>NC_084623.1:51028876-51068876 GCF_033978795.1 Nerophis ophidion
TCCCCTAGAGGGGGGGGGGGTTGCCCACATCTGAGGTCCTCTCCAAGGTTTCTTATAGTCAGCATTGTCACTGGCGTCCCACTGGATGTGAATTCTCCCTGCCCACTGGGTGTGAGTTTTCCTTGCCCTTTTGTGGGTTCTTCCGAGGATGTCGTAGTCGTAATGATTTGTGCAGTCCTTTGAGACATTTGTGATTTGGGGCTATATAAATAAACATTGATTGATTGATTGATCATTGATTGATAAGTAACAAAGACTTAATTAAGAGTTATTTGGACACTAGGGGACCATATAAGGGTTAGGGTTACGAATAAGCAATAATTCTGAGGTTATAAGGGAAGACTCTTAGTTAATGGCTTACTGCTTGTAAAATAAGGCCAAGCAGAAAAAGGCAGTAGAAGCATTTAAGTCTCACCTTAAAACTCATCTGTATACTCTAGCCTTTAAATAGACCCCCTTTTTAGACCAGTTGATCTGCCGCTTCTTTTCTTTTTTCTCCTATGTCCCCCCCTCCCTTGCGGAGGGGGTCCGGTCCGATGACCATGGATGAAGTACTGGCTGTCCAGAGTCGAGACCCAGGATGGGCCGCTCGTCGGAACCCAGGATGGACCGCTCGCCTGTGTATCGGTTGGGGACATCTCTACGCTGCTGATCCGCCTCCGCTTGAGATGGTTTCCTGTGGACGGGACTCTCGCTGCTGTCTTGGATCCGCTTGAACTGAACTCTCGCAGCTGTGTTGGAGCCACTATGGATTGAACTTTCACAGTATCATGTTAGACCCGCTCGACATCCATTGCTTTCGGTCCCCTAGAGGGGGGGGGGTTGCCCACATCTGAGGTCCTCTCCAAGGTTTCTCATAGTCAGCATTGTCACTGGCGTCCCACTGGATGTGAATCCTCCCTGCCCACTGGGTGTGAGTTTTCCTTGCCCTTTTGTGGGTTCTTCCGAGGATGTCGTAGTCGTAATGATTTGTGCAGTCCTTTGAGACATTTGTGATTTGGGGCTATATGAATAAACATTGATTGATTGATTAATAAGTACTTAAAAATGACTAATTAAGAGCCAATATGATACGTATTTGCATGTTAATAAGCAACTAATTAATGGTGAATATCTTCCCTATATCAAAGTATTACCAAAATATAATATGGCTCTCACGGAAATACGTTTTTAAAATATTTGGCCTTCATGGCTCTCTCAGCCAAAAAGGTTCCCGACCCCTGCACTAATGGAAGGTGTATCTTGTGTATTTTTATGTTGATTTAATTAAATAAATAAATAAATAAACATGTTTTCATGTACCAAGCCTGCCATCTCTGCATATTGGGGTTCGTCACCACCACTTCGTGACATAAACACTGTTAAGAGCATATGATATTAATTTTTTTTTAAAACAGCATGTTTTAGTCACGTTTGTTGGCCCATGCACAAAGTTTCATAGAAATCATTTTTGCAGTGTCCTCATCCAGCGTACAGTGAGACAGGCATCCTGACAAGCTGGTTTCCAAGCGTTTGCCGACAGAAGAACTCAACGAACATGTGCGGAATCCACAGCTGCAAGTGAAAGTCACTACAGACAGCATTCGCAGAACGCTCCACTACAGCAGCGACACCAGTCGGAAATCCCGCGGAAACTCTGGAAGTCTATGCAAGGACGTGACATTCCTTTTGTTATTAAAAGTCTTCCGTTCAAACTTCAAACATTTCATGGCTTCTCGTCTTGACGGAAATGCAATTAGGATGTACTTTAGTTCATTTTAAGACACACAATGTATGTTCGGCACCTTTCATCTTTAGTGAAGTGAAGTGGATTATATTTATATAGCGCTTTTCTCAAGTGACTCAAAGCGCTTTACATAGTGAAACCCAATATCCAAGTTACATTTAAACCAGTGTGGGTGGCACTGGGAGCAGGTGGGTAAAGTGTCTTGCCCAAGGACACAACGGCAGTGACTAGGATGGCGGAAGCGGGAATCCAACCTGGAACCCTCAGGTTGCTAGCACGGCCACTCTCCTAACCGAGCTATGCCGAGTAACCGTGTAATCCTAAACCATGTTTCCTTATTCAACGCCTGCCTCCTTTTCTGTATCTTGGGGTTCATCACAAACTCACTTTGACAGGTAGTGAAGTGAATTATATTTATATAGCGCTTTTCTCAAGTGACTCAAAGCGCTTTACATAGTGACACCCAATATCCAAGTTACATTTAAACCAGTGTGGGTGGCACTGGGAGCAGGTGGGTAAAGTGTCTTGCCCAAGGACACAACGGCAGTAACTAGGATGGCACAAGCGGGAATCGAACCTGCAACCCTCAAGTTGCTGGCACGGCCACTCTACCAACCGAGCTATGCCGCCTCTTTAATTTTGTGTATTTGCATGCGTGCGGTGCTGCTATGTGTACACTGAAAATTCCTTGCCACTTGACAAGATTTCAACATTTTATTTCTAAAAATTTAATTCCCGAGCTTTAAGAGCTTTTTTACTTTTTTCTAGTTACTGACTTTATGACATATTCTTAATTTTAACATATGTCGTCTATTCTAAAATTGTTCAAATTGAGAAAATACATATTTAAATAAGACAATTTGGTTGTCCCGATTCAAAAATGTATTTCGATACTTTTCAAAATAAAGGCCACCACAAAAGAAGGCATTATGTGAGGACTGGTGGGCATTGTGATGCCGGGTTCGATTCCCTCGAGGATGCGTTGACGTGAACACAACAAAGGTAGGATCTTAAAATATTTATTTTACAAAAAGGGAGCTCTGAACAGAACTACTGGAGCTAATAAAAAGGCAAACCAAAAAACGCTAGTATGAAAACTAGGAAGTAAAAATAGACAAACTTAAATAGCACGTTGGCACAAAAGAGAAAACAAATCATCAGTATGTAAACTGGACAAAACAAGTGGCTTAGCGTGAGAAGCTAGCGAGAATAGAAATACTTGCGAGAAAGCAAATGATCAAAATCCAGACATACAGTGGCGTGAAAGCAAACTATGAACCCAGACCGAATGAACAGAGAAGACTGGCTTAAATAGTGATAATTAGTAGCAGGTGTGCGGGGCGAGACTAACAGGTGGACTGATGAGTGACCAAGGTGACAAAGCAAACAGGAAATAAGGAGTCGGAGAAATATACAAAATGGAAAAATAAATAGTGTAGATCTGAGCAGCAGATCGCAACACATTATTGGCCTTATTTTAAGAAAATATATCACGGCCAATTAAATATGTGTTTCTTATTACAATTTAACAATCCATCCATCCATTTTTCTACCGCTTATTCCCGTTCGGGGTGGCGGGGGGGCGCTGGCGCCTATCTCAGCTACAATCGGGCGGAAGGCGGGGTACACCCTGTACAAGTCGCCACCTCATCGCAGGGCCAACACAGAAATCAAGATTTATAAACCTTAATTTAGGATGTCAGATCATCCATCCATCCATCCATTTTCTACCGCTTATTCCCTTTCGGGGTCGCGGGGTGCGCTGGCGCCTATCTCAGCTACAATCGGGCGGAAGGCGGGGTACACCCTGGACAAGTCGCTACCTCATATCAAGTTAAAAAAAAAAAAAAAAAGAATCTAGCTGCATGAATAGATAATATAACTTGTTTTTAGTATTTTTTCCCTAAAATCTAGTCTTTTTGTCTTATATTTTGTCAGCAGTGTGTGCGTACCTGTTGACTGTGCTGCAGGTTGAGCAGGTCGTGCGTGGCCAGACGCGTGTTCAAAGAGGACAGATTGTCTCGCAGCTCGGCGTTCTCCTGACAGAGGTGCTCCAGACGTTCCTCCAGCGCCTGTTCCCTCTGGGTGAGACGTAAAACCTGGGCAAACACACGGTGCCAATTCACTAATATGAATCCTAGGTATTAAGTATTAAGGGTGTCCAAAAAATTATCGTTTTTTTTTATTTTTTTTTATTAATTGTGATTCATATGCGAAGCGATTATCAATGGATTTAAAAAAAAATAAAAGATCGATTTAAAAAAAAAATATATATATATATATATACAGTACAGGCCCAAAGTTTGGACACACCTCCTCATTCAATGCGTTTTCTTTATTTTCATGACTATTTACATTGTACATTGTCACTGAAGGCATTTAAACTATGAATGAATACATGTGGAGTTATGTACCTAAAAAAAGGTGAAATAAGGGTCTAAAGGAGAGCCATACCCCATAAAAAGAAGATAGTGAAAAAGAAGAAGCTTATCGACTACAGCATCAACACAGACTACAGTGGCGGATGCATACTTGCCAACCTTGAGACCTCCGATTTCGGGAGGTGGGGTGTGGTTAAGAGGGGAGGAGTATATTTACCGCTAGATTCATAGATTCACCACGTCAAGTATTTCCAGGGTTTCCCACACATTAATTTATTTGTGGAGGCCCGCCACGAAAGAATTACGGCCGCCACAAATAAAATAAAATAAAAAATAAATAAATAAAAAAATTCATTACAAAAAAATATATATATATTTTTTTTTTTTTTTTTTTTTTCCGGCTTTTGACTCGCCAGACCGCTCATAAAAGCAATGGGACTCTGTCTGTGAATGGAGCTTGTAGTTACATATTATATAAATATGTAAATATTATATAAATATGTATATAAATATGTACATAAAGTGTTGTAATTATATTCCAACTCCGCGTTCTTCTTGGTCATCGCCGCCGCTGCCCATCCCCAACCCCCCCGCACCCCCCGCCGCCCGACCACACCACCACAAATAGATGCCTGACTTGTGGGAAACACTGATTTCATATATATATATATATATATATATATATATATATATATATATATATATATATATATATATATATACATATACATACACACACATATATATATATATATACATATACATACATATATATATATATATATATATATTTATATATATATATATATATATATATACATATACATATATATATATATATATATATATATATATATATATACATACATATATGTATATATATATATATATATATATATATATATATATATATATATATATATGTAGGTGTGGGAAAAATCACAAGACTACTTCATCTCTACAGAACTGTTTCATGAGGGGTTCCCTCAATCATCAGGAGATTTTTTATCTCCTGATGAGATAAAAAATCTACATATTGCGCTCTACCACGGTATCGAGCACTATTCTCTGGATAATCCAATCAAGACATATATATATATAAATAAAAGAAATACTTGAATTTCTGTGTTAATTTATTTACACATTTACACACACATAACACTCATCTACTCATTGTTGGATTAAGGGTTGAATTGTCCATCTTTGTTTTTCTAACCATATGCATGTACAGTAGATGGCAGTATTGTCCTGTTTAAGAGTGTCACAACATTGCTGTTTGGCAGACGAACTGCTTTACGGTAGACGAAAACGGACTGCTGTTGTTGTGTGTTGTTTTACCGCGCTGGGAGAACGTTAATGAAACTGCCTAACAATAAACCCACATAAGAAACCAAGAACTCGCCCTTGATCATTACCGGTTATAACGTCATTGGGCAGACACGCTCTTTATACCCGTCACTCAGCTCCGCATGGAGCTGGAGGGGGCGTGGCCTCTAGCTCCGCCTGAATTTGGGGAGATTTTCGACAGAAAATTTGTCCCGGGAGGTTTTCGGGAGAGGCGCTGAATTTCGGGAGTCTCCCGGAAAATCCGGGAGGGTTGGCAAGCATGGGCGGAGGTGCGCACATTTTCAGGAGTTCTGCAGATCTCAAATACACAGCAGCAGGTACCAGAAGGTAAGAAAAGTTGGTTTTGCATAATATAGTGAAACAAAACGCCGGATAGTATGTCGGCTAATAGGTGCCATTTTGCGGTCCTTATAAACACACACCATAGTAATACTGACTACGGTAGCTGTAATGGGCCAACAATACATCAAACAGTGCGGCTTCAAACTCCTCCTAAAACATCTTGACAGATTTTTGAGTGCTGTGTGTAATATTCTTTATTTTCAACGGAAAATTTCAAGTTTTTGTGTTGCTTACTGGCGTCATATTGCAGTCTACACGTATCTCTTATGTGTGACTGCCATCTACTGGTCACCCTTAACATTACACCATGTGCCAAATAAAATTGCTTCGAGGTCGGTAGGCACAACCATATTTAATCCGTACATTAGGTGCACCGGGTTATAAGGTGCACAGTCGATTTTTGAGAAAATGAAATAATTTTAAGTGCGCCTTATAGTCCCAAAAATATGGTGCACAATCTAACTCCTATGTAAATATTTTGATTACCAAATTAATCTACAAAAAGTTCACGTACATATAATATGGACTTTAAAAAGTGACTTTATTAGAGAAAACATTGATGCAGTTGTTGTCTTTCTTAAAAAAATTTAACAGTAGTCTGTAACGAACAGCAAAAGCAAAGAGGAAAAGACATATCGTAAAAAGTGTTTACCATTGTTCCCTTTTTCCTTTTTTTGGTGCCCCTAGAGTATTTACCTGCTCTTTCATTGCGCTGATCATCTCCTCCTCCTGAGGCCTGTTGTGGTTCGCCTTTTGTTGAAGATCCTGTTTTAGAGTCTGCAGCTCACTGGACATCACCTGCTCCATTTCCATCACCTGTAAACAGTTGGTATATCAAATTGCAGTTAAACAAAATACTTGTGTTTTGGTTCTACAAAAAGAGGAGGGGGGCGTGAAAGACAGAGATGCAAAAAAACAGAATTCCCAAAGGATTTTTGTTGTCTTTTAATCAAATCCGACCGGAGTATGAGTTTAAAAAAGCCATTGGCTACTTTATTAAATAAAGTTTATCAATTGATATTAAAGCAAAGATGTTCAAAGTGCAACCTTTGGGCCATTTGCGGCCCGCAACTAATTTCTTAACGGCCCGCGTCACATTGTATAAATACTACAAAAAAAAAACATAAATACAGGTGATATGTAATGATAAAAAGTTGCAGTGTTAACTTTAACAACACAAAGCTGCCATGCAGGCTGTTTTATTCTTTAAAACTGTTATTGCTCAGAAAAATAACCATGGTGGCATAAACAAACGTGTTCTATGAGGAAAAAAGGGCATGGGACAAACAAAACAAAAATAATATAAACTTGTAATCAAAATACATGGAAGTTGAACCCAGAAGAAAAAAAAATGTATGACTTATTTTTAACACTTGTATGGATAAGGCCCTTTTGGATCCCTGAATATTTTAGTGGGATTTTTTTTTAACCTGTCATTGATTTTGGTTCAATATAATTTTTTAAGCAATGTTTTTATTAATTTTTGACTTTTTAAGGCTACAATTACTTCAAAAATTCCCCGTTTAAATTATTTTGGGGGGAATATTGCATATTTTGTGTTCTTTGTTGGTTTCATCTGACCACATGACATTCTCCCAATCCTATGCTGTATCATCCATGTATCTATTTTGGTATAAACTCAACTCGTCGTGTTTGGTGGAAGAAGAATACTGAGTTGCATCCCAAGAACACCCCACCTACTGTGAAGCATGGTGGTGGAAACATCATGCTTTGGGGGGTTTTCTGCTAAGGGGACAGGACGATTGATCCGTGTTAAGGAAAGAATGAATGCGGCCATGTATTATGAGATTTTGAGCCAAAACCTCCTTACATCAGTGAGAGCTTTGAATGGTTTACCAAATACTTATTTTCCACCATAATTTACAAATAAATTATTTAAAATTCCTACAATGTGAATTCCTGGATTTTTTTTTCACATTCTGTCTCTCACAGTTGAAGTGTACCTATGATGAAAATTACAGACCTCTGTCATCATTTTAAGTGGGAGAACTTGCACAATCGGTGGCTGACTAAACACTTTTTTGCCCTACTGTATAAATATACATATATATATATATATATATATATATATATATATGTGTGTGTGTGTGTGTGTGTTTGTGTGTGTGTGTGGGAAAAACCACAAGACTACTTCATCTCTACAGAACTGTTTCATGAGGGGTTCTCTCAATCATCAGGAGATTTTCTGATGATTGAGGGAACCCCTCATGAAACAGTTCTGTAGAGATGAAGTAGTCTTGTGATTTTTCCCACACACACACATTATATATATATATAATGTGTGTATAATATGTATACATATATATATCTATATATATATATATATATATATATATATATATATATAGATATATATATATATATATATATATATATATATATAGATATATATATATATATATATATAGATATATACATACATATATATAGATATATACATACATATATATACATACATATATATATATATATATACATATATATATACATACATATATATATATATACATATATATACATATATATATATATACACATATATATATACATACATATATATATATACATATATATATACATACATATATATATATATATATATATATATACATACATATATATATATATATATATATATATACACACATACATACATACATTATATATATATATATATATATATATATATATATATATATATATATATATATATATATATATATATATATATATATATATATATATATCGTATTGGTTTTGAAAACAAAAAATAACACAAAGGCATGCTTTAATTTTTCCAGTGTGCGGCCCTCAGTTGAAAAAGTTTGGACACCCCTGAGCTGAAGTAACTGTGGTTAATAGAACTCCTATTTATACTATGTATTCAACTCCTTTGAGTATTTTTCACTCAGTCTTCTATTAAACATTATATATTTAAGGGTTTTCTTTCCAGAGTGCATACCCACAAAGCTGTGTATGCTGTACATAATGTACATATGTTTTTTTTTCTCCCCGCTCCTAGCACTTTGTTTATAATCATATGTTCCTTCCGCAAGACAATAGAAACCCCATTGCGGTTTACTGATGTTTAAGTCCGATGCTGTGAAGGACACGTCGATTTCCTCATTGCAGGAAGTAAGGAACAATACATGCACATACCGTTAAAAAAAAAAAAAAAAAAGTATGAAACATGAATCAATATGCATGTCTACTCAAAACTACTTCCAGGGTTAAATGTCCAATTATAGTCACAGGATATCAGTAAAAAACTTAAAAGATGCAGCAAATAACAAAAATTTCGGACAATAAGATGCTACTTTTTGCCTACCCTTTGAACTCTGCGGCTGATAATACGGTGCAGATTATTTATGTATTTTACTTAGCTGAAGGCCATAATACAGATATTTAAAAAAAAAACAAGCAGATACAATGAAAAGGTGCGTTATTGTTTGTGCAATGGCGCCATATTTTAGTCGAGTTTGCTCAATGCAGGCTGCTACAGGTCCTTTCTGTGTAGACTGAGCTTTTAAGCGGAAGTACAAGAGTAGTTCCGTCTTTTTGCCGCCCATAGCGTTTCTACTCGTGTGGATTTTTCACTCATAACCGTCCCATGTGTGATATATGAGGGGGTTTTTCATGCATATAGACTTTGACAAACTTTAATGATCCACAAGGGAAATTGTTCCACACAGTAGCTGAGTTACAAATGATGGAAAAGATGGAAAGAACAATGCAGGTATAAAATACACTTAAAGCAATATCAAATGTAACATATATATGTAATATTTACATAACACATGTACAGTATAGGATATATAGTGATATATTATATATTTTTATCATATATATAATATATATCAATTAGCATGTACAATATTACAGTATATGTAACAGCTGCAGCACAAAATAGAGAATAAATCCAGCAGAAAATAGACATTATAAACAAAGAGAAGTAGCTAACGTAAAAAAGCTAGCGACATTAGCATTAGATAATATGCTGAGTCTTATTGAGTCTATTTGAGTCTGAGGACTTATTGAGTTTGTTTAGCTGATTGGAGAGCTCGCTTCCGCAGCTAGTGGGTCCCATACAATGACTTCTGTTGTGTTTGATCAGCCGTTTTACTGCCCTGTTACAGACATTGTTTTGAAAAAAATTAAGGTATGTAAATAAACATTTCCAATGTCTGTCTGTGTAAATAACTCATTTCACATTGTATATATGTGGCTTGGAGTCGGTTGCAGCTAATATACTGTAAAGGGGGAAAAAAACGCCTTCTAAATTATGTGAGTGAAAAATACGGTACTAAAATATTCAAGGGGTGATGCGGATTGTTTTCTTCAATGTTCAATTCAACACTATTGTGGTCATGCTGGTGTGCTGAAATTGTGAAGGCTACATAAACAAGCAATTTCTTTCCCGTCAATTGAAGTCTGGGACCCTTCGTTATTCAGCAATTCAGAGGGGGGGTCCTGTCAAGTCCCATCAGGGCCAATGAATAAATGATGAAAATTGTGTCATGCAAAATATGGAGCAGAGGTCTCCTAAGTGACATCATCATCATCATTCAAATGTAAAAAAAAAAAAAAACATCAGGGGGGATTAAAGGGGACAGTTTGTGTGTACGTGTCCGAAGGAGTGTACTGAGGAAGTGTGGCGGGTTTGAGGCAGTGGTCATGTGAGTGCATGAAAAGGAACAAAAGCAAAACATAGCTTACCGACGCACTGCGAGGAAGAGAAGTGTGTATTGTGGACATGCCATTAATTAGTGGCTGGCCTCGTCAACACGGACCTCTCTGACAATGGAGGCAGCGACCCGCTGAGAATCAGCAGAGACACGAGTGCAAGAAGAACGCTCCATTTGTTCAAAACACAAAGCCCGAGATGATATCCCTTCATGTGGCCCCTTGCAGCCCTCGGGGCCATCCCGAGTCCACAAGCTGAGTTATCTGGCAGGTGAGAAGCCAAGCTACAGCTAAAGCCCTCCAGGGAGAACGCAGAGGAGGGGTCTCCCTGGGGATGTTTCGGAAGTGGGATCCAGCATCAAATGAAATATTTATACCTCTCAGAAGTACATATTGTATTTCCCTCCCTATGTGTCATGCTGGGTAGCAAAGAGATTACTGGATTTTGCCCAGTTTGACATCTTTCTTGGTACCACGAGAGGAATCCCCAGCAAAGGATTTATCTTCAATAACAACCTGTGGAACTGCAATCTGGATTCATACCTAGATTGGACACGGTCATAGTTTTTCATACGGTTTTCATCCCCAGCTCAGTTATGCAATACAACCTCAACGCCGTACTACTTATACCGAGATTCACATAAGAAGTCTTTATTGTACTCCTTGACATGCCACAAATGTGCCAGTATGAGACCGACTAGAGTTGAAGTCAGTTTGTTTATTTTCATGAGCAGTGCAGAGTGTGCGACGTAAATACGTCATGAACCAAATACAGGTCAGGTTGCATTGACATTGGAAATTTTTTTTTGGAACGGCAACATAAAAAGATCAGATTTGATTTAAAAAAAAAATCCGAATTGGACATCCGACCCTACAGTGTGAACATAGCCTAAATCGACGTACAGTGGGGCAAAAAAGTATTTAGTCAGCCACCGATTGTACAAGTTCTCCCACTTAAAATGATGACAGAGGTCTGAAATTTTCATCATAGGTACACTTTAACTGTGAGAGACAGAACGTGAAAAAAAATCCAGGAATTCACATTGTAGGAATTTTGAAGAATTTATTTGCAAATTATGGTGGAAAATAAGTATTCGGTCAACCATTCAAAGCTCTCAATGATGGAAGGAGGGTTTGGCTCAAAATCTCACGATACATGGCCCCATTCATTCTTTCCTTAACACGGATCAATCGTCCTGTCCCCTTAGCAGAAAAAACAGCCCCAAAGCATGATGTTTCCACCCCCATGCTTCACAGTAGGTATGGTGTTCTTGGGATGCAACTCACCTACAGTGTGAACATAGCCTAAATCTACGTACAGTGGGGCAAAAAAGTATTTAGTCAGCCACCGATTGTGCAAGTTCTCCCACTTAAAATGATGACAGAGGTCTGAAATTTTCATCATAGGTACACTTTAACTGTGAAAGACAGAACGTGAAAAAAAATCCAGGAATTCACATTGTAGGAATTTTAAAGAATTTATTTGTAAATTATGGTGGAAAATAAGTATTCGGTCAACCATTCAAAGCTCTCAATGATGGAAGGAGGGTTTGGCTCAAAATCTCATGATACATGGCCCCATTCATTCTTTCCTCAACACGGATCAATCGTCCTGTCCCCTTAGCAGAAAAACAGCCCCAAAGCATGATGTTTCCACCCCCATGCTTCACAGTAGGTTTGGTGTTCTTGGGATGCAACTAAGTATTCTTCTTCCTCCAAACACGACGAGTTGAATTTATACCAAAAAGTTCTATTTTGATTTCATCTGACCACATGACATTCTCCCAATCCTCTGCTGTATCATCCACGTGCTCTTTGGCAAACTTCAGACGGGCCTGGACATGAACTGGCTAAAGCAGGGGGGACACGTCTGCCACTGCAGGATTTGATTCCCTGTCGGCGTAGTGTGTTACTGATGGTAACCTTTGTTACTTTGGTCCCATCTCTCTGCAGGTCATTCACCAGGTCCCCCCGTTTGGTTCTGGGATTTTTGCTCAGCGTTCTCATGATCATTTTGAATCCATGGGATGAGATCGAGGGGGATTATCAGTGGTCTTGTATGTCTTCCATTTTCTGATCATTGCTCCAACAGTTGGGCTTCACGGTGGCAGAGGGGTTAGTGCGTCTGCCTCACAATGCGAAGTTCCTGCAGTCCTGGGTTCAAATCCAGGCTCGGGATCTTTCTGTGTGGCGTTTGCATGTTCTCCCCGTGAATGCGTGGGTTCCCTCCGGGTACTCCGGCTTCCTCCCACTTCCAAAGACATGCACCTGATTGGCAACACTAAATTGGCCCTAGTGTGTGAATGTGAGTGTGAAAGTTGTTTCTCTATCTGTGTTGGCCCTGCGATGAGGTGGCGACTTGTCCAGGGTGTACCCCGCCTTCCGCCCGATTGTAGCCGAGATAGGCGCCATCGCCCCCCCGACCCCAAAAGGGAATAAGCGGTAGAAAATGGATGGATGGATGCTCCCACAGTTGATTTTTTCACACCAAGCTGCTTGCCTATTGTAGATTCACTCTTCCCAGTCTGGTGCAGGTCCACAATTCTTTTCCTGGTGTCCTTCGACAGCTCTTTGGTCTTGGCCATATTAGAGTTTGGAGTCTGACTGTTATAGGCTGTGGACAGGTGTCTTTTATACAGATAACGAGTTCAAACAAATGCCATTAATACAGGTAACGAGGGGAGGACAGAAGAGCTTATTAAAGAAGAAGTTACAGGTCTGTGAGAGCCAGAGATCTTCCTTGTTTGAAGTGACCAAATACTTATTCATCCATCCATCCATCCATCATCTTCCGCTTATCCGAGGTCGGGTCGCGGGGGCAGCAGCCTAAGCAGGGAAGCCC
Source organism: Nerophis ophidion (assembly GCF_033978795.1). Lineage (NCBI taxonomy): Eukaryota > Metazoa > Chordata > Actinopteri > Syngnathiformes > Syngnathidae > Nerophis > Nerophis ophidion. The sequence goes on from NC_084623.1 coordinate 51,042,219, forward strand.
AGACTTCCCTATCTCCAGCCACTTCGTCTAGCTCTTCCCGGGGGATCAATCAATCAATCAATCAATGTTTATTTATATAGCCCCAAATCACAAATGTCTCAAAGGACTGCACAAATCATTACGACTACAACATCCTCGGAAGAACCCACAAAAGGGCAAGGAAAACTCACACCCAGTGGGCAGGGAGAATTCACATCCAGTGGGACGCCAGTGACAATGCTGACTATGAGAAACTTTGGAGAGGACCTCAGATGTGGGCAACCCCCCCCCCCTCTAGGGGACCGAAAGCAATGGATGTCGAGCGGGTCTAACATGATACTGTGAAAGTTCAATCCATAGTGGCTCCAACACAGCCGCGAGAGTTCAGTTAAAGCGGATCCAAGACAGCAGCGAGAGTCCCGTCCACAGGAAACCATCACAAGCGGAGGCGGATCAGCAGCGTAGAGATGTCCCCAACCGATACAGGCGAGCGGTCCATCCTGGGTCCCGACGAGCGGATCCCGAGGCGTTCCCAGGCCAGCCGGGAGACATAGTCTTCCCAACGTGTCCTGGGTCTTCCCCGTGGCCTCCTACCAGCTGGACGTGCCCTAAACACATCCCTAGGGAGGCGTTCGGGTGGCATCCTGACCAGATGCCCGAACGTGGCAACGTGGGTCATCCCTCCAATGGGCTCACCACTCATAGGAGGGGCCATAGAGGTCGGGTGCATTGTGAGCTGGGCGGCAGCCGAAGGCAGGGCACTTGGCGGTCCGGCTACAGAAGCTAGCTCTTGGGACAAATACTTATTTTCCACCATAATTTACAAAAAAAAATCTTTAAAATTCCTACAATGTGAATTCCTGGATTTTTTTTCACATTCTGTCTTTCACAGTTGAAGTGTACCTATGATGAAAATTACAGACCTCTGTCATCATTTTAAGTGGGAGAACTTGCACAATTGGTGGCTGACTAAATACTTTGTCGCCCCACTGTGGATACCCTTCCTGATATCTATATTGACGTACTTATACATGCCAAGAATCCACAACCAGGCAACCCAACAATCAGATGTTCTCAAGTTTACGCTTGATTATGTTAATCATTTATCACATAAGTATAACGTTTACAAGCACGGACTGTACAACCCTAAATTGAAACAATGTTGCCAGATATGAGGGCACCAGTTATAGGACAGTGTGTCAGCAGTGTACTGTGTTCTATCTGGACTGCACATTGGAGTCTGGCCTTCGTCAAATTACGTTGCTGATTTTTTTTCTAGCAGAGCAAATCTTACTGACCAGGAAACAGCACAAATAGCATCTTATCACCTGCGATCGCTACATTATTCTCGGGCTTATGTGCCAGTGTGTACTACACCATAGACCTTTCTAACTGTTTTAAATGTAATCCCATGGTTGAGGTCGGCCCGTGTCAGCGTATTTATGTTTTGTTGTCATGTTGCCGCGGCGAGAATTATTATCGTCTCGCAGAACAGTGACGTCGGTAACTTGTTCTCATATCCTGCCGCATACTTTTTATACACTGGGGACTTTCTAAACCAGGGGTCGGGAACCTTTTTGGCTGAGAGAGCCATGAAAGCCAAATATTTCAAAATGTATTTCCGTGAGAGCCATATCATATTTTTTAACACTGAGTACAACTAAATGCGTGCGTTTTTAAGTAAGACCAACATTTTTAGAGTATAATAAGTCTCTTATTCTTTTCAATAACATTGTTATTCTGAAGCTAACCAATCAATCAATCAATCAATCAATGTTTACTTATATAGCCCTAAATCACTAGTGTCTCAAAGGGCTGCACAAACCACTACCACATCCTCGGTAGGCCTACATAAGGGCAAAGAAAACTCACACCCAGTGGGACATCGGTGACAATGATGACTATGAGAACCTTGGAGAGGAGGAAAGCCATGGATGTCGAGCGGGTCTAACATGATACTGTGAAAGTTCAATCCATAATGGATCCAACACAGTCGCAAGAGTCCAGTCCAAAGCGGATCCAACACAGCAGCGGGAGTCCCGTTCACAGTGGAGCCAGCAGGAAACCATCCCAAGCGGAGGCGGATCAGCAGCGCAGAGATGTCCCCAGCCGATACACAGGCGAGCAGTACATGGCCACCGGATCATATGTCCCCCTCCACAAGGGAGAGTGGGACATAGGAGAAAAAGAAAAGAAACGGCAGATCAACTGGTCTAAAAAGGAGTCTATTTAAAGGCTGGAGTATACAAATGAGTTTTAAGGTGAGAATAAATAAAATAAATTAATTGTCATGTCTGTTGATCATGTTTTTGTTTGGCCATGTGCTGTTTGTCCTTTGGACTCTTTAAGTTCCTGTTTTTTTCCACTCCCTTGTCTGGTTTCCTTGGTTACTCCTTTTGTCCACCTGTCTCTGGTGGACAAAATGCCCGCTCACCTGCTTCCCGAGCACTAATCAGAGGCAGTATTTAAGCTCGTCTTTGCCAGTCAGTCGCCCTGTGCTGACTTGTTTCATGCCTTGCCATAGTTTCGTGCTTCATGCCATGCCAAGTGAGTTTTGTTTGATTTATGTTCTTAGTCTGTTTATGCGTTAGCTTTGTTTTTTAGCCCAAGTTGTGCCTCCGCTGTGAGCGATTTTTGTTGGTATATTTTTTTTGTTAAAATTAAATCATGTTTTTACCTAAATGCAATGTCCCGAGTAGTCCGTCTGCCTTCCTGGGAGAACGACCTCGCAGCAAGCTGCAACCCCCCCCTCCCCCGCCATTGTGACATAAAATACTTCTTACCATTAATGCGACTTCTTGAACAGGTGCGGTAGGAAACGGATGGATGGTTTTAAATGCATGAGAATTTTTTGTATTTTGCACGTTATTTTTAGCACTGTGATTACCAGCGAAATTATTCATAATTATCGCGTTAAGCAATGTCAGCTAAGATTTATCTGAGTTTGAGTTTGAGTTTATTTGGAACATGCAAGCATACAACATGATACATCACAACTTCCAGTTTCCCTTTCCAACATGTTCGAAAAGGAGGAGGAAGAAGCAGAGCTTATTTAATCCTACCCCTTTTCTTTACATAACAGTTGTTAAAACTTTTGTTCACTTCCTGTTCTCAATGTATTCACAATGTATACTCCATAAGTAATAAGTAATCACAATACAAATAAATAAATAAATAAATAATTGCTTAAATTTTAATCCATACGATGAGATAAATCAGATTATTTTGAGAATGAATGAGTGAGTAAAATCAGAATGTTTATCATGGTTCTTCATTTTTGTACTTTGTTAACACTTCCAGCTTGAAGAGTTTCTTGAAGTGGATCATATTAGTACATTGTTTGATTGCTTTGCTTAATCCATTCCATAATTTAATTCCACATACAGATTTACTGAAGGTCTTAAGTGTTGTACGTGCATACAAATGTTTTAAATTACATTTTTCTCTAAGAGAGCCAAATGCAGTCATCAAAAGAGCCACATCTGGCTCTAGAGCCATAGGTTCCCTACCCCGGATCTAAACAGTCACTGGACACAACAAAACTACGGCGTACTCACCACAGACCCAGGGAAAGACATGATGTTTTCTATTGACACTCTCTAGACTCCAACATTTCCAACAAACCTAACACCAAATACATCAGGTCTTTCTATGCTTTACACAGACCATTTTTTTTTAATCTAAATTGCCCTTTTCCTGCACTTCGAAGGGGTCTGGTTTTCCCACTTAGACAGTAACGGTCTATTATTCTGTGGACCTTGACACATGGGAGGGAATGCAATGTTTGGTATTCCATTTTAACCAAACAACTGCTCTTTTTCTACGCCACAAGGTAGAAAAGTGTGGTGTCTGCAGGTAGTTGGGGAAAAATACTACACTTCCTTCCAAAGTCCAATGAAATCCTCCGAATGAGGTGATAAGAAGTCTTAAAATACGTAACTGTTTGATTATCTTCACAGTGAACGCGGCATCCTTAGGTTCAAACACTTCATTAATACGTGACTGAGCACTGATATTTTTCCATTATGTCACATCATTGCTAAAGATTAACTTTGTGTTACAAAACAAGGGATACACAAAACACAAACATAATAAATAGTGGATCCCGGGACACAACTTTGTACTCTTCAACTGATTATCCATATGGTGTATACCACAAGTGTAGATTCAGACAAGATAATCAGGTTTTGTCCCTAGCTTTGTAAACCAAACCCAAAGTAATGAATCGACTCTCAAATGGTCACGACTTATTGGGGGTGATTTAACGCATTTAACAGTCGAGATATAATTTAAAAAGATCAGTTAGGACAGGGGTCGGCAACCCAAAACATTGAAAGAGTCAAATTGAAGCAAAGATTTAAAAAATAAAACTGTTTGGAGCTGCAAAACTTAAAAAAACGTATGTAAGTCTTACAACATGGGTGTCAAACTCTGGCCCGTGTAATTTAATTCGGCCCTTGAGGCCATGTCAAATTAACATTAGAGCTGGCCCGCCGCTGTAACATCGCATTTACCGGTAGTACTTCCCGGGAAACTCCTGAAGTTAAGAGCCCCTCCCGAAAATCTCCCGGGGCAACCATTCTCCCGATTTCCACTTGGACAACCATATTGGGGGTGTGCCTTAAAGGCGTCCTCTACAACCTGTCGTCACGTCCGCTTTTCCTCCATAAAAAAACTGCGTGCCGGCAGAGCCACGTAATGTATGCAGCTTTTACACACACATAATTGAATGCAATGCATACCTTGGTCAACAGCCATACAGGTCACACTAAGGGTGGCCGTATAAACAACTTTAACACTGTTACCAATATGCGCCACACTGTGAACCCACACCAAACAAGAATGGCAGACACATTTGCACTGAACACAACATACAGAACAAATACCCAGAATCCCTTGCAGCACTAACTCTTCCGGGACGCTACAATATACACAGCCCGCCCCCCCCTAACCCTGCCCACCTCATTGTTATTTTATTTTCAAACTTATTAGCCTGTGATAACGTTAATGTTGATATTTACCTCAGAGGGCTGCAAATGGAATAGAGCAAGGGTGCCCATTACGTCGATTGCGAGCTACCAGTCGACCGCGGGGGGTGTGTCAGTCGATCTCCGGCCAGGCTTTTAAAAAAAATAGTCCTAAAAATTAGTGATCATCAATCTTCACCAAGACGTCACTTAAATGACATTCACGGTACCGGAGGGTCTTGTGAGATGACGCTGGCTGCTGCAAGATCGTTTTAATTATTAAAAATGACCGAGAGGAAGGCGAGAAACACTTTTTATTTCAACAGACTCTCGCGCCGTACCTTCCGTCAAAACTCTAAAGGCCGGCTGCACATTTCCTATCTTCACAATAAAAGCCCTGCTTCATGCTGCCTGCGCTAACTAAATACAGAGTCTCGGAAAACTGGCGTGCACAAGCGATCCCTCAGAAAGCTGGCGTGCACATCACTTGTGCACGCCAGCTTTCCGAGACTCTTATTTTGTTAGCGCAGGCAGCATGAAGCAGGGCTTTTATTGTGAAGATAGGAAATGTGCAGTCGGCCTTTAGAGTTTTGACGGAAGGGACGGCGCGAAAGTCTGTTGAAATAAAAAGTGTTTCTCGCCTTCCTCTCTGTCATTTTTTCATAATAATGATCTGGCAGCAGCCAGCGTCATCTCACAAGACCCTCGGGTGCCGTGAATGTCAATCAAGCAAGCTACGGAATTTGCCGCCAATGTTTTTCTTGTAAAGTGTATGGAAGCTGGATGAATTACATGCCAAAAACCAACCACTTTCATGTGGTATTGTACAGAAAAGACAACTTTTTTTCTCCTCCATTTGAAAATGTGGGTGTTATCATCATTACTGTCTGATTCCAATCAATGCAAGTCATCAGAATCAGGTAATACACCAATTTATATTCTTGTCTTCGTGAAAGAAAGACATCTATATGTGTTACACATGCTTGTATTATCATTAAACACATTTAACTTGTTTACAAAAATGTCTCTTTCATAAATAAATAAATATAAATGATATATATAAATGAGGTAGATCCCCTCGAGTTGGTCAATTGAAAAGTAGCTCGCCTGCCGAAAAAGTGTGGGCACCCCTGGAATAGAGGCATTCTTTTTTAATTTTCTTGATTTTACTTAATGTACCATTGATGTTTTTTCGTTAGTTTTTTGATGGTTGCTTTTGCATGATTAAGTTATGTAAGCGTTGCTTGTTCCGTATTCAGTGTTAAAGCAAACCAGTGTAGCAAACTGAGCAATAATTAATGTTTTATTCATCCACTTTCTCTTGCTACTTCAAGGCTTGATTGTTTAAACCGTTATTTTATTTTCAAATTTATTATGAGCCTGTGGAAAATTTATTTTTGATATGTACCTCCGAAGGCAGCAAACAGAAAAGAGGCACAATATTTTTATTTAAGTTTTGTTTGATATGCCATTGATATTTTTATTAAAACAGACTGCTTGTAACTTCCGTTAGGAATGTCGTAGAGACATGTAACCAAAACCTCTATGTAGGTCTGACTTAGACCTACATTTCCAATTAGAACCTTCTATAGCAAAAAATCTACAGGAAGTTGGCAAAAACCCCTTCAAAACAAAATTTTCGCAAAATATTCAATTTTGGCCTCTTTGAAGAGATATTTGACCCCCTTAAAATGCTTCAAAACTCACCAAACTTGGCACACACATCAGGACTGGCAAAAATTGCGATCTAGTGAAAAAAACAAACCTTAAAACTCAAAATTGCGCTCTATTGCAATTTTTGAATAAAACACAGAAAAAACTGCTCCTAGGAAGAGGAAACAGATAAAACTGCTTGTAACTTCTGGTAGGAATGTCGGACAGACATGAAACAAAAACCTCAATGTAGGTCTCACTTAGACCTACATATTGATTGTTGGCATCTTTCAGTTCAAATCAACAGGAAGTTAAAAATTACCCCTTCAAAATAAAAGTTTTGTAAAAAGCCGTCACCTTTTTCCAGACAAAACTGCTTGTAACTTCTGTTAGGAATGTCGTAGAGACATGAAACAAAGACCTCTATGTTGGTCTGACTAAGACCAGGGCTACAGTCGCGGGGGCAGCAGCCAAAGCGGGGCAGCCAAAGGCGGACCCGACCAACGCTGCTTGCAGCTTTAATTATTATTTGAGACTCGATGTTCCATGTCACTATAAAGTTATATAAGCCTTGCTTGTTCAATATTCAACGCAAAACTTGTTTGGGTCCCTATTGATAATTTGTTCAACCTCGGCCCGCGGCTTTGTTCAGTTTTAAATTTTGGCCCACTCTGTATTTGAGTTTGACACCCCTGTCTTATAATGAAGGCAACACATGACATAAGTGTCTATACTAGTTATAATAGCCTACTATCAAAATAACTATGTGTCGCAGGCTGATGCAAATCTTCGTTGACAGAAATGTTGAAATTTAATATTTATTCTGCACATTTTACATTGGAAAACATTAGTAAATCACAGGCTACTCTGAAAGAGAGATAACTTCGGTAATTACTGGCTTTTAATGGCCATAGATATAGGTGCGTGTGTCCAGGTTAAAGTAAACGGCCGGCTGTCTTCTTTTGATAGATTCATTACAATCTTTGGCAAGCTAGGTAATGTTTGCTGTGGTCTGGAACAACATGGCACACAAACAACTGGTTTATTAATTTCTAAATGCGCCAGAAAATAACCCGTTTTGGGGCGGTATAGCTCGGTTGGTAGAGCGGCCGTGCCAGCAACTTGAGGGTTGCAGGTTCGATCCCCGCTTCCGCCATCCTTGTCACTGCCGTTGTGTCCTTGGGCAAGACACTTTACCCACCTGCTCCCAGTGCCACCCACACTGGTTTAAATGTAAAAATTAGATATTGGGTTTCACTATGTAAAGCGCTTTGAGTCACTAGAGAAAAAGCGCTATATAAATATAATTCACTTCACTTCACTTGTACACTATTGAGGCGATTCAATGCTCAGTAGTGCGTAGTTTCTGTATAGTATTTCTCCGGCAATGGTCATGTGCTGACCTCAATTACGGTATTTTGAGAGGCAATCGTTGAAGTCGGACATCGCTGAAGTCCTAGGTGAGAAACGCACAACCCGCCACTGTTAATGACTATTCCTTAATCATGTGTCTACGGTATTTATTTATTTATTTACATATGTATTTATTGATTCTTTATTGGGTTACAGAATGTGTGGTTTAAAACTGAGCAACTCTGAAGCGGCACAGTTAGTGCGACAAAGTATTTTGCACTTTGTGCAGAATACGTTTTTTTTTTAGCAGTTTTCATCCAACTCTAATAAGAATAAGTCAGTCTTTCTTTGGTAACCATTTTTGGTGTCTCTAATATCACTGCTTTAATGAACTTTGTGACGAAGCACACAATAACACTTTGTGTGTATAAAGAACACAGTGTCAGTGTGTGGCGTGGACAGGGTCGCCCTGATATCTGCTTTTGTGGCTTATGTTGTTACTTGATCACCTTGAGGGCCACACACACACACACACACACACACACACACACACACACACACACCCACACACACACACACACACACACACACATACATACACACACACACACACACACACATTCTTGTATTTGTACATTCTTGAGACCGGCGAAAGAAGCCTACCTCTTTAGGACCACCCTTTCGAGATGTATAAAGATGTGTATTTACAACATTAATAATATATACAGTACATACTATGCAAAAATAAAAGTTTGTTGTGAAAAATGAGTTGGAATTTCACAAGAAAAAACTTATAATTTTGGCAGTATTATAATAAAAATGTCATAATTTTTTTCAACGCAAGTCAAAATTTTACAAGAAAAACTAAATATTTGTTCAATATTATGATAAAAGTTGAAATTTTACTCAAACATAGTCGCAATTTTACAAGAAAAGCTTAAAATTTTGACGATTTTATGAAAATAGTCGTAATTTTTACAAAATTCACAATTTTATGAGAGAACTTTCAAATGTTGGCAATGTTATAAAAATAATGAAAATTTTACGAGGCAAAATTAAGACAAAAGTCATAATTTTACTCAAAAAATGTCACCGTTTTGCAGGAACAACAAAAACAATTGGTAATATTGTGATAAAAGTCAGAATTTCATATGACAAATGTCACCATTTTGCATTAAAAGTCATAATTTTACATAAAAAAGTAATAATTTCATGGGAAAAAATTGCATTATTACAGAAACAGAAAGAATATGAGAACTTGTTCCTAGTTTTATAAGAAAAAAATCGACTCATTGTGAGAAAAAGACTGCTTTTAACATAAGAGTGTGAGAGTCCAGTCCACAGTGGATCTAGCATAATAGTGAGAGAGTCAAGTCCATAGTGGATCTAACATAATAGTGTGAGAGTCCAGTCCATAGTGGATCTAGCATAATAGTGAGAGAGTCAAGTCCATAGTGGATCTAACATAATAGTGTGAGAGTCCAGTCCATAGTGGATCTAGCATAATAGTGAGAGAGTCAAGTCCATAGTGGATTTAACATAATAGTGTGAGAGTCCAGTCCATAGTGGATCTAGCATAATAGTGTGAGAGTCCAGTCCATTGTGGATCTAGCATAATAGTGAGAGAGTCCAGTCCATAGTGGATCTAACATAATAGTGAGAGTCCAGTCCATAGTAGATCCAACATAATAGTGAGAGTCCAGTCCATAGTGGCTCTAACATAATAGTGAGAGAGTCAAGTCTATAGTGGATCTAACATAATAGTGTGAGAGTTCAGTCCATAGGGGATCTAACATAATTGTAAAAGTACAGTCCATAGTGGATCTAACATAATAGTGTGAGAGTCCAGTCCATAGTGGATCTAACAAAACAGAGTGAGAGTCCAGGCCATAGTGGATCTAACATAATAGAGTGAGACTCCAGTCCATAGTGGATCTAACATAATAGTGTGAGAGTCCAGTCCATAGTGGATCTAACATAATAGAGTGTGAGTCCAGTCCATAGTGGATCTGACATAATAGTGTGAGAGTCCAGTCCATAGTGGATCTAACATAATAGTGTGAGAGTCCAGTCCATAGTGGATCTAACATAATAGTGAGAGTCCAGTCCATAGTGGATCCAACATAATAGTAAAAGTACAGTCTATAGTGGATCTAACATAATAGAGTGTGAGTCCAGTCCATAGTGGATCTAACATATTATTGTGAGAGTCCAGTCCATAGTGGATCTAACATAGTAGTGTGAGAGTTCAGTCCATAGTGGATCTAACATAATAGTTTGCGAGTCCAGCCCATAGTGGATCTAACATATTAGAGTAAGAGTCCAGTCCGTAGTGGATCTAACATAATAGAGTGTGAGTCCAGTCCATAGTGGATCTAACATATTATTGTGAGAGTCCAGTCCATAGTGGATCTAACATAATAGTGTGAGAGTCCAGTCCATAGTGGATCTAACATAATAGTAAAAGTACAGTCCATAGCGGATCTAACATAATAGTAAAAGTACAGTCCATAGTGGATCTAACATAATAGTGTGAGAGTCCAGTCCATAGTGGATCTAACATAATAGTGTGAGTGTTCAGTCCATAGTGGATCTAACATAATAGTGTGACACTTGTTATTTCATATGTTGACCAGAGGGGGAGCACTTTTAAAACCGACACACAGTCAATTTGAAATATCCCTCCTTTATTTGGGACCACCTTATTTTTTGATAGATTTCACCACTAGGAGTGCAAATGAGACATTCTCTATTGGAGGCAATGGTTTTCCGTATTGGGACCATGATTCATGTCCTAACTTGTCCTCATATGGACGGTACTTTTCCTTGCTGATGTCTCAAGAAGGGTAGAAATACAAGAACACACACACACACACTTCCCTGTGTGTGTGTGGTTGCTGGGACTCACAGTGTTTAGGTGCTCCCTCAGTTTCTGCGTGTTCTCGCTGTGCTCCAGCTCAGCTCGTGACTTGTCCCTCTCGGCCTGGCGCAGGGCCCGGGTGAGCTGCTGCACCTGGGAGCCCAGCTCCCTCACGTCCCTCTCCAGGTAGCCCACCTGACTCTCCCACTCCAACTGGCAGCCCTCCAGCTTCAGGCGCAGCTCGTGCCTGCCTTGCTCCAGCACCTGCGCGAGAGGACACGCTGTAAAGTTGGCCTAATTAAAAAAAAATTCTTTAAAAGGCGGCGTAAGTCAAAGGCAGCGTTGTCACTTCACAGAAAGAACCCGATCGTTTCTTAACAAGAATGTGAGAAGTTGACGACAGGAAATGTGTTGTAAGGACATCTTCAAGGCGTGAACACGTGTCTCGTTAACGAGTACTGTAGTACAGTATGTACACAATGTGTGTCAATGGAGTGGAAAGGGCTGAAGTTATGTACGACATTTTAATTGTAGTCAAATTATTTGCATACTCATAACTCTCGCTGCTGTGTTGGATCCGCTTTGGACTGGACTCTCGCGACTGTGTTGGATCCATTATGGATTGAACTTTCACATTGTCTATTGTTAGACCCGCTCGACATCCATTGCTTCCCTCCTCTCCAAGGTTCTCATAGTCATCATTATCACCGACGTCCCACTGGGTCATCGTTGTCACCGATGTCCCACTGGGTGTGAGTTTTCCTTGCCCTTATGTGGGCCTACCGAGGATGTCGTAGTGGTTTGTGCAGCCCTTTGAGACACTAGTGATTTCGGGCTATATAAGTAAACATTGATTGATTGATTGATCCACACATTACCAATACATTCTTTTACACCAGGATGACTCAATATCAAGAGTAAGTGAAAGTTCAACGCCTACCTTGTTTACGTCCATGACAACCTCTTTGAAGCTTTGTAATCAATTTCTTGTATTTTCGTTGCAATTTAGATTTCTTTTCTAAACATGACTAAGGAAGGTTGTTTGGATTGGATCATATAAGTTAATGGTGCGCTTTGGTAGGTGAGAAAGTTTGTACTTCATCCACACATTACCAATACATTCTTTTACAGGATAATTGAATATCAAGAGTATGTGAAAGTTCAACGCCTACCTTGTTTACGTCCATGACAACCTCTTTGAAGCTTTGTAATCAATTTCTTGTATTTCCTTTGCAATTTAAATTTATTTTCTAAACATGACTAAGGAAGGTTGTTTGGATTGGATCATATAAGTTAATGGTGCGCTTTGGTAGGTGAGATAGTTTGTAATTCATCCACACATTACCAATAGATTATTTTACACCAGGATAATTGAATATCAAGAGTATGTGAAAGTTCAACGCCTACCTTGTTTACGTCCACGACAACCTCTTTGAAGCTTTGTAATCAATTTCTTGTATCTTCTTTGCAATTCAAATTTCTTTTCGAACATGACTAGGGAAGGTTGTTTGGATTGGATCATATAAGTTAATGGTGCGCTTTGTTAGGTGAGAAAGTTTGTAGTTCAACTGGGTGTGAGTTTTCCTTGCCCTTATGTGGGCCTACCGAGGATGTCGTAGTGGTTTGTGCAGCCCTTTGAGACACTAGTGATTTAGGGCTATATAAGTAAACATTGATTGATTGATTGAACTCAGTCTGTGCATCTGTAATCCAATTCACGTGCCTGTGTACTAATTTGTGTGTCTGTATGTTTTAGTGCTGTCCTGATAGCAATATTCAAATGCATTTTGATACTTTGATACTTTTCTAAATAAAGGGGACCACGAAAAATTGCATTAATGGCTTTATTTAAATGATAAATGGGTTGTATTTGTATAGCGCTTTTCTACCTTCAAGGTACTCAAAGCGCTTTGACACTACTTCCACATTTACCCATTCACACACACATTCACACACTGATGGAGGGAGCTGCCATGCAAGGCGCCAACCAGCACCCATCAGGAGCAAGGGTGAAGTGTCTTGCTCAGGACACAACGGACGTGACGAGGTTGGTACTAGGTGGGGATTTGAACCAGGGACCCTCGGGTTGCGCACAGCCACTCTACCACTGCGCCACAAAAAAATCTTACGGTACATTAAACATATGTTTATTATTGCAAGTTTGTCCTCAAATGAAAATGATTTGCCACTTGACAAGATGTTAACATTTTATTTCTAAAAAATTCCCTAGCTTTAGGAGCTTTTTACTTTTTGTTGTTATTGACTTTACGGCATATTCTTAATTTTAGCATGAATAATTATATGTTGTCTATTGTATCCATCCATCCATCCATCCATCCATTTTCTACCGCTTATTCCCTTTTGGGGTCGCGGGGGGGGTCGCTGGCGCCTATCTCAGCTACAATCGGGCGGAAGGCAGGGTACACCCTGGACAAGTCGCCACCTCATCGCAGGGCCAACACAGATAGACAGACAACATTCACACTCACATTTATAAACTAGGGCCAATTTAGTGTTGCCAATCAACCTATCCCCAGGTGCATGTCTTTGGAGGTGGGAGGAAGCCGGAGTACCCGGAGGGAACCCACGCATTCACGGGGAGAACATGCAAACTCCACACAGAAAGATCCCGAGCCTGGATTTGAACCCAGGACTACAGGAACTTCGTATTGTGAGGCTGACGCACTAACCCCTCTGACACACCGTGAAGCCGTTGTTGTCTATTGTAAAATTGTTAAAATTGAGAAAATACATATTTAAATTAAAGCTGCAAGCAGCGTTGGTCGGGTACGCCTTTGGCTGCTGCCGCTACTCAAGCCCTGGTCTAAGTCACACCAACATAGAGGTTTTTATTTCATGTTTCTACGACATTTCTTACAGAAGTTACATGCAGTTTTGTCTGGGTTTTTTCCTAGGGGGCGCTAGAGCGCAATTTTGATTTTTTTAGGGTTTGGTTTTTTATTAGATGGCAATTTTCGCCAGTCCTGATGTGTGTGTAAAATTTGGTGAGTTTTAAAGCATGGTAAGGGGGTCAAATTACAGATCGGCGTTTCTGGATGTTGTTGATAAATGTCTTTCGCTTTGTATAGTAGAGCTTTAACTTGCACTTTGAAGCATTTTAAAGGGGTCAAATTACAGCTCAAAGAGGCAAAAATGACATTTTTTAGGTAACTTTGCGCAGGGGTTCTTTGAAGGCGCGGAAAATCAAAACCGGAGCACTAATCAAAACTCTGTTCCATACTTTTAATCAGAAGTGTTCAATCTCTCTTCTGTGCGAGTTTGAAGCCGAAACGACAAACGAGCTCAGAGGAGATAATGTTTGAAAAAAGGTGACGGGTGTTTGCAAAACTTTTATTTTGAAGGGGTAATTTTTAACTTCCTGTTGATTTTTGCTGAAGGTTGTCAATTTTAAAATGTAGGTTTAAGTGAGACCTACATAGAAGTTTTTGTTTCATGTTTTTCCGGCATTCCGGTAATTAGATAATTTGGTTTTTCTCCTAGGGTTGTCCCGATACAAAAATGTATTTTGATAATTTTCTAAATAAAAGCCTTTATTTTAACAAAAAAATCTCACGGTCCATTAAACATATGTTTCTTATTGCAATTGAAGAACAATTGTGTCCTTAAATAAAATAGTTAACATAGTAGACAACTTGTATTTTAGTAGTAAGTAAGCAAACAAAGGATACTCATTTAGCTGCTGACATATGCAGTAAAATCCATCCATTTTCTACCGCTTATTCCCTTTCAGGGTCACGGGGGGCGCTGGCGCCTATCTCAGCTACAATCGGGCGGAATATTGTGTCATTTATCATTCTATTATTTTGTCAAAACTATTAGGGACAAGAGGTAGAAAATGAATTATTAATCAACTTTATTTACGGTTAATATCTGCTTACTTTCTTTTTCAACATGTTCTATCTACACTTCTGTTAAAATATAATAATCACTTATTCTTCTGTTGTTTGGATGCTATACATTAGTTTTGGATGATACCACCAATTTGGGTATCAATCCGATACCAAGTAGTTATTGGTCATATTCAAAGTCCTCATGTGTCCGGGGATATATTTCCGGAGTTTATAAACATAATATACATTTTTTTAAATGAAAGAAGATGTTGCGATGCCAAAAAAATATCGTAATCATAGACGTATCGACTAGATACACTCCTGTACTCGGTATCGTTACAGTGGATGTTCGGTGTAGATCCACCAAAGGCATTTGTTTACATTTTGACTCCGGTGAGCTACGGTGTGTAGTGAAGCATGTTTAGCTATTCGTCGTCCTACTTTATATTGTAGCGTCCCGGAAGAGTTAGTATTCTGTATTCTGTTGTGTTTATGTTGTGTTGCGGTGCGGATGTTCTCCCGAAATGTGTTTGTCATTCTTGTTTGGTGTGGGTTCACAGTGTGGCGCATATTTTTAACAGTGTTAAAGTTGTTTATACGGCCACCCTCAGTGTGACCTGTATGGCTGTTGACCAAGTATGTATTGCATTCATTTGTGTGTGAAAAGCCGTAGGTATTATGTGATTGGGCCGGCACGCAAAGGCAGTGCCTTTAAGGTTTATTGGCGCTCTGTACTCCTCCCTACGTCCGAGTACCACTCCGTCGAGCGCCGTTTTAGTCATAAATTTTACTTTTTGAAACCGATACTGATAATGGTAAATGGGTTATACTTGTATAGCGCTTTTCTGCCTTCAAGGTACTCAAAGCGCTTTGACACTATTTCCACATTCACACACACATTCCATTTCCGATATTACATTTTAAAGCATTTATCGGCCGATAATATCGACAGTCCGATATATGGAATAAATTCATTTTTGTCCTCAAAATTCTACACACACTACCCAATAATGACAATGTGAAAAGTTGTTTTTTTAAATTGTTGCTGATTTATTAAACATGTGTGTGTCTCTAATTAGATTTGTGTGAAGCGGGAAACCTGACTGGCTGCCTTTTTACAAGTTTACCAAAATGCGCCTGATACAGTAGACTCTCAGAGCATGAGAAACTAAATTCTCTGGTCTGATGAGGCAAAGATTGAACAATTTGACGTGAATGCCAGGCAAGTCTTGTTTGGAAGAAACCAGACACCACACATGACCAGGCCAACACCATCCCTACAGTGAAGCATGCTGTGGGGATGTTTTTGAGCGGCAGGATAGAGGGAAAGACGAATGCGGCAATGTACAGAAACATGCTGGATGAAAACCAAGGCTTCCTATCCAACCTGATGGGAGGTATGAATGGGCAAAGAGGTATGGCCGAAACTGCCCAAAGACAACTGTGCCAAGCTTGAGGCACCGTATTCAAAAACAAGAAAGTATCGAGCAAAGGCTGTCAATACTCATGCACTCATTTTTTTATAAATCAGCAACAATTTTAAAGAAAAACTTTTCACATTGTCATTATCGGGTCTTGTGTGTAGAATTTTGAGGACAAAAAAGATTTTGGGATAAGGCTGTAACATAACAAAATGTGAATACTTTCCGGATGCACTGTATCTGTGTTATTGGAGACTGTGTTCCTGTTTAGAAAATAGCTGAAAATGAGCTTCCCCTACTTGAAAGACATGCCGCTTCCAGAGATAAAAAGATAAATAAATAGATAAATAGGTAGAAAGTAGCTGCCACATTGAACAATGTACACCACAAACACAGACACTCAGGACTAATCCAAAACATCAAGGTAGTGGGCTGTAGTGCATTGTTATGAAGTGACAGTACAAGTAAACATAATGAGTCATTTTTGCCAATTTTTTTTCTGCTTCTTCCACTTTCACTTTTGTAGACAAAATGGGGAGTCTGTTGTTTGGATTCAGGCTGCAATCTTTAACCATCACAAAAGGTTTGCTCCTTCCACTATAAGGAGCAAATGTTAAGGTAAATAAACATATGGAGGTTTATTCGTCTCCTTTTTACAAAATATTGTTTTTTTTGCACTTTTTTGCACTATAAAGAGCAAATGTTAAGGTAAATAAACATATGGAGGTTTATTCGTCTCCTTTTTACAAAATATTGTTGTTTTTTTGCACTTTTTTGCACTATAAGGAGCAAATGTTAAGGTAAATAAACATGGAGGTTTATTCCTCTCCTTTTTACAAAATATTGTTGTTTTTTTTGCCCTTTTTTGCACTATAAGGAGCAAATGTTAAGGTAAATAAACATATGGAGGTTTATTCGTCTCCTTTTTACAAAATATTGTTGTTTTTTTTTGCACTTTTTTGCACTATAAGGAGCAAATGTTAAGGTAAATAAACATATGGAGGTTTATTCGTCTCCTTTTTACAAAATATTGTTGTTTTTTTTGCACTTTTTTCCACTATAAGGAGCAAATGTTAAGGTAAATAAACATATGGAGGTTTATTCGTCTCCTTTTTACAAAATATTGTTGTTTTTTTTGCACTTTTTTGCACTATAAGGAGCAAATGTTAAGGTAAATAAACATATGGAGGTTTATTCGTCTCCTTTTTACAAAATATTGTTGTTTTTTTGCACTTTTTTCCACTATAAGGAGCAAATGTTAAGGTAAATAAACATATGGAGGTTTATTCGTCTCCTTTTTACAAAATATTGTTTTTTTTGCACTTGTTTGCACTATAAGGAGCAAATGTTAAGGTAAATAAACATATGGAGGTTTATTCGTCTCCTTTTTACAAAATATTGTTGTTTTTTTGCACTTTTTTCCACTATAAGGAGCAAATGTTAAGGCAAATAAACATATGGAGGTTTATTCGTCTCCTTTTTACAAAATATTGTTGTTTTTTTGCACTTTTTTCCACTATAAGGAGCAAATGTTAAGGTAAATAAACATGGAGGTTTATTCGTCTCCTTTTTACAAAATATTGTTGTTTTTTTGCACTTTTTTCCACTATAAGGAGCAAATGTTAAGGTAAATAAACATATGGAGGTTTATTCGTCTCCTTTTTACAAAATATTGTTGTTCTTTTGCACTTTTTTGCACTATAAGGAGCAAATGTTAAGGTAAATAAACATATGGAGGTTTATTCGTCTCCTTTTTACAAAATATTGTTGTTTTTTTTGCACTTTTTTGCACTATAAGGAGCAAATGTTAAGGTAAATAAACATATGGAGGTTTATTCGTCTCCTTTTTACAAAATATTGTTGTTTTTTGCACTATAAGGAGCAAATGTTAAGGTAAATAAACATGGAGGTTTATTCGTCTCCTTTTTACAAAATATTGTTGTTTTTTTTGCACTTTTTTGCACTATAAGGAGCAAATGTTAAGGTAAATAAACATATGGAGGTTTATTCGTCTCCTTTTTACAAAATATTGTTGTTTTTTTGCACTTTTTTCCACTATAAGGAGAAAATGTTAAGGTAAATAAACATATGGAGGTTTATTCGTCTCCTTTTTACAAAATATTGTTTTTTTTGCACTTTTTTGCACTATAAGGAGCAAATGTTAAGGTAAATAAACATATGGAGGTTTATTCGTCTCCTTTTTACAAAATAGTTGTTTTTTTGCACTTTTTTGCACTATAAGGAGCAAATGTTAAGGTAAATAAACATGGAGGTTTATTCGTCTCCTTTTTACAAAATATTGTTGTTTTTTTTGCACTTTTTTGCACTATAAGGAGCAAATGTTAAGGTAAATAAACATATGGAGGTTTATTCGTCTCCTTTTTACAAAATATTGTTGTTTTTTTGCACTTTTTTCCACTATAAGGAGAAAATGTTAAGGTAAATAAACATATGGAGGTTTATTCGTCTCCTTTTTACAAAATGTTGTTGTTTTTTTTGCACTTTTTTGCACTATAAGGAGCAAATGTTAAGGTAAATAAACATATGGAGGTTTATTCGTCTCCTTTTTACAAAATATTGTTGTTTTTTTGCACTTTTTTGCACTATAAGGAGCAAATAAGGTAAATAAACATATGGAGGTTTATTCGTCTGATTTTTACAAAATATTGTTGTTTTTTTGCACTTTTTTCCACTATAAGGAGCAAATGTTAAGGTAAATAAACATATGGAGGTTTATTCGTCTCCTTTTTACAAAATATTGTTGTTTTTTTTGCACTTTTTTGCACTATAAGGAGCAAATGTTAAGGTAAATAAACATATGGAGGTTTATTCGTCTCCTTTTTACAAAATATTGTTGTTTTTTTGCACTTTTTTCCACTATAAGGAGCAAATGTTAAGGTAAATAAACATGGAGGTTTATTCGTCTCCTTTTTACAAAATATTGTTTTTTTTTTGCACTTTTTTGCACTATAAGGAGCAAATGTTAAGGTAAATAAACATATGGAGATTTATTCGTCTCCTTTTTACAAAATATTGTTGTTTTTTTTTGCACTTTTTTGCACTATAAGGAGCAAATGTTAAGGTAAATAAACATATGGAGGTTTATTCGTCTCCTTTTTACAAAATATTGTTGTTTTTTTTGCACTTTTTTGCACTATAAGGAGCAAATGTTAAGGTAAATAAACATATGGAGGTTTATTCGTCTCCTTTTTACAAAATATTGTTGTTTTTTTTGCACTTTTTTGCACTATAAGGAGCAAATGTTAAGGTAAATAAACATGGAGGTTTATTCGTCTCCTTTTTACAAAATATTGTTGTTTTTTTTGCACTTTTTTGCACTATAAGGAGCAAATGTTAAGGTAAATAAACATATGGAGGTTTATTCGTCTCCTTTTTACAAAATATTGTTGTTTTTTTGCACTTTTTTGCACTATAAGGAGCAAATGTTAAGGTAAATAAACATATGGAGGTTTATTCGTCTCCTTTTTACAAAATATTGTTGTTTTTTTTGCACTTTTTTGCACTATAAGGAGCAAATGTTAAGGTAAATAAACATGGAGGTTTATTCGTCTCCTTTTTACAAAATATTGTTGTTTTTTTTGCACTTTTTTGCACTATAAGGAGCAAATGTTAAGGTAAATAAACATATGGAGGTTTATTCGTCTCCTTTTTACAAAATATTGTTGTTTTTTTGCACTTTTTTCCACTATAAGGAGCAAATGTTAAGGTAAATAAACATGGAGGTTTATTCGTCTCCTTTTTACAAAATATTGTTGTTTTTTTTGCACTTTTTTGCACTATAAGGAGCAAATGTTAAGGTAAATAAACATATGGAGGTTTATTCGTCTCCTTTTTACAAAATATTGTTGTTTTTTTGCACTTTTTTCCACTATAAGGAGCAAATGTTAAGGTAAATAAACATATGGAGGTTTATTCGTCTCCTTTTTACAAAATATTGTTGTTTTTTTTGCACTTTTTTGCACTATAAGGAGCAAATGTTAAGGTAAATAAACATATGGAGGTTTATTCGTCTCCTTTTCACAAAATATTGTTGTTTTTTTGCACTTTTTTCCACTATAAGGAGCAAATGTTAAGGTAAATAAACATATGGAGGTTTATTCGTCTCCTTTTTACAAAATATTGTTGTTTTTTTGCACTTTTTTCCACTATAAGGAGCAAATGTTAAGGTAAATAAACATATGGAGGTTTATTCGTCTCCTTTTTACAAAATATTGTTGTTTTTTTGCACTTTTTTCCACTATAAGGAGCAAATGTTAAGGTAAATAAACATGGAGGTTTATTCGTCTCCTTTTTACAAAATATTGTTGGTTTTTTTGCACTTTTTTGCACTATAAGGAGCAAATGTTAAGGTAAATAAACATATGGAGGTTTATTCGTCTCCTTTTTACAAAATATTGTTGGTTTTTTTGCACTTTTCTGCACTATAAGGAGCAAATGTTAAGGTAAATAAACCTATTGGAGGTTTATTCGTCTCCTTTTTACAAAATATTGTTGTTTTTTTGCACTTTTTTCCACTATAAGGAGCAAATGTTAAGGTAAATAAACATGGAGGTTTATTCGTCTCCTTTTTACAAAATATTGTTTTTTTTTTTGCACTTTTTTGCACTATAAGGAGCAAATGTTAAGGTAAATAAACATATGGAGGTTTATTCGTCTCCTTTTTACAAAATGTTGTTTTTTTTGCACTTTTTTGCACTATAAGGAGCAAATGTTAAGGTAAATAAACATATGGAGGTTTATTCGTCTCCTTTTTACAAAATATTGTTGTTTTTTTGCACTTTTTTGCACTATAAGGAGCAAATGTTAAGGTAAATAAACATATGGAGGTTTATTCGTCTCCTTTTTACAAAATATTGTTGTTTTTTTGCACTTTTTTGCACTATAAGGAGCAAATGTTAAGGTAAATAAACATGGAGATTTATTCGTCTCCTTTTTACAAAATATTGTTGTTTTTTTGCACTTTTTTCCACTATAAGGAGCAAATGTTAAGGTAAATAAACATGGAGGTTTATTCGTCTCCTTTTTACAAAATATTTTTTTTTTTTTTGCACTTTTTTGCACTATAAGGAGCAAATGTTAAGGTAAATAAACATATGGAGGTTTATTCGTCTCCTTTTTACAAAATATTGTTGTTTTTTTGCACTTTTTTCCACTATAAGGAGCAAATGTTAAGGTAAATAAACATGGAGGTTTATTCGTCTCCTTTTTACAAAATATTGTTTTTTTTGCACTTTTTTGCACTATAAGGAGCAAATGTTAAGGTAAATAAACATATGGAGGTTTATTCGTCTCCTTTTTACAAAATATTGTTGTTTTTTTGCACTTCCTTATTAATTGATTTTTTGGTGAACTGATTTTTTTTTTTTTTATTGAACAAAAATGTAGGGGCTAAATTCAGTTTGTTATAATACATCCATCCATCCATTTTCTACCGCTTATTCCCTTTTGGGGTCGCGGGGGGCGCTGGTGCCTATTTCAGCTACAATCGGGCGGAAGGCAAGGTACACCCTGGACAAATCGCCACCTCATCGCAGGGCCAACACAGATAGACAGACAACATTCACACTCACATTCACACACTAGGGCCAATTTAGTGTTGCCAATCAACCTATCCCCAGGTGCATGTCTTTGGAGGTGGGAGGAAGCCGGAGTACCCGGAGGGAACCCACGCAGTCACGGGGAGAACATGCAAACTCCACACAGAAAGATCCCGAGCCTGGGATTGAACCCAAGACTGCAGGACCTTCGTATTGTGAGGCAGACGCACTAACCCCTCTTCCACCGTGAAGCCTGTTATAATACAGTGTTTTAAAATTCATTGTAAGAAAGAATCTGTTTATTTTCATTCAATTATGTAACTATGTCATTTTTTTGGGCGTTTGAATTTTGTGAACTGAATTATTTTATATCAAATTATGCTGAAAATGTAATTGAAATGTGTGTGTTTTAAAAGTCATTGTGTAAATCTCAGGGCATTCAGTCGGTCATAACTGGATTGTTGGGTTTGTGTAAAATTACAGTGTTTAAAAAAAAAAATAATAATAAATCAATGTTAAAAAAAATGTAATGCATTCAAAATTCAGTGTGTAAAAACTCTATCCATAAAATTTTCTAAATTTAAGACTCACAGTTTTGAAGCAATGAATATTTCTGCACTGATTTTTTCACATTTATTTTTATACATTGATATTTTTTTTACACTATATTATAAAAAACTTAATTTTTAAACACATATGTTGCTCACTATTTTTTCCCAATTTAATTGTTAGCATAATTTCATGCAAAAAAAAATTCATCTCTCACCAAAACTTAGTTTCATAAATTGAGTGTCCAAAAAACTTTGTAATAAAGCAGGGGTAGGGAACTTATGGCTCTAGAGCCAGATGTGGCTCTTTGGACGGATGCATCTGGCTCTCAGATTAATTTTAGCTGACATTGCTTAACACGATAAGAAATTAATATTTCCACTGATAATCGGAGTTAAAAATAATGTTCAAAATACAAAACATTTTCCTGCATTTTAATCCACGCATCTGTTCAAGAAGTCGCATTAATGGTAAGAAATATTCTATTTATTATTGGTTAGCTTCAGAATAAATATTTTATTAAAAAGAATATGAGAGTTATTGTACTCAAAAAATGTTGACGTTACTTAAAAATGCACGCATTTAGTTGTATTCAGTGTTAAAAAAATAGTATAAGGCTCTCATGGAAATACATTTTAAAATATTTGGCTTTCATGGCTCTCTCAGCCAAAAAGGTTCCCGACCCCTGTAATAAAGACACAATTTAATTGAATAAAATGTGCTGGTAAGATGTTTGTGTTTAAAAATCAAGTTTGCGAAAATGGTGTTTTGTTTTTTTAAATACAGTGTATAAAAATTTAGTGTGAAAAAAAAATCAATGTAAAAAAAAAATTTTAAAAAACTGCACAGAAATATTCCAAACTTTAATATCAAATATCAAACTTTAACTTCAAATATTCCTACTTCAAGTAAATTACGACTGAAACACCTAATTGGATGGTTCTGATCGATTGCTTCAGTCTGAATTTACTGGAGGAACGTTTTGAGGTTTATGGAATTTTTATGCATTGAATATCTTTCCTTTTTTGTTTTGTTTTTTTCACACTGAATTTTGAAACACCATATTTTAACAAATTCAATTTTTAAACATAAATACATTGCTCCCAATTTGTTTTTTTAATGAAATAAAATTGGCTGCTTCTGAGGCAGGATCGATTGCCTCATACTTGATTTACCGGAAGTACGTCTTGAGTTTTGAACACATTTTTCTGCACTGAATATGTATGCACTGAATTCAAATCTTGGAGAATGATTCAGAGTACAAAATCCCTTAAATTAATATCTTTTTTTAAAAACATTTAAAGTGATCTAGATAGCCCTTTTTGTTTTGTTTTTCATATTTTTTAGTATTATTACTATATCTGTATTTGCTTTTGTTTTCCTTCCTTGATGTTGAAAGCGCCTTGATTTTTGTGTGGATTTTAAATGTATGTTTGTTGTTCAATAAAAATCAAATAATAAAAATTAAAAAATAGCTTTACTACAACTAAAAAATAAAAAATATAAAAATGTATGCACTGAAATATTTTTACATGTCCATCCATCCATTTTTTAGCGCTGTTTTTAATTTTTTTATTTTTTTTACACTGAATTTTAAAACACTATATTTTAACAATTTTAATTTTTAAACATAAATACATCGCTCACATTTTTTTTCAATAAAATGAAATTGGCGGATTCTGAGACAGGATTGATTGGTTCATACTGGATTCACCGGGAGTTTTCTGCGAATATTTCTGCGCTGAATTTTTAGGTACTGAATTCAAATCTTGGAGAATAAATTTATATCTTTGTTAAAAAAAAATTAAAGTGATTTAGGTCGCCCTTTTGTCTTTTTTTCATATTTTTTAGTATTATTACTATCTGTATTTGCTTTTGTTTTCTTTCCTTGATGAAGTGCCTTTATTTTTTATTGTGAATTATAAATGTATTTTTTTGTTCAATAAAAATATCCATGCATCCATTTTCTACCGGTTAAATATTTAAATACAAAATTAAAAATAATAACTTCACAACAACTAAAAACATTTTTTTATTTAAATATATATTTTATGCACTGGCCCTGCGATGAAGTGGCGACTTGTCCAGGGTGTACACTGCTTTCCGCCGGACTATTGCTGAGATAGGCACCAGCACCCCCGCAATCCCAAAGGGAAAAAGCGGTAGAAAAAGGATGGATGGATTTTATGCACTGAATTTTTACTTGTCCGTCTATCCATCTATTTCCTACCACCATATATATATATTTTTTTTACACTGAATTTTAAAACCCTATATTTTGTGTTTCTTTGTTTGTTGTGAAGCTTTAACACAGAGCGGTCAAGCGAACATGTTTCTTTACGTCAACCAGCAAGTTTTTGGATGGGGAAAATTGTGATATGTGTCCTTGAGCAAGACACTTCACCCTTGCTCCTGATTGGTGCTGGTTAGCGCCTTGCATGGCAGCTCCCTCCATCAGTGTGTGAATGTGTGTGTGTGTGTGAATGGGTAAATGTGGAAGTAGTGTCAAAGCGTTTTGAGTACCTTGAAGGTAGAAAAGCGCTATACAAGTACTACCCATTTATCATTTATTTATGTCCATTAAGTCAGCTCTTACCGGAGACTTCAGTGGATTATGCGACCTCCTCCTGTAGCTGTCAAAAAGGCAGCTGTGATCTTGGCTTCTCTCAGAGACACTGGCGTTCACCGCAGCCCTCCGACTTTCAGGTATGACTTTATAATCTCACTAAAACAGTATTAACACAATAACCAGATAAGGAATTTTCCAGAATTATCCTCGTAGATGTGTCTAATAACATCTGAATTGCTCACACTGCCGTCGCCTGAAACCGTCGCCTTTTTTTTTTCCTTTTTTTTTTTTGTGCCTCACTCTAACTTTCCTCATCCACGAATCTTTCATCCATCCATCCATCCATCCATTTTCTACCGCTTATTCCCTTTCCTCATCCACAAATCTTTCATCCATGCATCCATTTTCTACCGCTTATTCCCTTTCCTCATCCACGAATCTTTCATCCATCCATCCATTTCCTACCGCTTATTCCCTTTTGGCAACACTAAATTGGCCCTAGTGTGTGAATGTGAGTGTTTTTCTACCGCTGGTGCTTATCTCAGCTACAATCAGGCGGAAGGCGGCGTACACCCTGGACAAGTCGCCACCTCATCGCAGGGCCAACACAGATAGACAGACAACATTCACACTCACATTCACACACTAGGGCCAATTTAGTGTTGCCAATCAACCTATCCCCAGGTGCATGTCTTTGGAAGTGGGAGGAAGCCGGAGTACCCGAAGGGAACCCACGCATTCACGGGGAGAACATGCAAATTATCCTAGTAAATGTGTCTGATAACATCTGAATCGCTCACACTGCCGTCGCCTGAAACTATCGCTTTTTTTTTTTTTTTTTTGTGCTTTACTCTAACTTTCCTCATTCTACGAATCTTTCATCCTCGCTCAAATTAATGGGGGAATTGACGCTTTCTCGGTCCGAATAGCTTTTGCTGCTGGATGCTCACATTATAAACAATGTGAGGATGTGAGGAGCCCTACAACCCGTGACGTCACGCGCACATCGTCTGCTACTTCCGGTAAAGGCAAGGCTTTTTTATTAGCGACCAAAAGTTGCGAACTTTATCGCAGATGTTCTCCCTCCTAAATCCTTTCAGCAAAAATATGGCAATATCGCCAAATGATCAAGTATGACACATAGAATGGACCTGCTATCCCCATTTAAATAAGAAAATCTCATTTCATCCATCCATTTTCTACCGTTATTCCCTTTGGGGTCACGGGGGGTGGGGGGGGGGGGCGCTGGTGCTTATCTCAGCTACAATCAGGCGGAAGGCGGCGTACACCCTGGACAAGTCGCCACCTCATCGCAGGGCCAACACAGATAGACAACATTCACACTCACATTCACACACTAGGGCCAATTTAGTGTTGCCAATCAACCTATCCCCAGGTGCATGTCTTTGGAGGTGGGAGGAAGCCGGAGTACCCGGAGGGAACCCACGCATTCACGGGGAGAACATGCAAATTATCCTAGTAAATGTGTCTAATAACATCTGAATCGCTCACACTGCCGTCGCCTGAAACTGTCGCCTTTTTTTTTTTTTTTTTTGTGCTTTACTCATCCACGAATCATTCATCCTTGCTCAAATTAAATGGGGAAATTGACGCTTTCTCGGTCCGAATAGCTTTTGCTGCTGGAGGCTCACATTATAAATAATGTGAGGATGTGAGGAGCCCTACAACCCGAGACGTCACGCGCACATAGTCTGCTACTTCCGGTAAAGGCAAGGCTTTTTTATTAGCGACCAAAAGTTGCGAACTTTATCGCCGATGTTCTCCCTCCTAAATCCTTTCAGCAAAAATATGGCAATATCGCCAATTGATCAAGAATGACACATAGAATGGACCTGCTATCCCCGTTTAAAAAAGAAAATCTCATTTCATCCATCCAT
>NC_084623.1:51073876-51111376 GCF_033978795.1 Nerophis ophidion
TTTTAAACACACACATAATTTAATGTAAAAAGTTCACGAAATTCGAAAGCAAAAAAAATTCCATCCATTCATCCATTTTCCTACCTCTTGGCCCTTTCGGGGTCGCGGGGGGGTGCTTGAGCCTATCTCAGCTGCACATGGATGGAAGGCAGGGTACACCCTGGACAAGTCGCCACCTCATAACAGGCAAAACATTCAGTTACATAGTTTCCGCCCGATAGTAGCTGAGATAGGCACCAGCGCCCCCTGCGACCCCAAAGGGAATAAGCGGTAGAAAATGGATGGATATATATATATATATATATATATATATATATATATGTATGTATTTTAACAAACTGAATTTTTAAACCCACACACTTTGCTTACAATTCAAAAAGAAAAAATTTCACAATATTCACACGCACAAAAAATCAGTTACATAAATTCAGTGTCCAAAAATTTTTTTTATGATAAAGACAGATAAATCTCCATCTTGTTTTAAAAATCTTTATCAATACTACGTTGTTGTATGTTCTTTCTTCGGACTGCAGGTAGCAGTATGCTTCAATCTTGCTGTTCATTTTAGTACATTTTGCTCACATATTATTATTCAATGAAAAAAAAAAACAGTCCACAAAATGTCCACGCAAAAACAGTTACATAAATACAGTGTCCAAAAATTAATATTATTATAAAGACATGAATCAACTTCCAATGTTGTTGTTTTTATATTTGTATAAACGATGATGCTGTGTTCCAAATTTAAGTTATTTACTGAAATTGAGTGAGCCTATGGCTTTGCCCTTTGATATATATATATATATATATATATATATATATATATATATATATATATATATATATGTATGTATATATATATATATATGTATGTATATATATATATATATATATATATATTGCATTCTATTTTAGTTACTTTGAATTTACAACCCCCTGCCGCTGTTTTGTATTGTTTTTGTACTTACTTTGATTATTATTTCTCAACTGTTTGTAAATGTTGAAATTTTTTAAACATATAAAAAAATGTATAAAATAAAAAAATAAAAAAATAAATAAAAATTGTTGTTGTTTCAAACAGCTACAGCAGGCGTGTCCAAAGTGCGACCCGAGGGCCATTTGTGGCCCCCAGCTAATTTGTTAATGGCCCCCGGCCCATTCTAAAAAAATACTATGATAAAAATTAAAACATAAAAAAGTATAATAAAAGAGTAAACAGTGACATGTAACAAGAAAAAGTTGCCAACTGCTGAAGGCTCCAATGACTTCACTGGAACAATTTCACTTTCAAATATTTTGGGGGGATAATATTGCATATTTTGTGCGAAACAAAGTTTTCTTTCACAAAAAGGGCATCAAACAAACAAAAAGTATGAAAAAAATGATAAAATCTTATAATCAAGAGATCTACAGACTTAAGCGTTAAAAATGAAAAAAAAATATATATATATACATTTGGCTTTTTTTCAACACTTATTCTTTTTTTATTGTTATGAATTATTGACCTATTTAGGGTTCCAATTACTTTACGTCAAACATTCCACTTTGAAATGTTTTGGGGGACAATGTTGCATAGTTCGTATGTTTGCCATATAAATAAGGGTTTTGACATAAAGGCCATAAACATAAAAAACTAAATATATATATATTTTTTTAAAGACAGACATACTTCAAGTTGATCTCGAGATTCAAGCGTTAAATGAAAACAAATAAAAAATAATAATGACTTATTTCTAACATTTTTATGACTGAGACCCTTCCGGAGACTAGGAACCAAACTTGAGGAAAGCCATAAAGGTAAAAAAAACAACAACAACTATTGTATTGCTTTTAAAAAAGAAAAATATCAAAATGGCCCCAGCATACTTTGATTTTTCAGTCTGCGGCCCCCAGTGGAAAAAGTTTGGACACCCCTGAGCTACAGCGTCGTTGTTGTATGTTCACTCTCCAGACGGCAGGGGGCAGTGAGCTACAAACATGCTGTTAATTTACTTAAAATAAACGTAGAAGGCAGCACACAACATCAAAACACGACTTACTAAATAGTAAAAGACCAACTTTATCCTCGACTTTTTACACTAAACGTTAATATAGAAATGGAGAGGAATGTCGGGATAGTTTCTGCAATTAAAGCGTTGGGGTAAGTAATAAGTAATATTTGGTAAGTAGTCGCTCATAGGTCCTTATCACGCTATCGTTAGCTCAATTGAAATGTAGCACATTTCTGCGTATTGTCTCTTTCTGCCATACAAACTCAACATTCACTTTTGTAAAGTATGTCATTATTATTATTAACTGCACAGGTATCCAGATGCTCGCTGCTTATTGAGGTGTACTTGTGATGAACTTCCTTGCCCGCTGCTCACCTGGCTGACATCCCAGTTGAAGAGTTTGTGTCCGGACCTTCAAGGTAGAAAGTTGTCCTAAAAACACGTGTCTGTTGAGTAATACTTGTTTAATAATAATATAAATACGGTACAGTTGTTCTGGGGATAGGTTGATTGGCAACACTAAATTGGCCCTAGTGTGTGAATGTGAGTGTGAATGTTGTCTGTCTATCTGTGTTGGCGACAATGAGGTGGCGACTTGTCCAGGGTGTACCCTGCCTTCCGCCCGATTGTAGCTGAGATAGGCGCCAGCGCCCTCCGCGACCCCGAAAGGGAATAAGTGGTAGAAAATGGATGTTATGGTATACCTATTGTGGGGATTATGACAATGCCACTGATTCGGCGGAATGGCCCTTTAATCGCTTTGAATACAAAATTTCCATCCATCCATTTTCTACCGCTTGTCCCTTTCGGGATTGCTGCATTAGTCTCTTTTAATTATGTGCGTCCCAAAGTCACCAGCCTTGGCGTCACTATAGACAGCCATTTTAAACTAGACAAACAAGTCAATGGCGTTTTAAAATCGTGTTTTTATCACCTTCGTCTTTTAGTAAAGGTTAAACCGTTTTTATCTTTTAACCTTTTTGAACAAGTCGTGCATGCTTTTATTTCAAGTGGCCTGGACTACTGCAATGCACTTTATGCTGGCATTAGCCAAAAAGCTCTCTCCCGGTTGCAGTTAGTCCAGAACGCGGCAGCACGACTTTTAACAGGGGCCAGGAAACGCCAGCATATAACCCCAATTCTTCAGAGTTTGCACTGGCTCCCTGTTCATTTTAGAATTGATTTTAAAACATTGCTGTTTGTTTTTAAATCTTTACATGGACTGGCACCTCAATATATCTCAGACCTCATCCAAATTTACATCCCTGCGCGCGCTCTGAGGTCCGAAAGCCAGCTCCAGCTCGTGGTGCCCAAGACCAGACTTAAAACCAGGGGAGACAGGGCCTTCTCTGTGGTCGGCCCTAAGCTCTGGAACACTCTGCCGCTCCATGTTCAAACTGCTTCCACAGTGGAGTGTTTTAAGTCTCGTCTTAAGACCCACTTTTATTTTTTGGCTTTTAACACTATGTGAGTTGTGTGGTCCTCTGTCCTCTGTTGTCCTCTGTGTTTTTTATACACTTTTATTTTTATTTTACTGTTTTAATTGATTTTACCCTTTAAAATAGTTTTTAATCATATTTGTTTTTATATTATTTTTATTGGTTTTATTTTTATTCATTTTTTGTTTTATTCAGTCATTGGTGGAGCATAATATTGTTTTTAACATGGCTGTGCAGCACTTTGGAAACGTTATTGTTGTTTAAATGTGCTATATAAATAAAGTGGATTGGATTGGATTGGATTTAATGCACAGCATAGGACACATAATAAGTACACTATCTGGAGTACAGGGCAGGCGAGTGGGGGATCTTATGTTCGTGGATAACTCCTCTGGCAGGGGGCTCCCCTCGTCTCTTTTAATGCACAGCATAGGACACATAGCAATAGTGGTCCTCAGGTCCTGTTGATCAGGGGCAGTAGCTCCACAGCCACAGATCCACTTTTAACCACTAATATCACAGTCAAAATGAAAGCTTGTTCCCATAGGCACCATAAACTGTTAATAATGTTTAGACAAAAGTGTATATTATATATACTATCCCGAGCCTGTGTTGGCCCTGCGATGAGGTGGCGACTTGTCCAGGGTGTACCCTGCCTTCCGCCCGATTGTAGCTGAGATAGGCGCCAGCGCCCCCCGCGACCCCGAAAGGGAATAGGCGGTAGAAAATGGATGGATGGATGGATATATATACTATTATATATATAGTATTTATATAGGTGTGTGTGTGTGTGTGTGTGTGTGTGTGTGTGTGTGTGTGTGTGTGTGTGTGTGTGTGTGTGTGCATGATGGACACGTGTATTTTGGGTATATGCATTTGTGTATGTATGTGATTATGTGTGTATGTGTATGTATGTGTGTATATATATATATATATATATATATATATATATATATATATATATATATATGTATGTATATGTATATGTATGTATATATATGTGTGTATGTATGTATGTATATATATATATATATAAATTGTATGTATGTGTGTTTATATATGTAAGTGTGTGTGAATTTAAATGTATTATATATAGATAATATATAGCATCTACGCAGCAACCACTGAACTGAATTATATTATATATATTATTGTATTATATATTGCAAATATATATTGTATATGTATAGGGGTGGGACCTAATATGTGAAGTGAAGTGAATTATATTTATATAGCGCTTTTCTCAAGTGACTCAAAGCGCTTTACATAGTGACACCCAATATCTAAGTTACATTTAAACCAGTGTGGGTGGCACTGGGAGCAGGTGGGTAAAGTGTCTTGCCCAAGGACACAACGGCAGTAACTAGGATGGCACAAGCGGGAATCGAACCTGCAACCCTCAAGTTGCTGGCACGGCCACTCTACCAACCGAGCTATGCCGCCCCACTATAAGTTTACTTCTTCCCACTCCCTTTTGAGCCAATCTTGACATCTACAAAAGATTAGTCACATGTAATGTTTTCAATGTAGGTGTAAAAATAATGTATTTATATATTTCTTTTGTATTTTATGTAATTCTTTTGTTTTGTTTGCATGGCTCAAAATAAACCATTCATTCATTCATCAGGGCGGAAGGCGGGATACACCCTGGACAAGTCGCCACCTCATCACAGAGCCAACACAGATAGACCGACAAAATTCACACTCACATTCACACACTAGGGCCAATTTAGTGTTACCAATCAAGCTATCCCCAGGTGCATGTCTTTACAAAATGTGACCATGTGAATTAGTGTAGAGTAGACCTGGGAAAATTAAGGCCCGGGCGCCACATGCGGCCCCGTTAAGCGTTTCAATCTGGCCCGCCATACATTCTCAAATATTTTTCTCCAATCTTTATGATGGAAGCTGTAGCTGCCATTATGATGTAGAGTGATGTTTTAAAATTACTGTAAGTCTTGAACTATACAAAGTATTTCAATGATTGTAATCTGCGCTTTTGCATGATATACTGATCAGGCGGGCCGGTTCTACAATGGGAATGAAACTGGACTCACTTGCGACGGTGGCAGAGAAGAGGACTGTTGACAAATTAGTGAGCATCCTGGATGATGCCAGTCAACCTCTGCATAGCGTTATCAGTAGCCAGAGGAGCCTGTTCAGTGCTGGACTGCTTCATCCCAAGTGCAGGACTAATAGACTCAAAAACTCCTTTGTCCCACACTCCATTAGACTGTACAACTCCTCTCTGGGGTGGGGGGCGGGGGGTACTAGGATGACAGGGGATGCAAAACAATAACAGTGCAATACGTTTTCATAACATGGTCACTACTGCCTACTTTGTCTTGTTATATTCTTATTTTACTGTTATATTTTTATTCCCATTGTTGCTTTTTATTTTTTATTCTTATTGTAATATTTCTCTATTTTGTTTCCATTTAAACCCCCATTATTTACTTTTTACTTTTATTTAAATTGATCTCAACTCTGTACACTGCTGTTGGAATTTTAATTTTCCTGAAGGAACTCTCCTGAATGAATCAATAAAGTACTATCTATCTATCTACTAGTTACTAGAGATGTACGATAATGGCTTTTTTGCTGATATATTTCGATATTGTCTAACTCTTAATTACCGATATCGATATCAAGCTATACCGATATATACAGTCGTGGAATTATCACATTATTATTTCTAACTTTGTTGTGATGCCCCGCTGGATGCATTAAACATGAATTGATTAACGTGGAAGTTGAAAAACTTATTCGGGTGTTTCCATTTAGTAATCAATTGTACGGATTATGTACTGTACTGTGCAATCTACTAATACAAGTTTCAATCAATCAATCAAAAACAAAGTTTTCCAAAATAAGAGAACAACTTCAACTCCAGTTATAGAAAAAAGTGCCAACATGGCACTGCATTTTTTAATATTGAAGTCACAAAGTGCATTATTTTTGTAACATGCCTCAAAAAAACAGTTTGGAATTTGGGACATGCTCTCCCTGAGTTAATACTAATACCCACTACAACTATGGGGAATACTATACTTTGACTTTCACAAAGTGCATTTTTTTTTTTTTTTCAAACATGCCTCAAAACAACAGCTACAAAAACTATGAAGGCACACAGCTTCAGTCCAGAGTATACTAGTGCATATTTGCCAACCTTGAGACCTCCGAATTCAGGAAATGGGGGGTGGGTTGGTGGTAGCGGGGGTGTATATTGTAGCGTCCCGGAAGAGTTAGTGCTGCAAGGGCTTCTGGGTATTTGTTCTGTTGTGTTGCGGTGTGAATGTTCTCCCGAAATGTGTTTGTCATTCTTGTTTGGTGTGGGTTCGCAGTGTTAAAGTTGTTTATACGGCCACCCTCAGTGTGACTTAAATGGCTGTTGATCAAGAATGCCTTGCATTCACTAATGTGTGTGTAAATGCCGCATATAATATATGACTGGGCCGGCACGCTGTTTGCATGGAGGAAAAGCGGACGTGACGACAGGTGTTAGAGGATGCTAAAGGCAGTGCCTTTAAGGCACGCCCCCAATAATGTTGTCTGGGTAGAAATCGGGAGAAATTTGGGGGAACGGTTGCCCCGGGAGATTTTCTGGAGGGGCACTGAAATTCGGGAGTCTAACGGGAAAATCTGGAGGTTTGGCAAGTATGCCCTACATCCGTATTTTACCGGATATGTACCGCTCCATACGTATTTTGAAAATAAATTAAAATCAAGTGGAAAAAAAAAAAGGTTTGATTAAATATAAATGGAATTTGTGCTTAATTATAGTGTTCACATGTTTAATTTTATCCATATTGCTGTGCAATAATTACTGCTGTCTGTGCAGGCATGCCACAAATATGACTACCGTATTTTTCGGAGTATAAGTCGCACCTGCCGAAAATGCTTAATAAAGAAGGAAAAAAACACATATAAGTCGCACTGGCGTATAAGTCGCATTTTTGGGGGAAATTTATTTGATAAAACCCAACACCAAAAATTGACATTTGAAAGGCAATTTAAAATAAATAAAGAATAGTGAACAGGCTGAATAAGTGTATGTTATATGACGCATAAATAACCAACTGAGAAGGTGCCTGCTATGTTAACATAACATACACTTCAGAGTCATTCAAATAACTATAACATATAGAACATGCTATACGTTTTCCAAACTATCTGTCACTCCTAATCGCTAAATCCCATGAAATCTTATACGTCTAGTCTCTTATGTGAATGAGCTAAATAATATTGTTTGATATTTTACAGTAATATGTTGATAATTTCACACGCATAAGTCGTACCCCCAAACTATGAAAAAAAATTTGACTTATAGTCCGAAAAATACGATATATACAGTATATACTGTACATATTAGTGTATTGTCAGCTCTAACATTTACCCAATTGGGTGCCCATTTTGGTAGTGTTCCCCTTCAAAACCAGTACAATATATGTAATTTTTTCAAAGAACTACAAAATGTAATTTAGGTAGAAATTTTGTGGGAATGCTGAAGAGCCAAAGCCGAACTGAGATGCTAACAGTTGGCTTGCTGGCCAGATAGTGTCAAATAAGGAAAAATATGAGCAAAATTAGCTAAACAGGCTAGCATTATTTAAATACAAAAATATGACACTATACAGCATGCTAAAATGTGGACTAACATGCTTCAAGAACCAAAATATACTTCTCTGAGGTGTGTACCTGAATTTATTTTTTGAAATGCTAACATGCTAACGTTAGCATGCATCAAGTACCAAAATATGACTGAGGTGTATACTTACAAAATTAGCTTAGGTATCATTTGTCAACTAATAGGGCTGTGGTGCATACATGCTAAATTAGCAAAAGTTAAGTTGAAGTACTAATGATTGTCACACACACACCAGGTGTGGTCAAATTTGTCCTCTGCTTTTGACCCATCCGCCTGTTCACCCCCTGGGAGGTGAGGGGAGCAGTGGGCAGCAGCGGTGCCGCGCCCGGTAATCATTTTGTGGTGATTTAACCCCCAATTCCAACCCTTGATGCTGAGTGCCAAGCCGGGAGGTAATAGTTCCCATTTGAATAGTCTTTGGTATGACTCGGCCAAAGTTTGAACTCGCAACCTACCGATCTCAGGGCGGACACTCTAACCCAGGGGTCACCGACCTTTTTGAAACCAAGAGCTACTTCTTGGGTACTGATTAATGCGAAGGGCTACCAGTTTGATACACACTTAAATAAATTACCAAAAATAGCTAATTTGCTCAATTTACCTTTAATAAATAAATCTATATGTATAAAAAAATGGGTATTTCTGTCCGTCATTCCGTCGTACATTTTTTTTCCTTTTACGGAAGGTTTTTTGTAGATAATAAATGATGAAAAAAAACACTTAATTGAACGGTTTAAAAGAGGAGAAAACTGGAAAAAAATGACAATTAAATATTGAAACATAGTTTATCTTCAATTTCGACTCTTTGAAATTCAAAATTCAACCCAAAAAATGAAGAGAAAAACTAGCTAATTCGAATCTTTTTGCAAAAATTTAAAAAATAATTTATGGAACATCGTTTAGTAAATTTTCCTGATTAAGATTAATTTTAGAATTTCGATGACATGTTTTAAAGAGGTTAAAATCCAATCTGCACTTCGTTAGAATATATAACAAATTGGACCAAGCTATATTTCTAACAAAGACAAATCATTATTTCTTCTAGATTTTCCAGAACAAAAATTTTAAAAGAAATCCAAAAGACTTTGAAATAAGATTTAAATTTGATTCTAAAGATTTTCTACATTTGCCAGAAGAATTTTTGGGAATTTTAATCATAATAAGTTTGGGGACGGCGTGGCGCAGTGGTAGAGTGGCTGTGCGCAACCCGAGGGTCCCTGGTTCAATCTCCACCTAGTACCAACCTCGTCACGTTCGTTGTGTCCTTGAGCAAGACACTTCACCCTTGCTCCTGATGGGTGCTGGTTAGCTGCCTTGCATGGCAGCTCCCTCCATCAGTGTGTGAATGTGTGTGTGAATGGGTAAATGTGGAAGTAGTGTCAAAGCGCTTTGAGTACCTTGAAGGTAGAAAAGCGCTATATTTAAATATTTCACAAATATTCTTCGTCGAAAAAACAGAAGTCAAAATGAAGAATTAAATAAAATGTATTTATTATTCTTTACAAAAAAATAAATAAACACTTGAAAATTGATTTAAATTGTCAGGAAAGAAGAGGAAGGAATTTGAAAGGTAAAAAGGTATATGTGTTTAAAAATCCTGAAATAATTTTTAAGGTTGTATTTTTTTCTCTAAAATTGTCTTTCTGAAAGTTATAAGAAGCAGAGTAAAAAAATAAATAAATGTATTTAAACAAGTGAAGACCAAGTCTTTAAAAAAAATTCTTGGATTTTCAAATTCTTTTTGAGTTTTTTCTCTCTTCGAATTAAAAATGTTGAGCAAAGCGAGACCAGCTTGCTTGTAAGTGTTGTTGAAAACTTACACTTAATATTTTTTGTTTTAAGGGTTGACATTTTTTGTTGTAAATTATTATGGTTCTGAAGTCATGTTATATTTTTTTTGTAAATAAGACACATTTGGTTTACTATAAAAAGGGCAATTTATTTTCTTTGTCACACCGCTATTCTCGCGAGATTTGGTGTGGTGTTTGGAGTTGCAGACATGCAAAGGACTTTGGGCCATCAGCAGCAGCGGGAACATTTGGCTAGCTGAACAAGGTATTTGTCATATTGTGATGAAATGTTCTGTATATTTGTGGAGTGCATTGGTTTGATTTTTGTACGCTCATGTAGTTGCACAACACTGGAGTGTTTGCTGCCCAAGAACCTCCGAAGTGGCAGGCGGCCACGATGTAGCTATTTTTGTTTGGCACCTTGTTTGCCTGGGACTGAACTATTTCTAAAACCGTTGTATTTCATGTCTTGTCCTGTAGTTTTCACGGCTTAAACTCAAGTAAAGAGCCCGTCTTTAAGAAACCGAGCCACATTGCTATTAAATAAATAACATTTAAAAAATAGAGGCGGCTAACTGGTAAGTGCTGCTATTCGAGCTATTTTTAGAACAGGCCAGCGGGCTACTCATCTGGTCCTTACGGGCTACCTGGTGCCCGCGGGCACCGCGTTGGTGACCCCTGCCCTAACCACTAGGAGAAAAAAAACTAGCTACCGGCCGCACCCCTGGTGTACGTACTAAAACTTTTCCTTTCTTGCAGATTCAGGTGGGGGAAGTAGCGTCTTGCTGGTGAAAGAGCTGAGAAACATGCTGTCAGACCTGCACTCTCCTCTCACCGGGAAGACATCCGAGATGCTGGAGCCCAACACCCTCAACAAAGTCACTGGTGAGCAACAATAAGGAGAAGCCATGAGGTTTTGTGTTTAAGGTAATTGCAAACCTCAACACAAGCCAGTAATGTGCAGCATATGCAACATGTTGACCTGTAAAAACTTCCCCAGACTTCCTAGTATCTGAATTGGAAGCCGCTCATATAATCAAGCACAGAGAGCTGCGTCCCCAGGATGAAACGAGTGGCGAGGAGTCTGAAAAAGGGCAGAGGGTGGCGAATACCACGGCGCTTTCCCAGGAATATGGTGACAGTGATTCAGATAAATTACAAAGTTCTGCGGAGATGCAGGCGGAATGGATACTGCTGCTTCATGCGCTAAACATGGACGCTTCCACTGCTTACCCTGATGTGCTGCATGAGGTGAGCGAAATCTCCCTATGAACTCAAAGAAAAGTTTTGTACTGATTCCATTGGTTTTCATGCAGGTGGAGTCGAGGGTCGCTCGTCTTCCTGTCGGAACCATGTCGGAGCCTCTTCTTAACGCCAGCCTCAGCTCAGAGCAGTGGGTACGTCGCGTGCGCTCCACCCCAGCGTTTCTCAAAGTGTGGGGCGGGCCCCACTGGTGGGGATTAGAGACATGACAGGTTGGGCGTGAGGAGCGGGAGTAAATTTCCCGTTAAATTTTTTTTTTTTTTACTATGCTTTCATTTTCTATACACACTCTAAATCACTTTGTGATTCTGTCTGTGAAATCCGCTATATAAATAAATGTAAATTACTTATTTTTCCTCTCGGCTTTAAATTTCTAGGTAGGAGCGAAAGTTTGACGGACATAGCAACAGTAACTAATGGGGGCGGGGCTAAGTGGAACAATCTTTCACGCGGATGGGTAGCAGGCTAATGTGTGAACCACAATGACACAAAATG
Organism: Nerophis ophidion; assembly: GCF_033978795.1. Taxonomy (NCBI): domain Eukaryota; kingdom Metazoa; phylum Chordata; class Actinopteri; order Syngnathiformes; family Syngnathidae; genus Nerophis; species Nerophis ophidion. Next base: position 51,085,503 of record NC_084623.1, read on the forward strand.
GATACATTTGTGACTCGCACCTCAAAGGTCGTCGAGCCAGAGCCAGCGCCTGCAGAGAAACAAAAACCTGACGAGCTTAATCAACCAAAAAGCCAACCGAAAAGAAAATATGATGAAGGGTATCTTGCTCTTCGATTCATGGCAACGGTGGTGGGGGCAGAGGAGAGACCTCTGTGTGTTCTGTGTCTAAAACCGCTAGCAGCAGACGGCATGAGACCCAACAAATTAAAGAGACACCTTTAAACAAGAAAGTTTGATCATATTACGCCTGTACTGGCTCACCTGCACTGGCTTCCTGTGCACTTAAGATGTGACTTTAAGGTTTTACTACTTACGTATAAAATACTACACGGTCTAGCTCCAGCCTATCTTGCCGATTGTATTGTACCGTATGTCCCGGCAAGAAATCTGCGTTCAAAAGACTCCGGCTTATTAGTGATTCCTAGAGCCCAAAAAAAGTCTGCGGGCTATAGAGCGTTTTCCGTTCGGGCTCCAGTACTCTGGAATGCCCTCCCGGTAACAGTTCAAGATGCTACCTCAGTAGAAGCATTTAAGTCTCACCTTAAAACTCATCCGTATACTCTAGCCTTTAAATAGACCTCCTTTTTAGACCAGTTGATCTGCCGCTTCTTTTCTATCTCCTATGTCCCCCCCTCCCTTGTGGAGGGGGTCCGGTCCGATGACCATGGATGAAGTACTGGCTGTCCAGAGTCGAGACCCAAGATGGACCGCTCGTCGGGACCCAGGATGGACCGCTCGCCTGTATCGGTTGGGGACGTCTCTACGCTGCTGATCCGCTTGAGATGGTTTCCTGTGGACGGGACTCTCGCTGCTGTCTTGGATCCGCTTGAACTGAACTCTCGCGGCTGTGTTGGAGCCACTATGGATTGAACTTTCACAGTATCATGTTAGACCCGCTCGACATCCATTGCTTTCGGTCCCCTAGAGAGGGGGGGTTGCCCACATCTGAGGTCCTCTCCAAGGTTTCTCATAGTCAGCATTGTCACTGGCGTCCCACTGGATGTGAATTCTCTCTGCCCACTGGGTGTGAGTTTTCCTTGCCCTTTTGTGGGTTCTTCCGAGGATGTTGTAGTCGTAATGATTTGTGCAGTCCTTTGAGACATTTGTGATTTGGGGCTATATAAATAAACATTGATTGATTGATTGACCTCGAGACCACACACCCCAATCACGTCAATAAGCCACTTGATTTCTTTCAAAGTAAACTGGCCGAGTAGTTATTTGATTTATTGTTGAACTTGATGTTATTTTATGTTATTGAGTTTGAATGTGGCGACTTGTCCAGGGTGTACCCTGCCTTCCGCCCGATTGTAGCTGAGATAGGCGCCAGCGCCCCCCGCCACCCCGAAAGGGAATAAGCGGTAGAAAATGGATGGATTGATGGAGTTTGAATGTATACAACTTGAATGTTACTTCATGTTCAATAAATTTGAAAATGTTGAGCTTGGCATTAGCGTTCTGTTGGGGTGATGGGGGCAGGTGGGGCTTGAAAACTCCCCCTTGTCCAAAGTGGGAGATGACAAAAAAAAGTTTGAGAACCACTGCCATAAGGTAACGCGTCTTCTCACTTCCCCAGACGCGGCTCGAAAAAATAAATCGAGTCCTGTCCGACGACTACGGCTGCCGGCAGCAAATGATGATCAAACGCTTTCAGGTTTCTCTCCAGTCGTTTGCGTGGGGAGACGAGCAGAAGGTAGGAATGAGCAATCACACTACAATTTTGTTTTAATATTTGCAATAATGAGGGCCAACTTCACTGGCTTTATGGCATCCTTTTTGTCAAATACTATTAAAAATATATATTTTTAAAACACAAGTATTGTTCTTTAAAGGCCTACTGAAACCCACTACTACCGACCACGCAGTCTGACAGGTTATATATCAATGATGGAATATTAACATTGCAACACATGCCAATACGGCCTTTTTAGTTTACTAAATTACAATTTTAAATTTCCCGCGGAGTTTCCTGTTGAAAACGTCGCGGAATGATGACGCGTGTTTGTGACGTTATTGGTTGAAGGGGACATATTAACCCAGCACCACTTACGGCTAAAAGTCGTCTCTTTTCATGGCGCAATTACACAGTATTTTGGACATCTGTGTTGCTGAATCTTTTGCAATTTGTTCAATTAATAATGGAGAAGTCAAAGTAGAAAGATGGAGGAGGGAAGCTTTAGCCTTTAGCCACACAAACACAGGGTGTTTCCTTGTTTAAAATTCCCGGAGGTGAAGCTTTACTATGGATCAGAGCGGTCAAGCGAACATGGATCCCGACTACATGTCAACCGGCAGTTTTGTGTGAGAAAATTGTGGTAATAAGCCGCCTCTTACCGGAGATCAGCGGAGCTTCTGTCCTGCTGCAGCTTCTTCGTGACTTCCCTCAACACACCCGTGGCCACACCCCTCCGACTATCAAGTACTATTTAACTTACTAAAACACTAGCAACACAATAGGCAGATAAGGGATTTCCCAAAATGTTTCTAGTAAATGTGTCTAAAAACATCTGAATCACTCTCACTGCAATCGCATATTTTTTTTTAACTTTGTTTTTTTTTCCTTCTAGTCCTTCACTCTAAATTTCCTCATCCACAAATCTTTCATCCTCTCTCAAATTAATGGGGAAATTGTCACTTTCTCGGTCCGAATAGCTCTCGCTGCTGGAGGCTCACATTATAAAGAATGTGAGGATGTGGGGAGCCCTACAACCCGTGACGTCAGGCACACATCGTCTGCTACTTCCGGTAAAGGCAAGGCTTTTTTATTAGCGACCAAAAGTTGCAAACTTAATCGTCGATGTTCTCTACTAAATCCTTTCAGCAAAAATATGGCAATATCACGAAATGATCAAGTATTACACATAGAATGGACCTGCTATCCCCGTTTGAATAAGAAAATCTCATTTCAGTAGGCCTTTAAATGTTAGCACTTTCACTCTTTTTGTACTCTTATTTTTTTCCCCCGTTTTAATTTTTTATTTTTTTTTTTTTACAAAGGTTTTCTAATGACTTTGTTCCTCCTCTGTCAACGGTTTGTTTATGTTTCCACAGGAGCGTAGTGAAGCGCTGGCATCTGTCCCACCTCTCGAATCGATTGCTGTTTTGTCCCGAGTCTCCATCCCTCTCCTATTGGCTGCCAGAGAGGATCAGTCTTGTATCCAGCCCATCAAAGCTGGAATAACTACAAATGTTTACAAGGTAAAAAAATTGTTATTCATTAGAAAGTCTGCTAGACACAGAATTACAGACGAGACAATTCTTCTGTGATGACTAGAAACTTATGGGCCAAGTGCCGGACAGAGGGGGTCGACCTGGGGAAATCGAGGCACCGATGCCGAGCTGGGGAGAGCGACGAACAGGACAAGGAGGTGGACGCCGTCAGTGGAGAGACAATCCAAAGAAAAAGAGAAAGGGGAAGAGGGAATAGTGTGTAAATGTTTACAGTTTACAGCCTAGCGGAAGTTTTCTTTTTGGGGAAAAAAAAAAGTACTCTAAAAATGCCAGTGGAATGCAACAAATGATTATTTATGATTATTTGGTAGAAAACTACCTGTTGCACTATATTATGTTTTTTAAACCTTGTTGAATCTGTAATGTACAGGTATATGCTTTGTAATCTTTTGGGAGATATAAATGAAATTGATTAGATTTTTCATTCTATTTTCACCCTTTCCAAATGTGGCGATTTATTAAACAAAAATAATGCTGCGTTGTCTTGTCATTCATAACATGTTTTTACTCATGATAAATCCAACGCTTATTGTTTAAAAAAAAAAGGCTGATGATTTGTCTTTTATAGGTAAACTAATATGTAATATAATGACTAACTAAATGTATATATTTTTATGGAAGCTGTTTTTGCCACTAAAAAAACTACTAAGTCTTATGAGTAAATAAGTTGAAATAATGAAATTGAAAATCATAATTGTAAGATCGAAATTATGAGACAGTTGAAATTAGGAATTAGGGAAGTCGACATGAGAAAATGGAAGTCATGGGATACAGCAGGGGTGTCAAACTCAAATACAGAGTGGGCCAAAATTTAAAATTGAACAAAGCCGCGGGCCAAGGTTGAACAAATGAACCTTTTATTAGGGACCCAAACAAGTTTTGCATTGAATCTTGAACAAACAAAGCTTACAGTATATAACTTTATAGTGACATGCAAAATCGAGTTTCAAATAATATTAATAATTAACAAATATCAATGGCATATCAAATAAAATTTTAATAAAAATGGAATGCCTCTTTTTGGCGGCGGGGTTGAGATGGACGGGGTTTGGTGATAGCGGGGGGGGTGTATATTGTAGCGTCCCGGAAGAGTTAGTGCTGCAAGGGGTTATGGGTATTTGTTCTGTTGTGTTTGTGTTGTGTTACGGTGCGGATGTTCTCCCGAAATGTGTCATTCTTGTTTGGTGTGGGTTCACAGTGTGGCGCATATTTGTAACAGCGTTAAAGTTGTTTATACGGCCACCCTCAGTGTGACCTGTATGGCTGTTGACCAAGTATGCGTTGCATTCACTTGTGTGTGTGTATAAGCCGCATATGTTATGTGACTGCGCCGGCACGTTGTTTGTATGGAGGAAAAGCGGATGTGGCGACAGTTTGTAGAGAACGCCAAAGGCAATGCCTTTAAGGCCCACCCCTAATATTGTTGTCCGGGATGAAATTTGGGAGGGGCACTTTACTTTGGGAGTCTTCCGGGAAAATCGGGAGGGTTGGCAAGTAAAAGTATTAGCGGTGAATGCGGTGTTACAGCGGCGGGCCAGCTCTAATGTTAATTTGATATTGCCTCAAGGGCCAAATTAAATTACACGGCGGGCCAGAGTTTGACACCCATGGGATAAAGAGTCATGAAATAATAAAAAGTCAAAATAATGAGATAAAATATAACAATTATGAGGTTTTTAATAATTATGAGATAAAAAAGTCAAATTTATGAAGTACAAACGATGAGATAATGTCAAAACTTTAGGATAAAAAGTCATTATCATAGTATAAAAAGTCAAAATTATGAGTTACAAAGTCGACATTATGAGATAAAGTCATAATTGTAAGATTGAAATTATGAGAACAATTGTAAATTAAGAAAGTCGACATTAGGAAAAATTGGAAGTCAGGATATTAATTTATAATTATGAGATAAAAGTGGAAATAATGAGATAAAAATTCATGATTATGAGATAAATGTGTAGCAAGGCTCATGCTTGGGTACTTCTGGATCAGTAATGGCAGCACACTCCAGGCATCGTTTACAATGTTTTAATCTTTGTTCACACACAAATATACGGATGGCTTTTTCGGCCTGTACTTGAAATCAAACAGTGTCTCTTTTCGCTTCGTCCGTGCAGTCGGCTTTTCAGCCGCTCGTCCTCCTTCGCATGTCTTCCGCGTTCTCCTCCCCTCTCAGGGTCTCCTGTGCCGCTAATAAAGGAACAGGTGATTAGATAACTCGTTCCCGCTGAGATTATCCACTCACCTGTCAGGTGCTTCGTGGCCAATCACCACGCCCCTTGCCACAAAATGAAATCGAAATTATGAGATGGAAATGATATAAGAAAGTCAAAATTATAAGATAAAAAGTCATAATTTTGATGTAAAAACTCGAAATTATGAGGAAAAATTCATAATTATGAGATTAAAAATCCAAACTGTTAAAAATAAATTATGAAATATGAAAATCAAAATTATGACATTCATGGGATGAAAAATCAAAATTATTAAACAAATTATGAAATATGAAAATCTAAATTATGAGATTCAAAAGTAATTAAAGCTGCAAGCAGCGTTGGTCGGGTCCGCCTTTGGCTGCTGCCCCCGAGACCCACGGCCGGATAAGCGGTAGAAGACGCCTTGGGGCCACTATTTTGAGAATCTAATGCATTGTGAAAGTAATGCAGTTGTTGTATTGAAGTGAAAATATCAAACTTCCTGTTGATTTTTGCTAAAGTATGTTAATTGTTAAAATGTAGGTCTAAATGAGACCTACATAGTGTTTTTTGTTTCATGTCTCTTTGACATTCCTACCGGAAGTTACAAGCAGTTTTGTCTGTGTTTTTTTCCTAGGAGCAGTTTGTCTGTGTTGTATTCCTAGGGGGCGCTAGAGCACAATTTTGAGTTTTGGGGTTTGTTTTTTTTATTAGCTCACAATTGTTGCCAGTCCTGATGTGTGTGCCAAGTTTGGTGAGTTTTGAAGCATTGTAAAGGGGTCAAATTACAGATGAAAGAGGCAAAAATGACATTTTTTAGGAAAATTTGCACGGGTGTTATTTGAAGGCATGTAAAATCAAAACCGGAGCAGTAATCAAAACTCTGATCCATACTTTTAATCAGAAGGGTCCAAACTCTCTCCTGTGCGAGTTTGAAGCCGAAACGACAAACGCACTCGGAGGAGTTTTCGTTTGAAAAAAGGTGACGGGGTTTCACAAAACTTTTATTTTGAAGGGGTGATTGCCAACTTGATGTTGATTTTTTTTCTGCAGGCTGTCAATTATTAAAATATAGGTCTAAGTGAGACCTACATAGAAGTTTTTGTTTCATGTCTTTGCGGCATTCCTACTGGAAGTTACAAGCAATTTTGTTTGTGTTTTCTTCCTAGGAGCAGTTTTTTCTGTGTTTTATTAAAAAATTGCGCTAGAGCGCATTTTTGGATTTTGGGGTTTGTTTTTTCCATTATATCGCAATTTTTGCCAGTCCAGATGTGTGTGCCAAGTTTGGTGAGTTTTGAAGCATTTTAAGGGGGTCAAATTACAGCGCAAAGAGGCAAAAATTGCATTTTTTGCAAAAAATTTATTTTGAAGGGGTTTTTGCCAACTTCCTGTAGATTTTTGCTGAAAGAAGTGAGTGTATGAAAATTGGGTCTAAGTCAGACCTACATAGGAGTTTTTGTTTCATGTCGCTATGACATTCCTAACAGAAGTTACATGCAGTTTTGTCTGTAATTTTTTCCTAGGGAGCGCTAGAGCGCAATTTTCATTTTGGGGGATTAGTTGCTTAATATTTTGGGAAGGTTTGCTATACCGACGTTTGTGTCAAATTTGGTGAGTTTTGAAGCATGTTAAGGGGGTCAAATTACAGCGCATAGGTGCGGAATAATAATAACACACAGCAGTTTCAATAGGGTCCTTAGCCCATGGCAAAGGACTCCGTGGAGTCCTTTGCCATGGGCTAAGGACCCTAATAATTATGAGATGATAAATATAAACCATGCGAAAAGAAAGTCATAAAATAAAAAGTCGAAACTAAAACATAAAAGTCATCAGTCAGTCAAATATTATGATATAAAATCGAAATTGTGAGTGGAAAAAAAGTATATTTGTGAAATAAAACGTCTAAATTGTGAGATTAAATCGAAATTATGGAATAGAAGGGCATGATTGTGAGATAATAAATCGAAATTATAAGAAAAGAAAGTCATAAAATAAAAAAGTTATTATTATGACATAAAAGTCGAAATTATATAGATGAAATGTCATGATTGTGAAATAAAACATTGAGCATTTTATTGAAAATAGTTTTTTTTTTTTTAAGGTTTATTTTTAAATTTCAACAATTACAAACAATAAGTCAAACAACAATATAAAACATTATGAAACATTATGAAAACAGTACAAAACAGCGCCAGGGGGTTGTAAGTTCAATATAATAAAAATAGAATACAAAAATATATATATATAATAAACAAAATGCAAAGCCGTAGGCTTATTCAGATTCATCAAACATTTTTATTGAAAATAGTGATGCAAGTGTCCTTATTGTCGCCGTGTCATACCGGAAGCTACTCGGAAGGTGAATGATGTAACACAGAAAGTTCCGGAATAGCTAAAGGTCGCTACTTAAACGCTAGCCGGACTATTGTGGCGCAGTCGCTTCTTGACATTTTCCCAGACAACACTCAACAACAGCCACATTTATATTTTAAATATGCCGAGAGGAAGCAGAAGCCGAACATCGATGATGGCTCCTCCAGCCAGGTAACGTATAACGTTGCCGACTAATATAAAAAAAGACATTGTGACAAGACAGCGTGTCCTTTTTAGCCCAGCATGATGGTGACTGCACTCGCAACAATGCTAAAGAAATACAACCTTCAAACTATAATATACCACTTTTATGGGGATGTGTATATGTTTTTAAACTACGATGATTCATATTTGTAACAAATTGGGTTGAACTAAAACAATTGTGTAACCAAGGTCATAGTGTGCTGACCACCATCACGTGACAACAACGTGTTTAATTTCATAACAAACATTAACCTGGCTTTACCAGTTTTTAACAGGACATTTAAATGCAGTCTAACTTTTTTTTTTGTAGTGCCTTTCCAACTGGACTGTTAATGTACTAATTCATTTTCAGTCCTAAAAGAATTACCTCATAATAGGGCTGGGCAATATTGCTTTTTTTTTTAAATATCGCGATATTTGTAGGCTAGGGCTGGGCGATATGACAAAAAATGTTATCACGATATAAGTGTTTCATATCAGTCGATATCGATAGTTATCGATAAAAAAACTAACTATTCTAAATAAAGACCAGGAGAAAAAAGGCTGAATTTAAATATTTATTTTAAATTTAACCTTTAGAACGAGGTCAGCATTAAGAAAAACAGTCAAATAAATGAAAATACTGGTCGATGTGCAAATATTGACATTAAATAAATGCTTACCCAGACTTGTCAACTATGCTGAGCGGTAGCATGTCCTTCGCTAATTGATACACCACTGCATCCCTTATTTCTTTATAATGTTTTGAATTTTTGTCGTAAGCGGTAGAAAATGGATGGATGGATGGCACTGCTGCCGACACTACCTCTCCATGGTGGTCTGTTGTTGCCGCTTCGGTGCTGTTCCACTTGCACCGGCTGATGTTGTGGCTGTTTGCTGCTGTACTCCAGCGGGTGAGAGCGGCTCAGGTGGTAAAATAAGTTTGTCGTGTTCCCAGACTTGGTCAGTACTACGACCTTGCACAGTTTGCAGACAGTATTAGTCTGATTCGTATCGGACTTAAACAATCCAAAATACTGCCAAACTGGTGACGTGACGTTTCTTTTTTTATTTACAATCTCATCTCGTGCTGCCGCACTCATATTCCCGTTTCGTTGATTTACGTGGGCCCCGACTTAAACAAGTTGAAAAACTTATTGGGTTGTTACCATTTAGTGGTCAATTGTACGGAATATGTACTGAACTGTGCAATCTACTAATAAAAGTATCAATCAATCGTTGCTTTTTTTTTTCCCCTGTTAGCATTTTCCAGAATGCCTTGCGGTTCAGGCTCGGCCGTGATAGGTCGAGAGGCTAAACCTTCCTTTGCCTACACCCCCCAGAATGCCGTGCGGGTCCGGCTGTGCGTTTATTACTATTTTCTTCTAACAGAACTCAGTGAAATTATCGAACGTTCTATCGACCCCATTTTCTATTGATATTGATCACATGTCTATTGCGATATATATCGTTATCGTTTTATTGCCCAGCCCTATTGTAGGCCATATCGCGATGTACGATATATATTGTGATATTTTGCCTTGGCCTTGAATGAACACTTGAAGCATATAATCACAGCAGTATGATGATTATGTGTATACATTAGGGGTGTAACGGTACACAAAAATTTCGGTTCGGTACGTACCTCAGTTTATAGGTCACAGTTCGGTTCATTTTCGGTACAGTAAGAAAACAACAAAATATAAATTTTTGGTTATTTATTTACCAAATTTGTAAACAATGACTTTACCCTTTTAAGATTGGGACACAATAATAATTCTGCCCACATTAATCAACAATAAACTGCCTCAACGTGTTGCTCGGATTAAATAAAATGACAAAATTTTCTTCTACATATAAAAAGTGCAACATTAAACAGCTTCAAGTCAACTCATCATGCTTCATCTATTACAGCATTTGGGAACCCTGTAGTTGATTTTTATTATGTAAATGTTATATTTGTATCAACATGTGATAGCAGGGACCCTGCCATTCAAAACTAGGCTGCTACATTACTAATGATTAGTGTAACTACAGCTGAAAAGATAGTACAGTAGCAATAGGAGAGACTATTCATCCCTGAACACCCTGGAGTTCATGTAGGCTTTATGATGCACTTACATTATTATATACACTATCACAGACAGAAACTCTTCATTTAAGTGCTGCTTCAACACACCTCAATCAACACTGTCCGTAACACACGCACACACCGCAGAATGAACTAATCTTAGTCTAAAAGATAATTAGCCTTCACCTTAAGCCAGGACTGTACCGAACTGAAAACACCGTAATGAAACGGTTCAATACAAATACACGTACCGTTACACCCCGAGATTTCATTAAAACATTCTTTTCTATACTGCATTCATATATTCTACTTTTAAACTTTCATGCAGAGAGGGAAATCACAACTAAGTCAATTGACCAAAAGTGTATTTATTAAAGTTATTAAGCAATGGCACAAACATTCAAGTCATTTCCAAAACAAAGTGCAATATTGTCAGACATTTTAAGTGTCAAATTAAAATGAGCTGCATAATAGGAAATCAAATAGTATTCGTCCTTCACTATGTGGTAGGTTACGACAAACGTTATGACATTCTCTTCATTCTCTAGCGAGTGACGATGGAAACCCCGCTGTTTTTATTGGGAATTAAGTCTTCCTTCGTTTGTTACCAGATCCGCACCTTCATTCTCTCGTACGGCTACGTTAGCAGCTAACGTAGCCCAGTCTACTACCTCTCTGCTCTGCGAGGGCATATACGTATGTGACGTATGACGTGACAGTATGTGACGTATGTAAGAATGTGTGCCTGCTCTTGTCTGAGAAGGAAATCTCTCCAATCCACTTTATTTATATAGCACATTTAAACAAGAACGTTTCCAAAGTGCTGCACAGCCATGTTAAAAACAACATTATGCTCCACCAATGACAATAAATAAATAAATATAAAACCAATATAAAAATGAATATGATTAAAAACAATTTTAAAGGGTAAAAGCAATTAAAACCGTAAAATAGAAATCACAATGTATAGAAAAACACAGAGGACAGAGGACCACACAACTCACATAGTGTTAAAGCCAAAGAATAAAAGTGGGTTTTAAGATGAGACTTAAAACACTCCACTGTGGAAGCAGTTTGAACATGGAGGGGCAGAGTGTTCCAGAGCTTAGGGCCGACCACAGAGAAGGCCCTGTCTCGTAATGCCCGCAGCTAAAAGCAACTGCGTGAGAACGTATACTCGAATATCACGATATAGTCATTTTCTATATCGCACAGAGACAAACCCGCGATATGTCGTGTATTATCGATATATCACCCAGACGTACCTCATAATATAAATATATCATCCCATCCATCCATTTTCTACCGCTTATTCCCTTTTGGGGTCGCGGGGGGCGCTGGCGCCTATCTCAGCTACAATCGGGCAATAAGTGAATATTATAAACAGCACTTCTGATTTACTGTAAACACCACCCCATATCTTTACCCCCTTTACTGTATTTGTTTAAACGTTACGGGATCATTTGTTTACAAGTTGTCTTTTCCTTGAGACAGTCAAATTCAGACAAGTTGATCAAAAAATAACAGCACAGGCCAAAAGTTTGGACACACATTCTCTTCATTAAATGCGTTTTCTTTTCTAGATTAGTTTCTTCAAAATAGCCACCCTTTGCTCTGATTACTGTTTTGCACACTCTTGGAATTCTCTCAATGAGCTTAAAGAGGTTGTCAAGTGAAATGGTTTTCACTTAACAGGTTTGCTTCAAGTAGGGCTGGGCGATATATTCGATATATCGAGGTAGGGCTGGGCGATATGGCCTTTTTTCAATTTCGCAATATTTTTAGGCCATATCGCGATAGATGATATATATCTCTGTGTTTTGCCTTAGCCTTAAATGAACACTTGATACATATAATCACAGCAGTATGATGATTCTATGTGTCTATATTAAAACATTCTTGTTCATACTGCATTAATATATGCTCATTTTAAACTTTCATGTAGGGAAGTTAATCACAATTACCGTATATCAATTTACCAAAACTATATTTATTAAAGTTATTAGCAGGTGAATTTTCAAATGATGCTACATTTTGGCAGTAACGCTACTTTTGGTAGCAACGCTTGTGCCCCACACTTGACAAATTAAAGTTGTCTATTCGACATATTCCCGCTTGAAGCCAAACCACCACCAGACGATAGACCCCGTGCTGTTTTTCTTGGGAATTAATTCTTCCTTCATTTGTTACCATATTCGCACCTTCTTTCTCTCTTATTACCACTTGACTGGGATGAGAATCAGCACCTCCGAGTCCGCTAGCATCACAGCTAATGTTAGCTGCGCTGCTACCTCTCTGCTGGGCCAGGGCGTATACGTATGTGACGTGTGTAAGTTTGTGCGCTCGCTGTCTGTGAGGAGACACAAGAAGGAGTGGTAAGAGCCTGTAGTGTAATGCCCACAGCTAAAAACAACTGCGTGAGAAGGTATACTCTAATATTACGATAAAGTCATTTTCTATATCGCACAGAGACAAACCCGCGATATATCGCGTCTATCCATATATCGCCCAGCCCTTTATCGAGGGTTTGTAGGTATGGTGTTCTTGGAATGCAACTCAGTATTCTTCTTCCTCCAAACACGACGAGTTGATTTTATACCAAGAAGTTCTATTTTGGTTTCATCTGACCACATGACATCCTCCTAATCCTCTGCTGTATCATCCATGTATCCATTTTGGTATAAACTCAACTTGTCGTGTTTGGAGGAAGAAGAATACTGAGTTGCATCCCAAGAACACCAAACCTACTGTGAAGCATGGGGGTGGAAACATCATGCTTTGGGGCTGTTTTTCTGCTACGGGGACAGGATGATTGATCCGTGTTAAGGAAATAATTAATGGGGCCGTGTATTGTGAGATTTTGAGCCAAAACCTCCTTCCATCAGTGAGAGCTTTGAATGGTTGAACCAATACTTATTTTCCACCATAATTTACAAATAAATTCTTTAAAATTCCTACAATGTGAATTCCTGGATTTTTTTTTTCACATTCTGTCTCTCACAGTTGAAGTGTACCTATGATGAAAATTACAGACCTCTGTCATCATTTTAAGTGGTAGGACTTGCACAATCGCTGGCTGACTAAATACTTTTTTGCCCCACTGTATCTCTTGTGCGACTGCCATCTACTAGTCACACTTATAATTACACCATGTACCGAATAAAATTGCTTGATGGTCGGTAAGCACAACCAGAATTATTCCGTACATTAGGCGCACCGGGTCCATTTTTGAGAAAATGAAAGGATTTTAAGTGCGCCTTATAGTCCCAAAAATATGGTAGATAAATGTATAATTTTATTAGATTTCAAGTTTATTAAATTATCTATTATTACACCCCTAAATTTGGTTTCTTCTACCCTTTCAATGTCTATTCCATCTATTTGCGTTTGACTTTCTCTTCTACTGTTACCCAATAGCATTATGTTTGTTTTATTGATTATTAAGATTGCAATTTAATCCTCTGAAAATGTCTCCACAGGCGTGCACCAGCTCCACCGCCACCACCACGTCCTTCTCATGCACCTGTGCCCATGCAGGCTCCCCCATCTGCTTTGGCTGCTCCAGCTGCAGCACCCAAGCAGCCTGGTATGTTTGCCCAGATGGCGACTACAGCTGCCGGGGTAGCGGTAGGCTCTGCGGTCGGGCACACCCTTGGCCACGCGATGACCGGGGCTTTCGGCGGCGGTGGGAATTCCGAGCCCGCGCGTCCGGATGTCACATACCAGGTTAATAACCATCACTATAAGCAGTCCTTAAGTTGAACACCACTGCAAACTAGAGATCGACCGATAATGGGCGCCGATATTGGGAATTTTGATGTAAATCCTTATTGGCCCTTGTTTCCGATACAATATATATTTGTGATACCAGAATTTAGGATATAAACAAATATTTAGTGAAGTAGAAGGTATTGACCACTGCTCAAACACCAGCATGAGAAAAGATACCTTTTTTTTTTTTTTAGAACCACATTTCATTTAAGTTGACAAATTACTGTCATCATCAATAATCCTCCCCAAATATGTTTTAATATCTGACATGGCATTTATTTAAATTTTTGTGGGAAATCTTCTCCGGCCCTTCCTCTCCTTGCAGTGCTGATCGCTTGCAGTACGTCAACACTTCCAATTTTTGCCAGGAAATCCTATTTTTGTCTTTTCATGGTGTCTTACCAGTTCCGTTTTGAGTTTTTTTGTGCTATTGCTGCGATCAACAAGCTTCCATCCACAACACTGGCAGCGTGGCCTCATTAAAGGAGCACCACGGTTTCATGTCCCGTGATTCAATCAAATGACGCAACAGAGATGGATGGACATTAGGGAGACAGAAAAAAATATATTTTTACCCAAGAGCCATAGTATCATTAAACAGGCACTGAGTGAGCACAATATGTCCATCACGTCCTCATGTGTAATGTTTAAATGTTTTCTATTTTTTTGGACTAAAATGTGCAATAATGTTATATGTATGTGTGTATGTATATTCATATGCATGCAGATATGCATCTGTGTGGATGTATATACATATACATAGATACATCTGTCATCTCTATCTTTTTTTTACTATTTATACTACCATATTGTATATGCACCTTAGGAGGATCTGCTCCAATTTTGTTGTTCTTTGAACCTGTTCATTGCAATAAAACTATTCTATTCTATATTTCCGCCAAAAATTCAAACATGGTGTAAACAAATGGACTTATTATATAAGCATATAAGATCAGGCAGCAGCTCACACATTCTCATCATTTCTGTATCATCCAGGAAGAAAGGATGTCAACCAACTTAAAAAATGTTTCAACGACAATACGTAAAGGAGACCCAAATTGTTTATATACAACGCAGGCCAAAAGTTTGGACACATCTTCTCATTCAATGATTTTTTTTTTTTTTTTCATGACTATTTATTTACATTGTAGATTGTTACTGAAGGCATCAAAACTATGAATGAACAAATGTGGAGTTATGTACTTGACAAAAAAAGGTGAAATAACTGAAAATATGTTTTATATTCCGGTTTCTTCAAAATAGCCACCCTTTGCTATGATTACTGTTCTGCACACTCTTGGCATTCTCTCGATGAGTTTCAAGAATGCCAAGAGTGTGCAACACAGTAATCAGTGCAAAGGGTGGCTAGAAACTAGAATATAAAACATGTTTTCAGTTATTTCACCGTTGTGAGAGTCTTTGCTCATGGAGGGTTCTCCTGAGTTCGATAGAGCTTTGTGAGCCCCGGCAGTCTGGTGTAACAAGTCTTTTATTTTCATACAGCAGTATGGTTTGCTTCCCAGCAAAATGTCTCTCCGACTTTTTAGTCCGGCGTGTCTCTGCTTTTCCCTCCCTCGGTCTAAAGCGTCTGCTCACCCGCAACTCCAACTCCAACACGTGTCTCGTCCTGGCTGCTGCTAATAAGGGCGACAGGTGATCAGATTATCAACCCCAGCTGGGCAATCTACTCACCTGCCGCTGGCTCCGAGGCCGGGCCATACACACTCCATTCCTGCAGGAGGCACGCCGATCACACCCTCCTCCACAACCATTTAAGTACATAACTCCACATGTGTTCATTCATAGTTTTGATGCCTTCAGTGACAGTCTACAATGTAAATAGTCATGAAAATAAACAAAACCTATTGAATGAGAAAGTGTGTCCAAACTTTTGGCCTGTATTGTACATGTAAGCAATATTGCATGGTTCCTCACGATGACACCTTACAATTAAATCCATAAACTTCTAAAAAATTAAGTAGATGAAGTATTGTGTTGAAGAGAAATTCCATATTTTTACTGATTTTTCCCAGCAGATTTCCCATATTTTGAAATGCAAATGTCGATGCTCCTCTTAGACAGTCGTAATAAAGCTGCTTGTGAAATTCCATAATGTTTTTGGGCTAAATGAATCCCAACATTAGCGCCGCATAAAACATTCTGTCGCTACTGGTCTGACATGTTCTTAAAAATAATGTCCAGCTTTTTACTGACATCTACTAATCATGTTTAAATAACTTTCACCGCTCTAAATATCAGTTATCGGCCTCCTTGACTGCTAATAATCGGTATCGACCCTTAAAAAAAAAAAAAACTTATCGGTTCGATCTCTACTGCAAACTCCAATATTATTTTTGGAAATGATATCACAGATGAATGTATATCGTCTTCTATCCTGTTTGTATGTCAGGAGCCCTACCAGGCGCAACCACAGCAGCAGCAACAACAGCAGCAGGCCTGTTCCTATGAGCTCAGGCAGTTCATTGAGTGCGCTCAGTCCCAGAGCGATCTCAAACTCTGCGAAGGTTTCAGCGAGGTTCTCAAAGAGTGCAAGTTTGCAAACAGTAAGTATGCAATCACATGTTTAGATTTGCATAGGAAAAAAAGGGCTTCTTTAGAAGTGTTTAGTAAGGAAGTGTATATTTGTATAAGCATGTAATAGGTTACAATTAGGAATGTACCGACGAGTATTGGACGATTTTCATGAAAAAGTACATGATTGCCATTGCCAATGTATGCCTTTTAATGCTGATTACAAACGCAGATTCAGATCTTGGTTATTTTTAGTCCCCGGCTGGCAAGGTGGCATCTTATAATCCGTTTTTCCATCCATCCATTTCCTACCGCATGTCCCTTTCGGGGTCGCGAGGGGTGCTGCAGCCTATCTCAGCTGCATTATCTGTCTCCATATTAGGGCTGCATGAGTTTGATTTAAAAAAAAAAAAAAAATGCAATTTCTCTCTCCAAAATTGCAATTTTTATGTTTTTTTACACACAACTGCCTGCGGGCAGCATGGTGGTAGAGGGGTTAGTGTGTCTGTCTCACAATACGAAGGTCCTGAGTTCAATCCTGGGCTCGGGATCTTTCTGTGTGGAGTTTGCATGTCTTCCCCGTGACTGCGTGGGTTCCCTCCGTAAACTCCGGCTTCCTTCCACCTCCAAAGACATGCACCTGGGGATAGGTTGATTGACAACACTAAATTGGCCCTAGTGTTTGAATGTGAGTGTGAATGTTGTCTGTCTATCTGTGTTGGCCCTGCGATGAGGTGGCGACTTGTCCAGGGGTTACCCCGCCTTCTGCCCAATTGTAGCTCAGATAGGCTGCAGCGACCCCAAAGGGAATAAGCGGTAGAAAATGAATGGATGGATGGCATACAACTGCAAACATAAGGAGTAAAGGAAGAAGCTATGTTACTTTTAAGACTGTCAATCAACATATTTGTGTCACGTTACAACAGTTTGCACTAAAGTCCTTTCAAAATGTTTGGCTTTATGCAGACAGGCTTTAGAGCTTTTGTCTACAACATGCTCTTAAACTGAATAAATAACTGGTAAAAACTATACACTGTTTATAATGTAATGTAATCATAATATATGATAATAATGGAAGTAACTAGATATAAAGTTTTTATTTCTCATTACTGTAGAATTGTTTATCTTTGTGATGTATTTTGAAGGCAAACAACTTTATTTTAAATACATAAACAAAAAAATAAATCAAATGAAGTCATCTCTGTAAGCAAAAATGTAACTTCAATATATAGTGGACATCTTAAAGTGCACTTTTTTCCCCAGATGGAAAAACTAGATCAGAAGTCTTTTGTTTGTTGCCATTGCTGCTTGTTTATCCATGTTGATGGGCGTATATTGCCCATCCAGTTTAAAGATAAAATATTACCCCAACAGGACTTTTGGCTTTGTAATCATATTTTTTGCCCCATCATTTTTGTTACTTTGCGGAATTTCTCGCCGGCAAGTCACAAGGCTCTCGGTCTGTGCTTTCTGTGGAGAGGTTCTGCACCCACCGACTAGACGAAAATTGTGAATGACTGACAAAAGGTTCAATAAACGCGCTGAGAGCGGCGCACAGAGTGAGACGTCTTTCTCAGAACAAACGCTAGGCTCAACAATTCTGATTGGCTAATGTTGGTGATCGTTAATTCTCACAAATGTACAACTTGAACTTCAAGAGGTTTCTCTACATGTGGCTTTAATAACCCATCATACATTACTGAAAGGTTGTAAAGTATGTTTATTTATTTTCTTTCTTTATTTCGATTCAAATTAAATCTTTTCTCTACAGGTATGTCTTGAATCAGATCCAGATGCCCTGAAATGGATTGCCAGATGACAACATGATCTAATCAATAACAGAACAAAAAGTGAAATTTAATTATAACAGTTGATCATTATCAGACAGAATCCATACTTCCACGCATTAGGAGAGTGTTTGTAATCCTGAATGTTTATATCTTACAGTATCGTGTTTTTTGAGTGGATGTTTTGTTGTATTTCATTAGCTCCAGTGCTTCATGGGATTGCGCTGAAAAAACGGCATTCTTAGATCATAATTACTTGACCAAGCACCTGTAATGGTTTTAGAACAATAAAGCGCTTGAAAAATCTCAGTTTTCTGGTCTGTTTTAACAAATACAGATCATGAGAGTCTTGTAAAACAAATTGAGGAGTATGGCGGATACTCTCGAAGTAGAATGGGTAACATTTTCTATTGAACAGTTAGGTGTCGGACATTTAATACACATTACAGTCATGTAATGGCAACAGTCCATCATTTTTAAGCAAAATACGGTAGTATAAAAACTCACTTTGAAGTCATGTTCAAGAGATTTTAAACGGTCTTAAAAAGACTCCCAATTAACTCAATTATATAAATCTCAAGAAGTCATAAGACAATCATTGAAACATTGTAAGAAAGGGATATTAAAGAAAATGTGTTTGATATTGGACATGGGATGCATGGTTCTTTGAAGGGAACACATTGTCAGCGATTCCTTTCGAAGAGTCGTTTAAAATACCGTCTGGTTGATATAGTTACTTTTTCAAACTGTTTTGGGGTTTTGTTTTGTACATGTATTTTTTTTAAATCAAGGAAACAATCGCTAGTTATACGACAATATGTATATCAAAATTAGATTTATACAAAAATTACTGTGTTGGTGGGAATTATTCTGAAATATTGACCAAATATATATATATATTACTATAAATATATTTTATAGTAAACATTTCATGAGGAAGTGCTGTATTTCCATGCTTTGGCATTGGCATAATTTGAATTTTTAACAGTATAGAAAAAAAATACATGTGAGTAAGAATCAAATGCATTAGTATGAATACATCAAAACAAAAATTGAGTACAAAAGTGTACTATCATACTCGGTGTGTGCACGCTTAAACTATTTAGAACAGTGAATCTCAAATCTTTTTCCACCAAATATCACCTCAGAAAACACATGACTATCATTAAGACAGTAGCGTAATAGGCCTAAATGTTTATCACAAACAAGGCAGAGGTTTTATTTAACAACATTTTGGCCACTATAATGTTACACACAGTTTGAACAGTAACACTGTTTGAATATTTAATGAAGTCATTCTTTGGCAAACCACTAGATGGGGCCGTACCAGTTTGAGAATCACTGATTTAGAATAATGAACATGAAAAGTGAATTCAAATAAATGCAATTACAAATATTAAGTTTATAATATACGATCAGTGTCAGAGCTTGGTCCGCATTGCCGGCAGTAAGTCGGACACGTTTCCAGTGTGGGTCGGACTCCGCCAAGGCTGTCCTTTGTCACCGATTCTGTTCATAACTTTTATGGACAGAATTTCTAGGCGCAGTCAAGGCGTTGAGGGGTTCCGGTTTGGTGGCCATGGGATTAGGTCTCTGCTTTTTGCTGACGATGTGGTCCTGATGGTTTCATCTGGCCGGGATCTTCAGCTCTCGCTGGATCGGTTCGCAGCCGAGTGTGAAGCGACCGGAATGAGAATCAGCACCTCCAAGTCCGAGTTCATGGTTCTCTCCCGGAAAAGGGTGGAGTGCCATCTCCTAGTTGGGGAAAAGACCCTGCCCCAAGTGGAGGAGTTCAAATACCTAGGAGTCTTGTTCACGAGTGAGGGAAGAGTTGATCGTGAGGTCGGTGCGGCGTCTTCAGTAATGCGGACATTGTACCGATCCGTTGTGGTGAAGAAGGAGCTGAGCCGGAAGGCAAAGCTCTCAATTTACCGGTCGATCTACGTTCCCACCCTCACCTATGGTCATGAGCTTTGGGTTATTACCGAAATGAGTTTCTTCCGCTGTTGGCGGGGCTCTCCCTTAGAGATAGGGTGAGAAGCTCTGCCATTTAGGAGGAACGCAAAGTAAAGCCGCTGCTCCTCCACATTGAGAGGAGCCAGATGAGGTGGTTCGGGCATCTGGTCAGGATGCCACCCGAACGCCTCCCTAGAGAGGTGTTTAGGGCACATCCAACCGGTACGAGGCCACGGGGAAGACCCAGGACACGTTGGGAAGACTATGTCTCCCGGCTGGCCTGGGAACGCCTCGGGATCCCCCGGGAGGAGCTGGACGAAGTGGCTGGGGAGAGGGAAGTCTGGGCTTCTCTGCTTAGGCTGCTGCCCCTGCGATCTAACCTTGGATAAGCGGAAGAAGATGGATGGAGATATATATATATATATCCATTCATCCATTTTCTACCGCTTATTCCCTTTTGGGGTCGCGGGGGGCGCTGGCGCCTATCTCAGCTACAATCTGGCGGAAGGCGGGGTACACCCTGGACAAGTCGCCACCTCATCGCAGGATATATATATATATATATACACATCCATCCATCCATTTTCTACCGCTTATTCCCTTTTGGGGTCGCGGGGGGCGCTGGCGCCTATCTCAGCTACAATCGGGCGGAAGGCGGGGTACACCCTGGACAAGTCGCCACCTCATCGCAGGATATATATATTTTTTTTTTAATCTTTTATTTTGTTTGTTTTTAACAATTTTTACTATCTTTCTTTAACTATTTCTCTATCCCAGTTGCCAGTCGAATAGTGAGCAATTGCCAACGCAAATTTGCATGTGCATAAAAAAACGACTCACAACTGGGAGTCGGGTTTCATCTGTGACTTAAAAGAGCCGTCCAAAAAAGTCGATTTGTTCGCGAACCTCACTTCTATCAAATGAAGTCATAGAACTTCTAGAGTCAAAGAGAGGAAAGACAAAACGACAATATACTCATATATAAAGCCGCTGTTTACAATATTACTGTAAAAAAAAGAATATATTTGTTGCAAAGTTCTACATTATGGTTTTATTTACGAAAGACGGGACATTTTAAAAGAAGTCATATAACTAGATATACCGGGCAGTCTCTTTAAGACGTAGGGTGTTATTTTTTTTTTTACAAGTGAAAGGAAGGTAGAAATGAAGGTTATTTCAGGCGGTGGACACTCCAACACAGAGAGAGCTGCTGCCTTTAAAAGCAAGTTTATTTTTGGTGTCTTGACATTAGAGCTCATCTGTCATGGCTGCCACTCTACTGTGTGAATTTCCATGTTGTTCGTCTTCTTCCTCCCAGTGATGGATACTCTTTCATAGCAACGCGGTGAGTACTTCTCTGCTTCTCTTCACGGCCATTCGTCCAAGCCCTGTCAAATATTTGGCGGTAATTGTCGTTATAAACGTGTTAATTAAACTTATCTTGTCAAAGTTTGGACCATTTGTACAACACTGAGTCGGGGAAGTAAGATCCGGATGTTAACATAATAATGGCGGACATCGTGTCCCGCCAAACAATTAGGCATCCAAAGTTAACTTGTGTCACTCTAAACTTATTGTTGTGTTTTATTACTCACACAAACGTGACATGGGCATCGTATTAAACCGTTTTGAAATGTATGTGTACATGACTGGTTTTAACATCAGTGACGCAGCATTGGCTGTTGGGACGCGAGAAATTAAGCCGCCATCTTGAAGTGGTGATGAGAAGCCGGCGAGTAGCCTAAAACAGGGGTCACCAATCGTTTCGAAACCAAGAGTTACTTCTTGGGTAATGATTAATGTGAAGGGCTACCAGTTTGATACACACTTAAATAAATTGCCAGAAATAGCCAATTTGCTCAATTTACCTTTAACTATATTTTATTATTAATAATTAATTATATTTTTCTTTGTGGAAACACTCATCATCTTAATAACTACCGCTTATTCCCTTTTGGGGTCGCGGGGGGCGCTGGGGCCTATCTCAGCTACAATCGGGCGGAAGGCGGTGTACACCCTGGACAAGTCGCCACCTCATCGCAGGGCCAACGCAGATAGACAGACAACATTCACGCTTACATTCACACACTAGGGCCAATTTAGTGTTGCCAATCAACC
This sequence comes from Nerophis ophidion, assembly GCF_033978795.1. Lineage (NCBI taxonomy): Eukaryota > Metazoa > Chordata > Actinopteri > Syngnathiformes > Syngnathidae > Nerophis > Nerophis ophidion. The sequence goes on from NC_084623.1 coordinate 51,107,744, forward strand.
TATTTCCAGGTGCATGTCTTTGGAAGTATTATATAATTTATTATTATCATTGTTTATTGTGAGCGAACTGTGGTGCTGAATTTCCCCCAGGGATCAATAAAGTACATTCTATAAATATAATTCACTTCACTTCACTATTCTATTCTATATTTACTGCTAGATTCACCAAGTCAAGTATTTTCTTTTATATATATATATATATATATATATATATATATATATATATATATATATATATAAAATAAGGATGGACAGTTCAACCCTTAACTCAACAATGAGTAGATGAGTGTTATGTGTTTGTATATGTGTAAATAAATGAACACTGAAATTCAAGTATCTCTTTTATATATATATATATATATATATATATATATATATATATATATAAGAAATACTTGACTGTCAGTGAATTGTAGCTATATATATATATATATATATATATATATATATAAAAGAGATACTTGAATTTCAGTGTTCATTTATTTACACATATACAAACACATAACACTCATCTACTCATTGTTGAGTTAAGGGTTGAACTGTCCATCCTTATTTTTCTAACCATATGCATGTACAGTAGATAGCAGTATTGTCCTGTTTAAGAGTGTCACAACATTGCTGTTTATGGCAGACGAACTGCTTTACAGTAGACGAAAACGGACTGCTGTTGTTGTGTGTTGTTGCTGCGCTGGGAGGACGTTAATGAAACTGCCTAACAATAAACCCACATAAGAAACCAATAACTCGCCCTCGATCATTCTACAGTTATAACATCATAGGACAGACTCGCTCTTTATACACATCACTCAGGTCCACATGGAGCTGGAGGGGGCGCCTGAATTTAGGTTGATTTACGGGAGAAAATTTGTCCCGGGAGGTTTTTGGGAGAGGTGCTGAATTTCGGGAGTCTCCCGGAAAATCCGGGGTTGTTGGCAAATATGGTAGACGCAACACTGGCTGCTGGAACGCGAGAAAGTCGGCCGCCATCTTGAAGTGGTGATGAGGAGCCGGCGAGCAGCCTAAACTGACAGTTAACTGGTAGAAAACCAAGATGCCGGGGTGGTGTTCAAAAGTTTTCCTGCTCAACTGTTGAAAGTAAGAATCGGGGGATTACTTTTCACAAGTAAAATTAACATTAACGTAGGGCTGGGCGATATAAACAATATATTGCAGGTTTGTCTCTGTGCGATATAGAAAATGACTATATCGTAATATTCGATTATATGTTCTCACACAGTTGCTTTTAGCTGCGGGCATTCCATTACTGGCGTTTCTCACTCCTTCTCGTCTCTCCTTCTCACAGAGACTTAAAACAAGCCCGCCTTCTTACATACGTCACACACTGCCGAGGGTCTAGCATCATACGCTCTCGCCGAGCAGAGAGGTAGCTGCATGGCTAATGTTAGTTGAGGCAGGTCGTGCAAGCGGAGTGGAGCTTGTGAGAATACAAAAGAGAGAAGGTGCGAAACTGATCACAAATGGAGGAAGAACAATAAATGCCCAAAATAAAGAGCAGGGGCTCCATCATCTGGCGGTGGTTTGGCTTCAAGTGGGAATATATTCAGCAGACAACAGCAATATGCAAAGTATGCAGCAGAAGTGTTACTACAAAAAGGTAGCAACACTATTAATTTGTTCTTTAATTTATAAAGTCACCCGTGAGAGATTAAGAGTATTTGATAAATACAGTTTTGACCCCGAAAGGGAATAAGCGGTAGAAAATGGATGGATGGATGGACTTAGTTGTGATTCCCCTCTCTGCATGAAAGTTTAAAAGTAGCATATTATTAATGCAGTATGAAGAAGAATGTTTTAATGTAGACACATAGAATCATCATACTGCTGAGATTATATGCATCAAGTGTTCATTCAAGGGCAAGGCAAAATATCGTAATATATATCGTATATCGCAATATGGCATAAAAAATTTGGGATATTAATAAAAGCCAATATTGCCCAGCCCTACATTAACGTACTATTGGTTGTATTTTGTGAAAATAATATTACCACAGAGTTGAGAAGGGGCAAAGATCTTCAATAGGACTGAAATTGTAGCCGCTAGCAAACGATAGTATGACCAAAAATGCAAAAAAAAATAATAATAAATCTGTCGAGAGCTACAAAAAATTAAAAGCATTATATAAGTGTCTATATTAGCTATATTAGCCTACTATCAAAATCAGTATTTGTCGCAGGCTGACAGGCAATGTAATATTTATTCTACGCAATTTTACAACATTGGAAAACATGAGTAAAACGGAGGCTTCTCAGAGGACCAACGGTATTGATGTATGTGTCCAAGTTAAAGGAAACTGCACGCTGTCTGGTTTATTACACTCTTTGCAAGTTGGGTAAGGTTTTGCTGTGGTCTATAACGGTACACAAACCACTATCAGAAATGAAGTAAATATTACATACAGATAAATGTGTCATGAGAAACGCAAATATAAATTAAATACACCGAGGACAAATGTCAAGGAAATTAAATGAGCTCAATTATACCTACAAACGAGGCGTCCATCCATCCATTTTCTACCGCTTATTCCCTTTTTGGTGTCGCGGGGGGCGCTGGCGCCTATCTCAGCTACAATCGGGCGGAAGGCGGGGTACACCCTGGACAAGTCGCCACCTCATCGCAGGGCCATCACAGACAGACAGACAACATTCACACTCACATTCACACACTAGGGCCGATTTAGTGTTGCCAATCAACCTATCCCCAGGTGCATGTCTTTGAACGAGGCATAATGATGCAATATGTACATACAGCGAACCTAAATAGCATCCATCCATTTTCTACCGCTTATTCCCTTTGGGGTCGCAGGGGGCGCTGGTGCCTATCTCAGCTACAATTGGGCGGAAGGGGGAGTACACCCTAGACAAGTCACCACCTCATCGCAAGGCCCACACAGATAGACAGACAACATTCACACTCACATTCACACACTAGGGCCAATTTTAGTGTTGCCTAGCATGTTAGCATAAATTCCTTTGAAGTCATGCACTGACCAAATATGCACTCCAATAAGTCAATAACATCAACAAAGCTCACCTTTGTGCATTCACGCACAGCATAAAAAGTTTGGTGGACAAAATGAGACAAACAAGTAGTGGAATAAAATATGTCTTTCTGTGGCCGCGTCTGGGAAAGTTGTACATGTAAACAAACTACGGTGAGTTCAAAGACCGCCAAAATTAGTAGGACCAAACGGCGCTCTCTAAAACCTCTCATCAATGAATTATGTTTAAGACTTGTCCTGGGTGTACCCCGCCATCCGCCCGATTGTAGCTGAGATAGGCACCCGCGACCCCAAAGGGAATAAGCGGTAGAAATGGATGGATTAACAGTGGGATTTCTAACATTTAGGAATGTTTGTGTCATGTTTGTCCTCCTACAAAAAACATATTAAAACAAAACATTATTTTTTTTCCTCATCTTTTTCCATTTTCATACATTTTAGAAAAGGCTCCAGGGAGCCACTAGGGCGGCGCTAAAGAGTCGCATGCGTCTCTCGAGCCGTAGGTTGCAGACCCCTGCCTTAACCTTTAAGTATGCGACCCTTGGTGAAAAAGGTTTGGATGCCTCTAAGTATATTGGTATCTAATGTTCAGCTTTTTTGTCATTATATCAGT
>NC_084623.1:51116376-51283876 GCF_033978795.1 Nerophis ophidion
ATTATTATATACTGTGAGCACATCAGTGCTTACTTTGGCCATTGTTAATGTCAACTTTCCAACTGTTCAGCATTATAATTGTCAAATGCTTACAATTGTGTCTGTGCAGAAAACTAAACTTTTTAGTGTTTAGGGCATTACATTTATTTTATGTTGGATTAAAAGGGATTAAATTAGATCTTCTGATACCTGCAGGAATATTATTCCACTTAGTGTGTGCCTTGGATCTGGGGGTTGATATGACATGTTGTGATGTATTACCAGTCTTCAGAGAACATTTTTACACAACTTCTATTGAATGGGATTATTCAAAATGCCACATGTTGTCCTTAAAGTGTCACTTTGTGTTTAATCATTGTCTTTCATGCAGAGGTGTGTGGGACTCCCGTTTATCTGGCTCCCGAGATCATTGAGTGCTCCATGGACTCAGAACATGATGGATATGGAACTGCTGTGGACATGTGAGAATCACTTGCCTCGCGATTCGAATACTGTCTTTTTCTGTATATATTATCAGTAACTACAAACTCCGTTTCCATATGAGTTGGGAAATTGTGTTAGATGTAAATATAAACGGAATACAATGATTTGCAAATAATTTTCAACTCGTTTTCAATTGAATGCACTACAAAGACAACACATTTGATGTTCAAACTCATAAACTTAGTTTTTTTTTGCAAATAATAATTAACTTTGAATTTCATGGCTGCAACACGTGCCAACGTAGTTGGGAAAGGGCATGTTCACCACTGTGTTACATCACCTTTTCTTTTAACAACACTCAATAAACGTTTGGGAACTGAGGAAACTAATTGTTGAAGATTTGAAAGTGGAATTCTTTTCCAGTCTTGTTTTATGTAGAGCTTCAGTCGTTCAACAGTCGGGCGTTGCCGCTGTCGTATTTTACGCTTCATAATGCGCCACACATTTTCGATGGGAGACAGGTCTGGACTGCAGGCGGGCCAGGAAAGTACCCACACTCTTTTTGTACGAAGCCACACTGTTGTAACACGTGCTGAATGTGGCTTGGCATTGTCTTGCTGAAATAAGCAGGGGCGTCCATGAAAAAGACGTCGCTTGGATGGCAACATATGTTGTTCCAAAACCTGTATGTACCTTTCAGCATTAATGGTGCTTTCACGGATGTGTAAGTTACCCATGCCTTGGGCACCAATGCACCCCCATACCATCACAGATGCTGGCTTTTGAACTTTGTGTCGATAACTGTCTGGATGGTTCGCTTCACGTTTGGTCCGGATGACACGATGTGAAATATTTCAAAAAACATTTTGAAACGTGGACTCTTCAGACCACAGAACACTTTTCCACTTTGCATCAGTCCATCCTAGATGATCTCGGGCCCAGAGAAGCCGGCGGCGTTTCTGGATGTTGTTGATAAATGGCTTTCGCTTTGCATAGTAGAGCTTTAACTTGCACTTACAGATGTAGCGACCAACTGTATTTAGTGACAGTGGTTTTCTGAAGTGTTCCTGAGCCTATGTGGTGATATCCTTTAGAAAATAATGTCTGTTTTTGATACAGTTCCGTCTGAGGGATCGAAGGTCATGGTCATTCAATGTTGGTTTCTGGCCATGCCGCTTACGTGGAGTGATTTCTCCAGATTCCCTGAACCTTTTGATGATATTAGGGATTGTAGATGTTGAAATCCCTAAATTTCTTGCAATTGCACTTTGAGAAATGTTGTTCCGAAACTGTTTGACTATTTGCTCACGCAGTTGTGGACAAAGGGGTGTACCTCGCCCCATCCTTTCTTGTGAAAGACTGAGCACTTTTTGGGAAGCTGTTTTTAAACCCAATCATGGCACCCACCTGTTCCCAATTAGCCTGCACACCTGTGGGATGTTCCAAATAAGTGTTTGATGAGCATTCCTCAACTTTATCAGTATTTATTGCCACCTTTCCCAACTTCTTTGTCACGTTTTGCTGGCATCACATTCTAAAGTTAATGATAATTTGCAAAAAAAATTTTTTTATCAGTTTAAACATCAAATATGTTGTCTTTGTGGCATATTCAACTAAATATGGTTTGAAAATGATTTGCAAATCATTGTATTCCGTTTATATTTACATCTAACACAATTTCCCAACTCATATGGAAACGAGGTTTGTAGTAGTGTTAATCTTCGATCCAATCACGATTCCAGGGGTGGTGATTCGATTCAGAATCGATTCTCCATTCAATACGATTCCTAATTTAAAAATATTTTCACAATGTATTATTTGGTATGATTATAATCCATCCATCCATCCATTTTTCTACCGCTTATTCCCTTTTGGGGTCGCGAAGGGGGCCTATCACAGCTACAATCGGGCGGAAGGCGGGGTACACCCTGGACAAGTCGCCACCTCATCTCAGGGCCAACACTGATAGACAGACAACATTCACACTCACATTCAAACAGTAGGGCCAATTATAATCCAACTTTTTCAAAACTCATTACAGGTTAGAACGGACCTGAGCAAATTAAGGTCCGTTAAGCTTTTCAATTTGACATTCCCAAATCATTTTTTTAGATCTTTAAGATTGAAACTGAAGCAGCCATTATAAAATGCAGTGATGTTTTTAAATGACCGTAAGTCTTGAACTATACAAAGTATTTCAATGGTTGGAATCTGCACATTTGCACTGTATACTAGTTACTATGGTAATCTAAGTCTCAGATTTTTACAAGAAAGTTCTAAATCTTACTATCAGATACAACAAATTGTAGTTTATTTTGGGGTTTTTATTTTTTATCCTTTGCGTTCATATTTCGGCGTTTAATTTTTGTTGCGTTTCGCTTGATTGTAAGATATGTGGATCGAAAGGGGGTGTGATGTTCATATGTTGTCAATATTCAGTGTTTTATCGTTCCTAGTTAATATTGTAAATCCAACATTTTTTACTTTCATGTACATTCTGGGTGTTTCATTCAATAAAAATATTTGAAATTCCATTCCGTTTTTTAGCATTCAGACATTATTGTGAGGTTTTGTATTAGTGTTCCTAAAACAAGACACATTTTTTTCTCTAAATTTTGGCCCCCTGAGTCAAAATAATTGCCCAGGCCTGGGTTAGAAGAACTCCTTCTGGTTGCATGGAGATGGCCTGAAAACATTTTCAAATATTTTTTTTTATTGATTTTTGAAAATTATGAATCAATTTAGAATCGGGATGAATAGGAATCGTGATTCGGATGTGAATGGATTGTTTTTGTGCACCCCTGTCAGGGCTGTCAAAGTTAACAGGTCAACTTGTGCGATTAATCACAAAAATTATTATAATTGTCACACATTAAGGCAGATTAATCACAATATCTATTTAGAGCGCACACATTGTACGAGTAAAACATTTAAACAATGTTCCTGTATGATAGGGGTGGGCAATATCGCAAATTTGGGTATCGATACTGATCCGATACCGGCCAGTATCGCCGATACCGATACCGGAAGTGTCGTCATCTGATGGGGGGGACTTGGGGTATCGATACTTTTGAAAAACAAATTTGTACTTTTGCCTTTATTAATTGATTATGATAATAGGAAAACGATTTAAGTCAAAAAATAAAATATTTATTACAAAAGTAATATCAATTGCAATAAAGTAATGCAAATAAGGTGCAAACAACTACTGAACCTGGCTTGTCGCCTCAAAACACACAAACACTTAAAGTAAATAACAAAACTCAAATTATTGAACAAAGTTGTAAACATGAACACAAAACAAAACTGAGAAATTCAAATAAAAAAGTACTAATATCAATTTATCTGTGTTGGCCCTGCGATGAGGTGGCGACTTGTCCAGGGTGTACCCCGCCTTCCGCCCGATTGTAGCTGAGATAGGCGCCAGCGCCCCCCGCGACCCCAAAAGGGGATAAGCGGTAGAAAATGGATGGATGGATGGATAATATCAATTACAATAAAGTAGTGTAAATAAGGTGAAAACAAATACTGAACTTGGCTAGTCGCCTCACAACACACAAGAACTTAAGTAAAAAAGAAAACACTAGTTATTAAACAGTTGTAAAAATGAACACAAAACAAAAGAACTGAGAAATTCATATCGTTATTTTAGTGCAATAAAATACTTTACAGTTTACAACCAAGACATTAAGTCGCACTGGAAACGCACGCGTGTGTGAGTGCGTGTCCGAGTGAACCTCGGAGCGAATTATACTGATGTGTGCGCGCGAACGCACCAAGCAACATGTTAATTGTATTTATTTTATTTTATTTTGGGTTGAAGATGAATTTTTAAAGTGTTTTTAAATCTCGTTCGCGACCCATCACTAGGGAGGAGGGTGGAGTGGTGAGTAGCGCTGCGCTCACATTTTTTTTTTAAATCGGAGTGATACCATCACGCCAGTATCGATACGATACCGATACGCCCAGCCCTACCCTACTGTGTGACATTCTGACACTAAAAATATTTAATTAAAGGTCATTCAAATTCTGCAACAAGTAGTTACTGTGATTTTTCTGATGTAAGATATTGACAAGCTATAAATATTACGTGTGAATAGTGTAATCAGATTTGTAGATATGCTGACAAAGGGCTCATGAGCTTACCGTAAAAGGCCGCTTGTGCTTAACGATTTGCCATCCCTGGCAAAGTGTGTTTATTGCTGTAAATGATATGTCATAAATACATGCTGACGCGGCCATTGCTGTCTGCCTAGATGGAGCGCTGGGGTGATCATGTACACACTGCTGGCCGGCTCGCCGCCCTTCTGGCACAGGAAACAGATGCTGATGCTGCGTATGATCTTAGCCGGGAGTTACGACTTCTCATCGCCCGAGTGGGAAGACCGCTCAGACACTGTCAAGGATTTGGTTGGGCATCCATTATATATTTTCTTTTTCTGTTCCCTGAACAGTCGGTGAGGTTGTATTTTCGCCTCATCCTTTACTATAAGCGTGAGTGAAGAATGTTTGAAAGAGGCACTACCAACCTAAAAGTCAGAAAAAAGAAAGAGGTGATACTTGGTGGTGTTTGAACACACTGCAGCTAGTCCTGGATAGTCCCACTCCTTAATTCGTATGCCTTGTACATGTTAAGAATTGACAACAAAGTTGAACCTTGAGTCACATGCAGGATTCTCACAGGAATGGGGGGAAAAAAAATACAACCTTACCTACTGTATTACCCGGTGGAAATGACAAGGGTAAAGAACTCTTTCCCGTGTTTTGTCAGATCTCTCGGATGCTTGTGGTGGACCCCAAGAAGCGTTACTCTGTCATCGACGCGCTCAATCATCCCTTCTTCTCCCAGTATGTCGTGCACGAAGTCAGACAGTTCAGTCCATACAGGAAGTTCAAGGTAAGATTGAAACACTCTTAAACACCTGCTCAAATGTCTGAAACAAACTTTCGAATGATTGCAGAACAGTTCAAAGTGGGATTTTTTTAAGGGTCACGTTCTAAAAATACTATAACAGGAAAAAAAATGTGGAATAAAAGAACCAACAGGTGAAATGTAACAAGAAAAAGTGGACTCTAATAACGCAAATTTGCCAGGTAGGATGTTTTTTTTCCAAAATGTAATTTCTCAAAAATTAATAAGGAATCAAAATCAATGTTATGAGTTGTTGACCCATTGGAGGCTTTAATTACTTCACATCGAATATTAAACTTTGAAATATTTTTGAGGGAAAATATTGTATATTTTGTGTGTTTGCCATAAAAAAAAACTTTTTATATGACAAAAAACGCTTTAATAAAACACACTTAAAAGAACACACTTAAAAAAAAAAAAACATATAATTGACAGATAAATCTAAAGAAGATCTAGTCTTTGGCGTTGAAAGAAAATAAAAATTAAAAATGTAAGATTTACTTTTTTGGTTCCCCGAGAATCTTAGTGAGCTGATGAAGTGGCGACTTGTCCAGGGTGTACACCGCCTTCTGCCCGATTGTAACTGAAATAGGCGCCAGCGCCCCCCGCGACCCCGAAAGGGAATAAGCGGTAGAAAATGGATGGATGGATGTTCAAAAATGAATAATGATCAAAGTTTACGTTATGAATTATTCACCTATTTAAGGCGCTAATCACATCAAATATTCGACTTTGAAATATTTTGGGAGAAAAATATTGCATATTTTGTGTTAGTCATAGAAAAAAACAAAGTTTTCTGTAACAAAAACAGCATAAGTGTAAACATAAAATTAATGAAAATGTATAATCAACAGATAGATCTAAAGTAGACCTAGAGACTTTAATGTTGAAAGTAAAACACTATTGTATGACCTATTTCTAACACTTTTATAGGTTCCCTTTTGTATCCCTGCGAATTTTAGTGTGATTTTTTTTGTAATTGTCTCTGTTAAAAAAAATATATTTAATCCAAATGAATGTTATATATTCTACTTATTTTGTTGGGGGGGGGGGAAGATATTGCATATTTTGTAGATTTGCCATAAAATAAAATAAAATTTAATAACAAAAACGGCATAAAATGGAACCTATAATCAACGGATAGATCTGGAAATATAAAGTTGAAAGTTAAAAAAAATTATAATGTATGACTTTTTTGTGGGATTGTTCAAAAATGTATAATGAATAAAAAAGCAATTATTGACCCATTTAAGGCTCCAATTACTTCACATCAAATATTCCAGTCTGACATTTTTGGGGGGAAAATGTCGCCTATTTTGTGTGTTTGCCATAAAACAAAACTGTTTCCTATGACAAAAATAGCATAAAAACAAACAAAAAAACTATGATTAGTAGATCTAAATTGATCTTGAGATTCAAAGTTAAAAGTAAAAAAAAAATTAAAAAGTATCTTGACTTTTTTTTTTACAACATTTTTATGAGTGGGACCTGTTTGGATTCCTGAAAATATTAGCAGTTTTTGTTTAACTGTCATGGTTTATAAAAAAAAAAAAAAAAAAAATCAAAAGCAATGTTGTTATGAATTATTTACCTATTTAAGGCCACAATAACATCACGTCAAATTAAAAAAGGTTTCATTTAACAAAAAGAGCATAAAACATAACAATAGATTTAAAACTTTATATTGAAAGATCTAAAGTTTATCTAGAGATTTGATGTAGTAAAGTAAAACAAAAATATTTTTAAATGTATTATTATTCATTTTTTAACTCTTTGTTAAAAAAATAGCAATGAATTAAAATCAATGTAGTTGACTTATTTAAGGCTCCAATTACTAAAACTTTTTATCGACAGATCGGTAGTTGATCTAGAGCAGGGGTGTCAAACATACTGCCCGCGGGCCGGATCAGGGCCGCAAACAAGGGATAAGTTTACTAAGTCTAAAAATGAGCCAACATTTTTAAATGAAAGAAACAGCTGTTTTAAATGTGTCCTCTAGATGTTGCAATAGCAATTATTTGTATCTGAAGATGATGCTACATATGTAAAAAAAAATAAACCACATGAAATTAGCGCACCAGTTGAGGAAAATGAGCCAACTAAATATATAACATCCTGTAATTTGATTTTTATATTATTTTTTTATCTTGATAGATTGAAAAGTAACACCAACGAGTTGACTGATGAACCTTATCACGTAATTTATTCAGAAAGTATAAATAACGACAAATAAAGACAGAATACCACTAACCGCAACAACATTATGATTTGTAAATTTTTCGAATTGTCTTGTTCTATTTTTAAACAAAGAAAACAATCTGTAGCTGTCTTTATTTTTAAGTTATCGTGTTTTGATTTTACCAGTTGGGAGTAGATTTTTCTCCATGTGGCCCCCGATATAAAATGAGTTTGACACCCCGGCAGGCTAGAGATTCAAGCATTGAGGAAAAAAATATATATGCACAGTACATGTAAGACTTAATTTTAACATTTTTAGAATTTCCATGATCCCGAGACCAAATTTGAGGAAGCCTTGACGCTTTAAAAAAATCTATATATTTTTTTTTAAAATGAAAAATATCAAAATGCCCCCCGCCTGCTTTGCATTTTTAGTGTGAAACTGTTGCGACACCTTAAACTTTCACTTTGTCAATCAGGTCATCTGCATGACGGTGTTGGCCTCCATGCGCATCTACTGCAACTACCGCAGAGCCAAGCCCGTCACCAAGGAGGTGATGAAGAGCGATCCGTACGCACTCAAGCCCATCCGCAAGCTCATCGACGCGTGCGCCTTCAAGATATACGGCCACTGGGTCAAGAAGGGCCAGACGCAGAACCGAGCGGCTCTTTTCGAGAACACGTCCAAGGCCATCCTGCTGTCCATGGCGGCGGATTCGGACGGGCCTGTCCATCCCCTCTGGTAAAGACAAAATGGTCCTCTCGGCAGCGCTGGAAAATTGTGTGAATTTTACGTGGAGGAAAGAACGGTGAGGCACCAACCACTTAAGGAGGCTAACAATAGGTAAACAATAATCATGTCTGTCACTTATTTAACAAAACAAACTGACACGATAGTTTGCCCACCCATAAATAAACAGGATCATATTCGTGTCTTTATCACTAAAGCTGTTTTTGAACAGTAAATTTATGTAACTGAAATTTTTGCGTTTTTTTTTTTTTTACGTCAAATTATGCTGACAATTTCATTGTTTAAAAATGTATTTTGTTATAATGTAATGTTTTAAAATTTAGCGTCAAAACATTTGGTGCAGAAATATTTGTTGCTTCAGAGCTCAAGACCCACTTCTGGTAAATTGGCACTGAAGCGCCTCATTGGCTGCTTCTGAGACACGATCGATTGTTTCTGTCTTAAAGGGGAACTGCACTTTTTTATATTTTGCTGTTCACAATCATTATGAAAGACATGACGAATGATGTATAAGTATTTTTTTACTTTCTAACTCAGGCCTGTGCAATTATTTTGACTCGGGGGCCAAATTTAGAGAAAAAAATGGTGTCAAGGGGCCGCTAAATATGATTTTTAGGAACACTAATACAAAACTTCACAATAATGTCTGAATGCTAAAAACGTTATGACAGACCGCCTTAAAAAACTGTATTGAATTTTTATTTTTTTTTACTGAATGAGACACCCAAAATGTACATGAAAATAGAGAATGTTGGATTTACAATATTAACTATGAAGGATAAAACACTGAATATTGACAACATATGAACGTCACACCACCCTTCAATCGGCATATTTTACAATCAAGCGAAAAATTAAACAAACACAGCAAAATATGAACGCAAAGGATAAAAACAAAACAAAAAAACACCTGCAATCTGATAGTAATATTTAGAACTTTCTTGTAAAAATCTGTAATTTAGATTACCATAGTAACGCGCAGATTCCAACCATTGAAATACTTTGTATAGTTCAAGACTTACGGTCATTTGAAAACATCACTGCATATTATGATGGCTGCTTCAGTTTTGATCTTAAAGATCTAAAAAAAATATTTGGGAATGTCCGGCGGGCCAGATTGAAAAGCTTAACGGGCCGCATGTGACCCCCGGGCCTTAATTTGCCCAGGTCTGTTGACATGATCGACTGATGAGCTGCTTCCTCATTTCCTTGTTCGTCAAACTTTAAATCCATCCATTCATCCATCATCTTCCGCTTATCCGAGGTCGGGTCGCGGGGGCAACAGCCTAAGCAGGGAAACCCAGACTTCCCTCTCCCCAGCCACTTCGTCTAGCTCTTCCCGGGGGATACCGAGGCGTTCCCAGGCCAGCCGGGAGACATAGTCTTCCCAACGTGTCCTGGGTCTTCCCCGTGGCCTCCTACCGGTTGGACGTGCCCTAAACACCTCCCTAGGGAGGCGTTCGGGTGGCATCCTGACCAGATGCCCGAACCACCTCATCTGGCTCCTCTCGATGTGAAGGAGCAGCGGCTTTACTTTGAGTTCCTCCCGGATGACAGAGCTTCTCACCCTATCTCTAAGGGAGAGCCCCGCCACACGGCGGAGGAAACTCATTTTGGCCGCTTGTACCCGTGATCTTATCCTTTCGGTCATGACCCAAAGCTCATGACCATAGGTGAGGATGGGAACGTAGATCGACCGGTAAATTGAGAGCTTTGCCTTCCGGCTCAGCTCCTTCTTCACCACAACGGATCGGTACAACGTCCGCATTACTGAAGACTTTAAATGTAGATCATAAATCATACCTTTCACCTGCATAATAGAAGGATAAGGATGTAATCTGACAAGTTGGTACACTTTAACAGCCAACTTAAACTCGGAAATGGTAAGAACGACACAAAAAGCCGTTTGGTTCCTTTTCTTTGCGAGGATTGAGTAATTTTTCATTTCAATGGGAATATGTGAACATCCTAGCAGTCTGCATCTTAATGACAACAGACATTGTACTGTAAGTGATGTTTTATTGTTTGTTGGCACTCAAATTCTGCAGTGAGTAATCAATCAGTGATTTAGTGGGGGGGAAGCAAATGTCAGGATGCATTTAATTGAATTAATGTGCCGCGTATGCTTACAATGATCAAAATACATGAATATCAAATGTTATTACAAATGTGCCTGTTAGTACATTACATATATACTTACATATTGTGTATAAATCCTTAATGTAGGTGTTTTTACGAGCTTTGTAGGTAGAATAGAGCGGCTCCTGTAGGCTCCATTGTAAGCAGACTTTTGATCGCACTTATTTACTATTTAGAATGCATTAGAAAAAAAATACATCTGTCATGATTGTAAAGAGGCAAAATTCCAAAAAAGTGCAATTCCCCTTTTTAAGTTTTAAAACAAAAATTTCTCCATTTTTTTTTTACACTGAAAATTTCTGAACTGAATTTTCATAGTGATTTTTTTTCTCAACAAATTTTACACACATTATTTTTTAAATACACATTTTGCTCGCGATTTTTTATTCAATGGAAAAAAAAAATGTGTTCAAAAATTCAAATGCAGAAACATCAGTTACATTTACTGTGTCAAACCATACAGAAGTGCTAAGAAATTGTTCAACGTTTTTGTCCGGCTGTAACATTACCCAACCCCTGATATAAGACTGCCAAGATCAAAACTTTAAAACTCTTTAGATTTAATCACAATAAGAAACGATTATCAAAAGTAGAAACAATTGCATTTGGATGTGTCATTTTAGTTTTTAATTCATGCTGAGTAGTAAATATAAATTGCCATTTGCTGAAATGCATAGGGACCTGTCAATAAGCACGATCACCACTCGTCTTGCTAGTTTTAACTTGTATCTTATCAGACTTGTTTTGGAAAACCATATTCAAATTATTTGGACAGTGTTTGATGTAACTGTCCGATGAACTGAGCCATCACTGTGTTGTGTACACTATTTACTTTCATACACGCAATCATTTAACACCCATCATCATGTGAAAATAAAATGTAGCGTCTTTTGACGGCAAATATTAAAGCTTTTATTATTCCTTGCTCTTTTGATCGCCTTTAGCTTCTCGTGTTTAATTCAGCCAACAAAGAATATGTAAAGAGCATGAAGGAATGGGTCACTGGGCATAGAAAACGTTACGCTCCTCTCCATTCTGCTGCTTCAACGTCGCTGAAATCGAGCTGTGGACATGTTGTGACACCTATTATGCAACATGATCAAACCGTGGCACTCGGCTTGATCAAAAAACATGTTTGTGTCGCAAAGCTCCAAAACAGCTTTTTAATAAATGAAATCAATGGCAATGTTGATGTTACACTTTATTGTTTTTCAAATATTACTGCACAAAATGAAGCCTGGAACTTGTCTTTAATTCTCCAGAGGTAAATAGTGGTTCTTCATGCCCACAATCCCCACTGAAGCCCTGTGGAACACACAAAAACATTACAATTTTACTAGAAGACAATGTGTGACACATAATTACGCCTCAAAATGGCCACCATTATCCACAGAGTGTCGGATACTGAAAATCCCAGTATGCTGGAGATTTATTTATTTTGTAAAGAAGTCTTAAAGGTGTTATTTGATCGGTGTAAACAGGCTCCAGCTAATTTAATACACATGTTTTGGCCCTGCCTGGACAAACATGAACACTTTTGTCTGTGGTCACTGGCGGAAGGATTTAACCAAATCCTTGAGGTCAGTGTTTCTTAACCCATTGTCGGGCAGCCAAAAAATATTGGTTTCTCAACTCTCCCGTCCAAAGGCAAAACCCAGTAACTCAATTTTGGTCAAAACTGATCTGATAATTTTGGAGTTCCTAGGTGATATGCTTTACATTAGTGTATGCGATATTGTAATTTGTTCCGTAAGTAAGCTGTTACGCGCATGGCAGGACCTAGCAACTACCACATAACCACGTAGATACAACAGAAAAACCTAGTATCTCAAGGGACCAATCGGAGCTTCTTTGTCAGTCGCCTTATTGTCTTTAATGAGACATTTGCACGAATGTGGGCCGGCGGTCAACCTGATTGTGATATTATGGCACGAGGGGATGTTTGGAAGATTGGGCCAGGACGTTGCAAGCACCTTCATTAAATGTATTGTTCTTGGTTCTTCCCCTTGCATACTCTTTTGGGCAGATAACTGTGGAGGTCAAAATAACAAACTGGACGCTGTACACGGCTCTTGCCCAATGTGCAAACGCAGAATGGGGCCCACCCGAGATTGTGATAAAATATCTGGAGAAAGGGCACACGTTCATAACAGCAGATTCAATCCATGGCTCAATCGGCAAGAAAATGAAAGCTCAAGAAAACATCTACACGTTTGATGACTTTGTAGATCTTTGTAAGACAGCATCAAGATGGATTGGTTTTCCGTTGTTTTCTCAAAATCAGCTAGAAGTGAGTTACTATGTTTTGCCTTTGGACGGGAGCGTACTCGGGTGTAATACCTGTTTCCACCGCTTGTGGCAGTAATGATAATATCAAAAAAACACCGAAGAAATTTGGAGCTAATTGAAGCACAAAAATTATGATTTAAGTGGAAAAGCTGTATTTTCATTGAACTTAAATTTTATTGACAGTGCATTTAAGAAACATTACTATAGTATTAATTTTGTTCCAATGTATTTATTTTAGCAGTCTGAAGCCAGTCAGAATTTTCTCAAGCACAAAAGGGACTTTGACATTTTAATTCAGTTATTTTATTCTAGCACTGCATAACTATGTACATTTAGTTTTTATGAGCCCGTTCTTTTGCATTGTATTTGATTATTTTTGTTCTCAGCCTGACATAAGCCTTCATAGTACTCTTTGTGATAAACACATGCTTTCATATTATTTGAAAAATGTTTACTATCTAAGTAGGTTAAATATAATTAATGAATATTCAGTGTCAATATTTGAGTAAACCTATGGTTCCTCTGTAGTTGAAAAGTTGGGCCCCGAGAAGAATTGAATCCATGTAATGCTTTAAAAAGGCAAATGGATGGCCCAAAAAGCCAAAATGCTTGTTTGCATTGTGGTCCATTGAATATTCATCACATTTGATACATTCAATAATAAAAGATAAATAACCTGTAACATGTATATAAAAATGTTAAAAAATGAATAAATTATGTACATATACACAGTATACATGTCAGGTGATTTGATAAACTATATACAAAAAAGCATGTACAGTATATAAAAGGATGGAAGTTTTTAAGGCTCGTTCTAGGCGGAATAGAGCGACTCTCATTGACTCACTCGTTAGCTGACTTTTTCTAACCTTACTTTACGATAGAGAATGTATAAAAAAGAAATGTGTTCTTCTTTTACATTAGGATTGTGAATGATAAGCAAAATTAAAAACTGCAGTTCCCCTTTAAAATAGTTACATGTAACGATAAATAAATGCACATAGTACATATGCTTTTTGCACCTTTGCCCTACAATATTTAAAACCGAAAGTACCACCAAGAGAACAGATCAAGTGTGGAGAATTGTCCTCATTTCTATGCAGGATGAAGCTGAGCTCAGCACATCCATTATTTTTTGATAGAAACTGAGAAATACTCTTGCATGGTGTCTGGCTGTGTCCACCACTGAGTTGGAACAGAATTCATCCATGCAGTCCACTACTACTTTGCTATTATGCAATACCTTAAATTGGATGTCCCTAATCGTGTGTCCTCCCAGGCTGATGTTGGTCCAAACCTTAAACACAAAATAAGCACAAAAAATACATGTTACAACCATACAACACATTTGATACATTCAATGATAAAAGATATATAACCTGTAACATGTACCGTATTTTCCGCACTATAAGGCGCACCTTCAATAAATGGCCTATTTTAATATTTTGTTCATAAATAAGGTGCACCGCATTAGAAGGCGCATAGAATAGATGCTACAGTAGAAGCTGGGGTTAGGTTACGCATCCTTTAGATCATGGGTGTCAAACTCTGGCCCGCGGGCCAAAAGTGGCCCGCCATGTAATTAATTTTGGCCCTTGAGATAATATTAAATTAACATTACAGCTGGCCCGCCGGTATTATACAGCGGCGGTGCATTCACCGCTAATTCTAATACTTGCCAACCCTCACGATTTTCCCAGGAGACTCCCGGATTTCAGTGCCCCCCCCGAAAATCTACCGGGTCAACCATTCTCCCGAATATCTCCCGATTTCCACTCGGACCACAATATCGGCGGCGTGCCTTAAAGGTACTGCTTTTAGCGTCCTCTACAACCTGTTGTCATGTCCGCTTTTCCGCCATACAATCAGAGTGCCGGCCCAGTCACGTAATATATGCGTATTCCACACACACACACAAGTGAATGCAAAGCATACTTGGTCAACAGCCATACAGGTCACACTGAGGGTGGCCTTATAAACAACTTAAACACTGTTACAAATATGCACCACACTCACAAATATGCACCACACTCTGAACCCACACCAAACAAGAATGACAAACACATTTCGGGAGAACATCCGCACTGTAACACAACATCAACACAACAGAACAAATACCCAGAAACCATTGCAGCACTAACTCTTCTAGGACACTACAATATACACCCCCGCTACCAACAAACCTCGATTTTGCATGTCAGTATAAAGTTATATAAGCCTTGCTTGTTCAATATTCAATGCAAAACTTGTTTGGGTCCCTATTAAAAGGTTAAGTTGTTCAACTTTGGCCCGCGGCTTTGTTCAGTTTAGAATTTTGGCCCACTCTGTATTTGAGTTCGACTCCCCTGCATTAGATGGAGCTGCGCTAAAGGGAATGTCAACAAAACAGTAAGATAGGTCAGTCAAACTTTATTAATAGATTACAAACCAGCATTCTGACAACTTCGTTCACTCCCAACATGAATAAACAGCTGTTTTATTTTTTTCACCGATTCAATAAACACTGTCTGCGTTTTAGGTTTTTAGGTGCGCCTTATAGTGCGGAAAATACGATATATAAAAAAAATGTTTTAAAAAAAAATGAATAAATTATGTACATATACACAGTATACATGTCAGGTGATATGAAAAAAAACATATACAAAAAAATTTACTTTATATAAAACGATGGGTGGTTTTAAGGCGTGTTCTAGGCGGAATAGAGCGACTCATTGACTTAATTGTTAGCTGACTGTTTCTAACCTTGATTTACGATATAGAATGGGGAAAAAAAAACGTGTTCTTGTCTTGCATTAGGATTGTGAATGATAAGCAAAATAAAAAAGTGCAGTTCCCCTTTAAAATGGTTACATGTAACGACAAAATAAATGCACTTTGTACATATGCATTTCACCTTTGCCCTACAATATCCATCCAGCCATTTTCTACCGCTTGTCCCTTCTTTGGTCGCAGGGGGGTGCTGGAGCTGTCACGTCAAATTTCTCCCCCACTACAGAAATCTTCCCCCCCATTTACTTCCGGGGTCTCGTTTCCTCACATTTCCTCTTACGTCATCCCATAGCTTGTGTTTGTAATCTGTTTATTTTTTATAATATATCGTTAACAAAACGTCTGTATTTTATAATATAGCGTTATATTTTTATTTCTTCACCCCTACAAAAACCTTATATGAGAAGGAATAGAGAATTGTTTTATCGTGTTAATCGATTTCTTCAGATTCTAGCAGCGAAGTATCCTTCCAGCGACGGGCAGTCAAAGCCGAAGTCTGACGTAAGAGGAAACATGACCCCAGAAGTAAATGGGGGGAAAGGTTTTGGTAGGGGGGAAGAAATTTGGCGTGACAGAGCCTATCTCAGCCGCATTCAGGCGGAAGGCTGCGTACACCCTGGACAAGTCTTAACCTCATCACAGGGCCAATATTTAAAGGGGAACATTATCACAATTTCAAAAGGGTTAAAAACAATAAAAATCAGTTCCCAGTGGATTGTTGTATTTTTTGAAGTTTTTTTCAAAATTTTACCGGTCTCGGAATATCCCTAAATAAAGCTTCAAAGTGCCTTATTTTCGCTATCTTCGAAACCACTATCCATTTCCCTGTGACGTCACACAGTGCTGCCAATGTAAACAAACAATGGGAATACCACAGCAAGATATAGCGACATTAGCTCGGATTCAAACTCGGATTTCAGCGACTTAAGCGATTCAACAGATTACGCATGTATTGAAACAGATGGTTGGAGTATGAAAGTATTGAAGAAGAAACTGAAGCTATTGAAAGAATAGCTTCAGGCTATGACGCTATTCATAGCCATAGCATGGCCGAATAGCTGCGTTAGAATCGCCGGTAAAATGTGCGGACCAAACGATCAGGACTTTCGCTTCTTTTGACACTGGAGCAACTTAAATCCGTCGATTGGTAAGTGTTTTTTTCGCATTAAATGTGGGTGGAAGGAAACGTAATATAGTTGCAAATGCATCTGCAGGTTATCCATACATCTCTGTGCCATGTCTGCATTAGCACCGCCGGTAAATAGCATGTTAGCATTGAGTAGCGTAGCATGTTAGCATCGATTAGCTGGCAGTCAACATTAACAAAACTCACCTTCGTGATTTCGTTGACTATCGTTGCAAATGCATTTGCGGGTTATCCATACATCTCTGTGCCATGTCTGTCTTAGCACCGCCGGTAAAATGTGGAGACACTTTGGTACATTCAATGGGGGTCTGGCGGCAGACACTTTGGCATCTTCGGGCCGGTGGTGCAACTTGAATCCCTCCCTGTTAGTGTTGTTACACCCTCCGACAACACACCGACGAGGCATGATGTCTCCAATGTTCCAAAAAATAGTCAAAAAAAACGGAAAATAACAGAGCTGAGACCCGGTGTTTGTAATGTGTTGAAAATGAAAATGGCGGCTGTGTTACCTCGGCGACGTCACGTTCTGACGTCATCGCCTCCAGCGCGATAAACAGAAAGGCGTTTAATTAACCAAAATTCACCCATTTAGAGTTCGGAAATCGGTTACAAAAATATGTTTTTTTTCTGCACCATCAAGGTGATAATGTTCCCCTTTAAACCAAAAAGTACTACTATAAGTACAGATCAAGTGTGGAGAATTGTCCTCATTTCTATGCAGGATGAAGCTGAGCACAGAAACATCCATTATTTTTCGATAGAAACTGAGAAATACTCTTGCATGGTGTCTGGCTGTGTCCACCACTGAGTTGGAACAGAATTCATCCATGCAGGTCACTACTACTTTGCTATTATGCAATACCTTAAATTGGATGTCCCTAATCGTGTGTCCTCCCAGGCTGATGTTGGTCCAAACCTTGATCACAAAATAAACACAAAAAACATGTTAGAACTATCCGCCATATTTGTTGATAGTACTAACTTAAATGTGGGAAGCCAATGTTTTCACAATGACGTCACAATAAGCCACGTAATGGCCTATTCCATGACGTCAGTGTGTAGTTAGTGTAGCATGGTGTCTGACTGACATTACTACTTCCACCAGTAAGTCAGAATTCGTCCATGCGTTCGAACACGTCAAGCCAAATTTATCAGTTAGCACGGCAACTCCTTTTTAAACATTTTAATTTAATATTCGTAACGTCGCATATTTTTTGATTACGTATTCAGGCTGCACGTGGGACCACGTGGCAAGGAGCACGTGCTATCACGAGTCCAAGCTAACCGGAAATAAAAGGTAATAATCACCCCCCCAACCCCCACCGACAAATCTTACACTTTAGGATAGTTTTGAACGAATGAAAAGATTTAACACAAACCTGAGCTCGAAAGTCTGCGTTCTTTTCCTCCTTCTTCCTCTTCTTTTTTCCCCCGCTCTCCTCCTGTCTCTTTCAAAGGGCGAGCGAGTTCGTCAGGTTGCCAGATGCAAAATGACAAATTATCGCACGAGGACAGGGGTTGGCAACCCGCGGCTCTTTAGCGCCGCCCTAGTGGCTCTCTGGGGCTTTTTCAAATATATATGTAAAATGGAAATGATGAGGGGAAAAAAACATATTTTTTGTTTTAATTTGGTTTCTGTAGGAGGACAAAAATGACACAAACCTCCCTAATTGGTATAAAGCACAATGTTTATATTAAACATGCTCTGAAGCTTGTTTAATATAAATCACTGATCACTTATTGGCGAACCCGTTTTGTCCTACTAATTTTGCCGGTCCTTGAACTCACCGTGGCTTGTTTACATGTATTGCTTTCTCCGACTTTCTAAGACGTGTTTTATGCCACTTCTTTTTCTGTCTCATTTTGTCCACCAAACTTATAACGTTGTGCGTGAATGCACAAAGGTGAGTTTTGTTGATGTTATTGACTTATGTGGAGTGCCAATCAGACATGACTAAAAGCTAATCAATGCTAACATGCTATTTAGGCTAGCTGTATGTACATATTGCATTACTATACCTCATTTTAGCTATATTTGAGCTCATTTTGTTTCCTTTAAGGCCTCTTAATTCAATTTATATCTCATGACACACTATATGTATGTAAAAAGGCTTTTATTTTTTGTGGCTCCAGACAGATTTTTGTATTTTTGGTCCAATATGGCTCTTTCAACATTTTGGGTTGCCGACCCCTGCACTAGAAGCTCTAAATCAGGGGACTCAAACATACGACCCATTGGCCGGATCAGGTTTTATCCGGCCTGCGTGACGAGTTTGCCAAGTATTAATTATTTTGAATGAAAGAAACTGCTGTTCTAAATGTGTCCACTGGATGTCACAATAGCAATTCTGTTAGGACTAGCAAGAGGTGCAAAGTAAAGCGTAGAAACTTAAAAGCTGCAGTTTTATGTCGTTATTTGGCACCCTTACTCCCCGGCGTGGCGCGGTGGGGGAGAGTGGCCGTGCGCAACCCGAGGGGCCCTGGTTCAAATCCCACCTAGTACCAACCTCGTCACGTCCGTTGTGTCCTGAGCAAGACACTTCACCCTTGCTCCTGATGGGTGCTGGTTGGCGCCTTGCATGGCAGCTCCCTCCATCAGTGTGTGAATGTGTGTGTGAATGGGTAAATGTGGAAGTAGTGTCAAAGCGCTTTGAGTACCTTGAAGGTAGAAAAGCGCTATACAAGTACAACCCATTTAATAATGTCTTTGTGTGGGTTTTAGGAATAGACGGTAATATCTTGTGTACTCGGATAATCAAATTTTTGTCTTGATAATCAACTTTTACCTTGAAAATCATATTTTGTCTTGAAAATCAACTTTTACCTTGAAAATCATATTTTGTCTTGAAATTAACTTTTACCTTTACAAGATTCCTCGTTGTCCTTTTTCGATAATAATAACATTCCTAATAATAATAGATAAAACGTTTTTCTATACACCCAAAACGCTTTGGAATATCAGAGCCATTAAAGGCGGCACATGGACCAAACCGG
Organism: Nerophis ophidion; assembly: GCF_033978795.1. NCBI lineage: Eukaryota > Metazoa > Chordata > Actinopteri > Syngnathiformes > Syngnathidae > Nerophis > Nerophis ophidion. The sequence goes on from NC_084623.1 coordinate 51,135,979, forward strand.
TGAAATAAGGTGTTTTTACCAACTAAAGTATGAAAGTATCGTGAGAAAACTTAACCCTTTTGAATAGTTTTACCTCCGATTCTCACGGTTTGTTGAGTTAACTCTGGATTGATACGTGGACATAACAAAGGGAGTATTTGATACCTAGAAGAGTTCACATGTTGTTTTTTTGTCCAATCCCAGAAAGACTGTGATTTAAAGTCTAATCCTGGCTTTGTAGATAAACTGAGACCACGTCTAAACGTATCGTGTTTTTGAAACTGCACCAATTTCCTCAGAATTTTCAACAAACTTGAAGTGTTTTTTCCAGAGGATTATTTGTGATTTGCACAATTTCACAATGTGCTTGTTCTATTTTTGGCCAAGGAGTTGTCTTTATTTTGAAGTTATCATGCCATGATTTTACCATTCCGGCCCACTTGGGAATGGATTTTCCTCCAAGCGGCCCCTGAGCTAAAATGAGTTTGACACCCCTGCTCTAAAGGATCGTACTGGGAGGGGAAGTTGATGTAAATGCCTGATTTGACGTAAAACATTACTAGTTTACCTAATAATGCAGTTTTACTTAAAAAAAAAAAAAAAAAATATGCGACTGGCTGTGCAGCACGTCCACCTGTAAAGATAAACGTCGGGTAATGTATAATGTTTGCCTTTCATGGTTGCCATGTATTGATAAGGGAGTTATAAGGGTTTAAAGGCCTACTGAAACCCACTACTACCAACCACGCAGTCTGATAGTTTATATATCAATGATGAAATATTAACATTGCAACACATGCCAATACGGCCGCTTTAGTTTACTAAATTACAATTTTAAATTTCCGCTAAGTTTCTTGTTGAAAACATGGCGGAATGATGACGCGTGTTTGTGACGTCTCGGGTTGGAGGGGACATATTAGCCCAGCACCACAAACGGCTAAAAGTCATCTCTTTTCATCGCATAATTATACAGTAATTTGGATTTCTGTTTTGCTGAATCTTTAGCAATTTGTTCAATTAATAATGGAGACGTCAAAGAAGAATGCTGTTGGTGGAAAGCGGTGGATTGCAGCTGCCTTTAGCACCGAAACACAGCCGGTGTTTCTTTGTTTGTTGTGAAGCTTTAACACAGAGCGGTCAAGCGAACATGTTTCTCTACGTCAACCAGCAAGTTTTTGGATGGGAAAATGGTGATATTAAGTCGGCTCTTACCGGAGACTTCAGTGGATTATTGGACCTCCTCCTGTAGCTGTCAAAAAGGCAGCTGTGATCTTGGCTCCTCCATTGGCTTCTCTCAGAGACACTGGCGGTCACCGCAGCCCTCCGACTGTCAGGTATGACTTTATAATCTCACTAAAACACTAGTAACACAATAAGCTGATAAGGGATTTTCCAGAATTATCCTAGTAAATGTGTTTAATAACATCTGAATCGCCTTTTCTTTTTTTCCTTTTTTTTTTGTGCTTCACTCTAACTTTCCTCATCCACGATTCTTTCATCCTCACTCAAATTAATGGGGAAATCGTCGCTTTCCCGGTCCGAATAGCTCTTGCTGCTGGAGGCTATGATTGTAAACAATGTTCAAATGTGAGGAGCCCTACAACCCGTGATGTCACGCGCACATCGTCTGCTACTTCCGGTAAAGGCAAGGCTTTTTTATTAGCGACCAAAAGTTGCGAAATTTATCGTCGATGTTCTCTACTAAATCCTTTCAGCAAAAATATGGCAATATCGCGAAATGATCAAGTATGGACCTGCTATCCCCATTTAAAGGCCTACTGAAAGCCACTACTACCGACCACACAGTCTGATAGTTTATATATCAATGATGAAATATTAACATTGCAACAAATGCCAATACGGCCTTTTTAGTTTGCTAAATTGCAATTTTAAATTTCCCGGGAGTTTCTGGTAGAAAACGTCGCGGAATGCTGACGTGTACACGTGACGTCATGGACTGTAAGGAAATATTAGTGCTGCACACACACAAAGCTAAAAGTCGTCTGCTTTAACCGCATAATTACACAGTATTTTGGACATCCGTGTTGCTGAATTTTTTGCAATTTGTTCAAAATAATATTGGAGAAGTCAAAGTAGAAAGATGGAGTTGGGAAGCTTTAGCCTTTAGCCACACAAACACACAGTGTTTTCTTGTTTAAAATTCCCGGGGGTGAAGCTTTACTATGGATCAGAGCGGTCAAGCGAACATGGATCCCGACCACTTGTCAACCGGCAGGTTTCGGTGAGAAAAGTGCGGTAAAAAGTCGCCTCTTACCGGAGATCTGCGGAGCTTGCGCCGTCCATGCAGCTGCCGTCGATTTCCCTCAGACACTGGCGTCAACACACCCATGGACACACCCCTCCGACTATCAGGTACTATTTAACTCACTAAAACACTAGCAACACAATCGAAAGATAATGGATTTCCCAGAATTATCCTAGTAAATGTGTCTAAAAACATCTGAATCCGTCCCAATGCAATCGCCTTTTTTTTTTTTTACTTTATTTATTTTATTTTTTTCTAGTCCTTCGCTATCAATATCCTCATCCACAAATATTTCATCCTCGCTCAAATTAATGGGGAAATTGTCGTTTTCTCTGTCCAAATAGCTCTTTTTGTTGGACGCTCCCATTAAAAACAATGTGAGGACGTGAGGAGACATCAACATGTGACGTCATCGTCTGCTACTTCCGGTACAGGCGAGGCTTTTTTTTATTAGCGACCAAAAGTTGCGAACTCTCTACAAAATCCTTTCAGCAAAAATATGGCAATATCGCGAAATGATGAAGTATGACACATAGAATGGACCTGCTATCCTCGTTTAAATAAGAAAATCTCATTTCAGTCGGCCTTTAATACAGAGGGTGGATTCTACAACGCAAGAACGCTCACGTCTGGCAACGCAGATGGCCCGCTTGACAACAAGCTGATGTGATTGGCCGTGCGCTCTGACGTCATAACAGACAGGGGGCGGTACTTCACCGGCTTCGCTGTGATTGGCTGAGCATCTTTTACAGTTCCCCATCAATCTGATGTCTGCTCCTGTACGGCTAATGTACTCCTACCGCTAGTGCCTCTTTTTTTATTTTAATTTTAATTTTCGCCACCCGCTTCTGTAAGTATTACAACACATCCTGTTCATTTTGTATGTATTTCTACTACTATAATTCCATCCTTGACTGTGTTAACAGCTGGTCGAGGTGAAAATGAGTTTAATCGCTTATCGGTAAATTTGGTTGATGTCAGCTGTTTTGCGGCAGTGGGTGACGGTTTACGTTTTGAGATGAGTCGACGCCGGTCGTTAATTAGGACGATATATTGTGTTTTTTTCTCGAGTTTTACGTTCGCTGCCCCGGCGGATGCGAGTTCGGCTTGATCGTGGGGGTGACGCAATACAGTCAGATGATGTCCACCTTGGCCGCTCAGATATTTTCCACGGACAGTATACCCACTGTGCAATGCATTGTGGGTATTTGTTGTTGTTTTGCCGCTTTGGCTTCAAATAGTATGGCTGGAGCCTACCCCAGCTGACTGAGAGAGAAAGTGTGGTAGACTCTGGTCGGTTTTTAAAATATATTTTTTAAAATTCTTCCCACCGTGTAATTTTATTAAAGTCATTAAATATACATCGGTGTAGTTTTGAACAGGCACTGGTATGGGCACCCCGAGACCACCAGGTAAAAAACAAATGGGAAATTAATACGTTTTAAAATCAGATTAATCACACTTTTTTTGAATTGTGACTAATCACGGTAAAGTATTTTAAATAATATTTGTACTGATGAATGCATTGACTTGATTGCCAAATGTGTAACGACCATTAAGGTAATGGAGCATGTGGGGTCCAAATAAATTGGGTGACTCATCATTTTTTCGTGATTAATCACGTGTGTTAATTTGTTAAATTTGACAGCCTTAATAAACACATTAATAAATAATTATATTATTAAATGTATATCCGTATTTCCTTGAATTGCCGCCAAGGCGCTAATTAATTTAAAACCTCTTCTCACTCCTGCGCTTACCAAAGGCATGCGGTAAAAGTAAGCACGCGCTAATTATTTTAAAAGCTCTTCTCACTCTGGCACTTACCAAAGGAATGCAGTAAAAATTGGAGTGTGATGTGAGCTTGGACCTTAAATCCTACTGAATGGCTCTTAATCTTCTTCCCTTTATGAGATTTCAAATTACTAGTATTGAAATCTACCTCCTCCATTTTGAAAATGATGACAGGGGAAGTGTCACTCGTGACGTCATGAGTTTGACCAGGCAGTAATTCAAGGCAGGCGCATACTATATGCCCTGCGGCAATTCAAGGAAATACGGTACTCACACTTTTTTGAATTGTGATTAATCACAGTAAAGTATTTTAAATAATCTTTGTACTGATCGCCGAATGTGTAACGACCATTAAAGGCCTACTGAAATGAGATGTTCTTATTTAAACGGGGAAAGCAGGTCCATTCTATGTGTCATACTTGATCATTTCGCGATATTGCCATATTTTTGCTGAAAGGATTTAGTAGAGAACATCGACGATAAAGTTCGTAACTTTCGGTTGCTAGTAAAAAAGCCTTGCCTGTATCGGAAGTAGCAGACGATGTGCGCGTGACGTCATGGGTTGTGGGGCTCCTCACATCTGAACATTGTTTACAATCATGGCCACCAGCAGCGAGAGCGATTCGGACCGAGAAAGGGACGATTTCCCCATTAATTAGAGCGAGGATGAAAAATTGATCAATGATGAAATATTAACATTGCAACACATGCCAATACGGCCGGATTAGTTTACTAAATTGCAATTTACCAAAATGGATACATGGATGATACAGCAGTGGATTGGGAGAATGTCATGTGGTCAGATGAAACCAAAATAGAACTTGTTGGTATAAACTCAACTCGTCGCGTTTGGAGGAAGAACAATACTGAGTTGCATCCCAAGAACACCACACCTACTGTGAAGCATGGGGGTGGAAACATCATGCTTTGGGGCTGTTTTTCTGCTAAGGCAGGGGTAGGGAACCTACGGCTCTGGAGCCAGAATTGGCTCTTTTGATGACTGCATCTGGCTCTCAGATGAATCTTAGCTGACATTGCTTAACACGAATAAGAAATGAATAATTCCACTGGTAATCAGTGTTAAAAATAACGTTCAAAATTAAAAATATTAATCCATCAATCCAAGAAAACGCATTAATGGTAATACGTTTTTTTTATTTATTATTAGTTAGCTTCAGAATAACAATGTTATTAAAAAGAATAAGAACATTATTATACTCTTAAAAATGTTAGTCTTACTTCAAAATGCACACATTTAGTTGTATTCATTGTTAAAAAAAATATTGGTAACACTTTCGTATGGGGAATACATTCTAAGTAACTAGTAGGCAATAATTCTGAGGTTATTGAGGGAAAACTCTTAATTAATGACCTACTGCTTGTATAATAAGGCCATGCAGAATAAGGCCTTAATAATGACTAATTAAGAGCCAATATGTTACTAATTTGCATGTTAATAAGTAACTAATTAATGGTGACAATGTTCTCCATACTAAAGTGTCACCAAAATATTATGTGGCTCTCATGGAAATACATTTTAAATATTTGGCTTTCATGGCTCTCTCAGCCAAAAAGGTTCCCGACCCCTGTGCTAAGGGGACAGGACGATTGATCTTTGTTAAGGAAAGAATGAATGGGGCCATGTATCGTGAGATTTTGAGCCAAAACTTCCTTCCATCAGTGAGTGCTTTGAATGCTTGACCAAATACTTATTTTCCACTATCATTTACAAAAAATGCAATTTTTGCCTCTTTGCGCTGTAATTTGACCCCTTTAAAATGCTTCAAAAGTCACCAAACTTGGCGCACACATAAGGACTGGCGAATTTTGCGATCTAATGAAAAAAACCAAACCCCAAAACTCAAAATTGCGCTCTAGCGCTATTTTTGAATAAAACACTGAAAAAACTGCTCCTAGGAAGAAAACACAGAAAAAACTGCTTGTAACTTCCTGTAAGAATGTCGGAGAGACATGAAAGAAAAACCTCTATGTAGGTCTCGCTTAGACCTACATTTCATCGATTGACAACCCCCAACAAAAATCAACAGGAAGTTTGTAATCCCCCCTTCAAAACAAAAGTTTTGTAAAAAACGGTCACCTTTCTTCAAACATTATCTCCTCTGAGTGTGTTTGTTGTTTTGGCTTCAAACTCGCACAGGAGAGAGATTGAACCCTTTTGATTAAAAGTATAGAACAGAGTTTTGATAAGTTCTCAGGTTTTGATTTTACGCGCCTTCAAAGAACTCCTGTGCAAATTCTCCTAAAAAATGTCATTTTTGCCTCTTTGAGCTGTTATTTGACCCCCTTAAAATGCTTCTAAACTCACCAAACTTGACACACACATCAGGTCTGGCAAAAATTGCGATCTGATGAAAAAACCTAACCTCAAAACTCAAAATTGCGCTCTACCGCCGCCCTAGGAATACAACACGGACAAACTGCTCCTAGGAAGAAAACACAGACAAAACTGCTTGTAACTTCCGGTAGGAATGTCAGAGAGACATGAAACAAAAAACACTATGTAGGTCTCACTTAGACCTACATTTTAATAATTAACATACTTTAGCAAAAATCAACAGGAAGTTTGATATTTTCACTTCAATACAACAACTGCATTACTTTCCCAATGCATTAGATTCTCAAAATAGTGGCTCTAAGGCGTCTTCTAACGCTTATCCGGCCGTGGGTGTCGGGGGCAGCAGCCAAAGGCGGACCCGACCAACGCTGCTTGCAGCTTTAATTATAGTTGATATACAAGCATCTATCCATAGTTGATATATAACCACAGTTAACATTGTTGTCCTTCTCCCAGCACCATGTCCACAATGTCTGAAACCATGGAGCTTTTCCGGAGAGCAGACGCCGTCTGCTTCGACGTGGACAGCACCGTCATCAAAGAAGAAGGCATCGACGAACTGGCCAAGTTCTGCGGCGTGGGGGACGCCGTCACCGAAATGTAAGCGCGACATGTTTTGGGCGTGCAAGAGCGTCTTATGTTTTTTTTTAATCTCTTGACACGTCGAAGGACCCGCAAAGCCATGGGAGGCTCGGTGACCTTCCAGACGGCCCTGACTGAGCGCCTGGCCATCATCAGGAGTTCCAGAGAACAAGTCAACAAGCTCATCACAGACCACCCGCCACAGCTGACCCCCGGTATCAGGCAAGCCTGGTGAAATGATGATTGCACATAGTATTGGTTGTATGGCGTGTTCGTCAACATTTATTATCAACCATGACTCTCTACTAGCGATACTGCTTTCTCACATCCCATACGATATCATTTTTTTAGGGAAGTGAATCCCACAACAACTCACGAGTCAATTTGATTTAGATTCTAAAGGTGATGATTGGATTCAGAATCTTTTCTCAATTCAACACCATTCTGCCAACATATTATTTGCTTGGGCTGTGAATATTTGATTAGATCTGATTCCCATTCCTGGGGTGACGATTTGAATCAGAATACATTTTTGATTCAACAGGTTTCTCACGGATTCTCGCAATGTATTATTTGGTATAATAGTTATAATGAAACATTTTCAAAGCAAGTTACAGGTTAGAACATCTCTTTTTGGGTGCATGGAGATGGCCTAAATGAGTATTTTTTATAAAAATTGATTCTAATAAATTAAAAAATATTATGTGTGTGTATATGTGTGTATATACATATACAAACAATAATATATATATTTTTTAGAATCATTAAAAAATATATATATATGTACAATTTGCATTGCATTTATATATGTATAATATTTGTACATGTGTGTATATATTATATATACGTGGATATATGTCTATATATATTTAATATGCATTGTATTTATATAGGGTATATTATTTATATATATATATATATGTTTACATGTATGTATATCTGTGTGTGTGTATGTATGTATGTATGTATGTGTATATATATATATATATATATATATATATATAGTGACAGTTTGACCCCACACTGTAAGTGTGTATAAATATATATATATATATATATATATATATATACATATATATATATATATATATATATATATATATATATATGTGTCTTGGATTATCCAGAGAATAGTGCTCGATACCGTGGTAGAGCGCAATATGTATGTGTGGGAAAAAATCTTTTCAAACCACAACAAAGCAATTGCAAAAGGACTGCCTGCCCCCAGACTAAACGACTCTGAAACCAATAAGGAATGTAACTGCCGCAAGAAACCTGATTGCCCTCTCAACGGGGGGTGCTAAAAAACAGCAGTCGTTTACCAAGCAAAGGTAACACGCAAGGACATTAGCACATCCGACACGTATGTAGGATTAACTAAAGGAGCGTTTGAAGCCGGATGGAATAATCATAAGGCCTCCTTTAGAAACCAGACTTTGCGGAATTCTACGGAACTCAGCAAGCACATTTGGAACCTCAAAGACAATAATGTTGAATATTCAATAACATGGCAAATTCTTGCATCCAGCACACCTTACAACAGTGGTAATAAAAGATGCAACCTATGCTTGAAAGAGAAACTGTTTATTATATATCATCCAGACCTGCCATCTCTCAACAAGCGCAGTGAAATCATATCAACATGCCGTCACAGACAGAAACACCTCCTAGGTAAGACATGAGCCAATCACCACGCCCCTACGCCTGCCTGTACCCACCCACTCTGTGCCCTATATAAACCATTTCATGTGAATGCTTCCATTAAAATCTCCTGATGATTGAGGGAAACCCTCATGAAACAGTTCTGTAGAGATGAAGTAGTCTTGTGATTTTTCCCATACATATATATATATATATATATATATATATATATATATATATAATTTGTGTATAAATATGTTTGTATATTTTTATTTTAAAAATGCTAAACAGATTTTATATATATTTGAAGACAACAAATTGTGTCAGTTTTGTGTTATACGTGACTAAGTACATTATTAAGTATTAGTTTAAAAATGTCATTTTTTTCTCATTACCGGCATATTAATTTTTTTCTTTTTTTTGACAAAATCAAACGAAAGCTGGTCAGCGGGCCACACTTTGTACACCCCCTGTGTTATTAGCGGTAATACATCATGATGCAACAGGTGAGTAGATGGCCCAGGTGGGATTTTATCATCGTGATGTATTACTGATAATATAAATTATTGTTCTTGATCATCGGACATTTAACTGCAGCACTCTGACTCAAGAAGGTCCCAGCAGAATCCACTTGGAGATTAATAACTAATTATTAAATTAATATTAATGAGGGAAATGTATGTCAGCGAGACAAACGTCCTCTTGCCTTTCCCACGCAGGGAGCTGGTGGACCGCCTCCATCAGCGCAACATCAAGGTGTTCCTCATCTCCGGTGGCTTCCGCTGCATCGTGGAACACGTGGCCGCCCAGCTCAACATTCCTCTGGATCACGTCTACGCCAACCGCCTCAAGTTCTACTTCAACGGTGAGTGAGCGCCTTTCATGTACTGGGATAGGCTCCAGCTCGCCTGTGACCCTGGACAGAATGAGCTCTAAAAGAAGTGTCCAGACTTGGAGGAGAAAAATTGAATGCAGTTTGTACATTAAAGGGGACATTTGATTATTATTATTTTTTTTAGATTTAAAACCCTTCCTTATGATGTAGGAGACACGTTTTGTTCAAGCTTTATTTTCAATTTTGCGCCAAAGTTACTTTTTTATTGTGATTTTATTGAGTCTTTTTGCAAGTTGGTGGTTTGTGTAGGCATTGCCAAATTAAAAAAGTATCAACACTTTTTAAATGTATACCCTTGAGTCGCCATTGCAATACTTTTTCAGACAGTCAAAAAAAAACAACATAAAAAAACCCCAAACATTTAATAGATTTGTTGGTCACATCATTAGGTACACTAGCACTAGTAGGTCAGAGTGGCTATATGTAAAAAATCAGTTTTGGTAGAATTTATGTCACTCCAGGTTGCACCGAGGGCTCGGCGATAAAAACGATATCAGTATGTATCGCAATACATACATAATGGATATCAATAAAAAAATGCGCATAGGAAAGTAAGTGTCAACATCCATCCATCCATTTTCTACTGCTTATTCCCTTTGGGGTCGCTGGTGCCTATCTCAGCTACAATCGGGCAGAAGGCGGGGTACACCCTGGACATGTTGAAAACAATTAAGAATTGAAAACACTAAAACAATGTGTGGAGGGGGGCGTGGCCTGTGAGCCTGCCGTGGAACGGAGTGTGCCAGGACCGGCCTCAAAGACAGCAACAGGTGAGAAGATGGCCCAGGAGGAGTTTGTTGTCAAATCACCTAGATAGACAGATAGTACTTTATTGATTCCTTCAGGAGAGTTCCCTCAGGAAAATTAAAATTCCAGCAGCAGTGTACAGAATTGAGATCGAATTTAAAAAGTAAATAATGTGGTTAATCCCATAGGGGGCTGGGGGTTGCCCACATGCGGTCCTCTCCAAGGTTTCTCATAGTCATTACTGTCACTGTCACCAACGTCCCATTGGGTGTGAGTTTTTCCTTGCCCTTATGTGGGCTCTATCGAGGATGTCGTTGTGGTTTGTGCAGCCCTTTGAGACACGTGATTTAGGGCTATATATATAAACATTGATTGATTGATTGAGGTTAATATTACAATAAGTATAAAATAATGTGAGTGTGAATGTTGTCTGTCTATCTGTGTTGGCCCTGCGATGAGGTGGTGACTTGTCCAGGGTGTACCCCGCCTTCCGCCCGATTGTAGCTGAGATAGGCGCCAGCGCCCCCCGCGACCCGAAAGGGAATAAGCGGTAGAAAATGGATGGATGGATAAAAAGCAACAATGGGAATACAAATATGACAGTAAAATAAGAATATAACAAAAGAAACTAGGCAGTAGTGACCATGTTATGAAAAAGAATTGCACTGTAATTGTTTTGCATCCCCTGTCGCCTTTATTAGCAGCAGCCGGATTGAGACACGTAGTTGGAGATGGAGTGGGAGCCAGAGAGACACACAGACTCAGAAAAATATATTTAGCTGAAATGCAAAAGCCTTGCACTATTTAATGGAAATAAAACATTGTTCTACCCCTGATCCGGGCTCTCGTGACAGTGTGTGGTGGTCCGACTCTGGACAGCCAACACTTCATCCATGGCCACCGGACCTGTGTCCCCCCTTCCACAACAAATGGCCACATGTAACACATCAATGAGCAGGATGTGTTACATGTGGCCATGTTTATTTATTTTTTTGCACCATGACTAGGGAAGGTTGTTTTGATCTGGTCATATAAGTAAATTTTGTGCTCGTATTCCAATTGATGTACAATAAATGGCCACTGACTTGAGTTATTTGTGTAACAGTTGGTATATTATATGAAAACAAAGAAAATGTCTTATTGGACTGGCGCCGTCCAAATTGTTTGGACACCGTCGGCTTTATAGATTTCCGATGCAAGCTGATAGCATTCCAAAATATCTTTTTGCGGATATCAAGCTAAAGAAGTGTCCCTCCTCGCGTTGTTTTCAGGCGAGTACGCCGGATTCGACGAGAGCCAACCGACAGCCGAGAGCGGCGGCAAAGGAAAAGTCATCAGCCTGTTGAAAGAAAAGCACGGCTTCAAGACGGTGGTGATGATCGGCGACGGGGCCACGGATCTGGAGGCCTGCCCCCCTGCTGTGAGTGTGGTTTTTTTTTAATGCTTCTCGCCTCCGTCAGTGAAATACAAATCTATCTTCCTCCTCCTTCAGAGCGCCTTCATCGGCTTCGGCGGCAACGTGGTGCGACCCCAGGTTAGAGAGCTGAGTATGTGGTATGTCACAAGTTTTGGAGAGCTTCTGAAAGAACTGGAAAAGATTTAAAGAGCCTTGTAAGTGTTTGTTTTTTTTACTAATTGACTCGTTATTTGCACCCGAGGGTGTGTCTCTGATGGTTTTAGCCATTGTGCATACTCCCGTTTTTTTAATACAGCGTAACAATAGAAGCTACTAAAAAAACGCGTGAAGGTTTACAAGATTATTTTAGTGTCATCTGCACTTTCCCTTTTCCGTCAAAGACTGTGTGGGGGGGAGGGGACAAAAATTATGAGTTGAAGTCGGTCGTTACGACCATGAGCAATAAACAGTTTTAACTGTTACTCTGACTTTTTTCCTTATTTACCCTTCCCGTCGTATTTCAGTCCCTCAAGGCTTTTTTTTGTTTTTGTTTGCCGACACAAATGCCTGAATTCAATGGAGGGAATTTTGGCGATATTACGGAGATGAAAGACGGCCGTTTTAGTAACAGACTTAATGTGTCTAGTGTTGAGTTTTGACCAGATCTTCCTCTTGCTGGGAATTTAAGCTACTGGTCACCCCCAAGTTCTTTCGATGACACATGAATCCCAGACAGAGTAGGTATTTTGACATTTTATTCCAAAGCTTTGGAGAGACCACTCTATGAACAACACATTCCAATCGCATCGCCCAAGTTGATCTGAAAACATTACGGAAGTCTTGCCTTTTTCACTACCCCCCTCCCCTTCCCCTCCAGAGCGAATCCACATATCTATTCTCCTCTTAAGCCTGGGACATTTGAGATAAGAAGGGTGTTATGGCTGCTAGTTACATTCCAGGCCCAAGGTCTACACATGCACAGCACTTTGCTGTTTTCAAATAGCACTAAAACAAGGAAAATAAATAACTCTTGAATATGGATATATGTAGATATCTATCTCTGTCACCAGCCTACTCAGTGGCCTAGTGCAATGTTTTTCAACCTTTTGTGAGACAAGGCACATTTTTTTACATTTAAAAATCGGGAGGCACACCACCAGCAGAAAATGTTAAAAAATGAAACTCCACCATGTCCTCCTCGTGCCTTATTTTGAGTTTGTTGGTGTTTTCCTGTGTGTAGTGCTTTAGTTCTTGTCTTGTGCTGTTATTTGGGGGTTTTCCTGTAGCAGTTTTATGTCTTCCTTTTAGCACTATTCCCCGCACCTGCTTTGCGTTAGCAAGCAAGGCTATTGAAGTTGTTGCTATTTGTCTTTGTGTGGACATTGTTGATTGCCATGTCATGTACGGATGTACTTTGTGGACGCCGCCCGTCTCTGCTCCACACGCTGCAAGTTTTTGCTGTCGTCCAGCATTCGGTTCCTGTTTACTTTGTAACCAGTTCAGTTTGACTCTCATTTTACATAGCCATCCCTATGCTTTATTGCCTTTTCCTATTGTTCATTTTTGGCTTAAGCGTTACATACCTTTTTTTACCGGCACGCTGTGGTCTGCATATTGGGATCACAGTTCTACAGCCAAGTTCTACACAGCACGGACACCAAGGAACGGCACAGTATTTGCAGATTATAATTATTCATTTGCAAAAAAAAAAATTTTGGGGCCCAATTAGGTGTAGTTGCATCATTTCCCACGGCACACCAGACAATATCTACCGGCACACTAGTGTGCACATTACTGTCACTGTCACCAAAGTCCCATTGGGTGTGAGTTTTTCCTTGCCCTTATGTGGGCTCTATCAAGGATGTCGTTGTGCTTTGTGCAGCCCTTTGAGACACTTGTGATTTAGGGCAATATATATAAACGTTGATTGATTGATTGAGGTTAATATTACAATAAGTATAAAATAAAAAGCAACAATGGGAATACAAATATAACAGTAAAATAAGAATATAACAAAAGAAACTAGGCAGTAGTGACCATGTTATGAAAAAGTATTGCACTGTAATTGTTTTGCATCCCCTGTCGCCTTTATTAGCAGCAGCCGGATTGAGACACGTAGTTGGAGTGTGCCGCGGCACAGTGGTTGAAAAACATTGGCCTAGTGGTTAGAGCAGGGGTCTCAAACTCACTTTACCTGGGGGCCACTGGATGCAGAGTCTGGGTGAGGCTGGGCCACAAGAAAATATGAAAAAAAAAAATAATTTTTTTTTAAATATCTATTTTTATTTTCAAAACAAAATAAAATCAACATATAAATGAACAAAGTGAAAATTAAGTAAATAAATCTTGCTTCAGTAGACTGGTTTTGAAATTTCCAACCCGGTTCTTTCTCTCCTCTCCCTGGTATTTTGCATACTCCTCAGCATGTTTAGTTGTATAATGTTTCAAATTGTATCCCTTTTGCAAATAAGTCACGTCAGGGTGCCGCTGTGCTCAACAAAAAATATTACATCCCCCACTTTTCCTGGAATTGTCTTTGCTCATCACGAACCTTTCTCTTCACCGCAGGCCTTGAAAAAGACATGTTTGGGGTTGTGGAATATATTTGTATTTTTCCTCCCTACAGCAAAAAAGAGAAGGTTCCCAGAGTGTTATCCGGCGTCATGTAGAAATATATGTAGTGTTCATTGTGTGAGGCAATGCAAATTCCTTCCATCCATTTTCTACCACTTGTCCCTTTTGGGGTCATGGGTCCGGTAGCTTCCGAAGCACTCCGCTGAAGGACCAAGCGACAATACAAAACTGTGGTGCACTGGACCACAGCGATGATACTCCGACAAGAGTCGCTGGGCGAATCGGACTTGTAACACATTAGTCGTAATGTTTTCCCGTTCGGGGCTAATTGTTCTACCGTAACTGTAAACTCCACGGCAAGTTAGTCCCCCACCCCCAAATAACAAAATTTTGATATTTGGGTTAAAAAAAATGGAACGTTCTGGGTTGCCTACCCCTGCGTTAGTGGAAAAGCGGCAAATGAGTAAAACTGACAGAAACGTTGCCATGGAGACAAGGGGTTTCTTACGTGCCTGGCTGCAGTCACACCGCGACACCTGTCAGTCAATAACAGTCCCCGATAACCTGGACCAATTGAAACATTTTTTTATTGTTTATTTTGCATTGCTAACGACTTGTCCAGGGTGTAAAACGCCTTCCGCCCAAATGCAGCTGAGATAGGCTACAGCACCCCCCACCATCCCAAAAGGGACAAGCGGTAGGAAATGGATGGAAATTTGATATAAGTGTGAATGTTGTCTATGTTGGCCCTGTGATGAGGTGGCGACTTGTCCAGGGTGTACGCCGCCTTCCACCCAAATGCAGCTGAGATAGGCTCCAACACACCCTTCGACCCCAAAAGGGACAAGCGGTAGGAAATGGATGGACGTTTGATGTGAGTGTGAATGTTGTCTGTCTGTACAGTATGTGTTGGCCCTGTGATGAGGTGGCAACTTGTCCAGGGTGTACGCCGCCTTCCGCCTGAATGCAGCTGAGATAGGCTCCAGATCCCCCTGCCACCCTAAAAGGGACAAGTGGTAGAAAATGGATGGACGTTTGATGTGAGTGTGAATGTTGTCTGTCTGTACAGTATGTGTTGGCCCTGTGATGAGGTGGCGACTTGTCCAGGGTGTACCCCGCCTTCTGCTTGAATGTAGCTGAGGTAGGCTCCAACACCCCATGACCCCAAAAGGGACAAGCGGTTGAAAATGGATGGATGTTTGATGTAAGTGTGAATGTTGTCTATCTTTGTTGACCCTGTGATGAGGTGGCGACTTGTCCAGGGTGTACGCCGCCTTCCACCCAAATGCAGCTGAGATAGGCTCCAACACCCCCTGTGACCCCAAAAGGGACAAGCGGTAGAAAATGGATGGATGTTTGATGTGAGTGTGAATGTTGTCTATCTTTGTTGGCCCTGTGATGAGGTGGCGTCTTGTCCAGGATGTACACTGCCTTCCGCCCAAATGCAGCTGAGATACGCTCCAACACCCCGTGATCCCAAAAGGGACAAGCTTTAGGAAATGGATGGATGTTTGATGTGAGTGTGAATGTTGTCTGTCTGTCTGTGTTGGCCCTGTGATGAGGGGGCGACTTGTCCAGGGTGTACACCGCCTTCCACCCAAATGCAGCTGAGATGCGTTCCAACACCCCGTGTGACCCCAAGAGGGACAAGCGGTAGAAAAAAATGGATGTTTGATGTGAGTGTGAATGTTGTCTGTCTATCTAGGTTGGCCCTGTGATGAGGTGGCGACTTGTCCAGGGTGTACACCGCCTTCCACCCAAATGCAGCTGAGATAGGCTTCAACACCCCGTGACCCCAAAAGGGACAAGCAGTAGAAAATGGATGGACGTTTGATGTGAGTGTGAATGTTGTCTGTCTATCTAGGTTGGCCCTGTGATGAGGTGGCGACTTGTCCATGGTGTACGCCGCCTTCCAACCCGAATGCTGCTTAAATAGGCTCCAGTCCCCCCCAAAAAGGGACAAGCGGTAGACAAACGATGGATGTTTGATCTGAGTGTGAATGTTGTCTATCTTTGTTGGCCCTGTGGTGAGGTGGAGACTTGTCCAGGGTGTACCCCGCCTTCCACCCAAATGCAGCTGAGATAGGCTCAAACACCCCCTGTGACCCCAAAAGGGACAAGCGGTAGAAAATAAATGGATGTTTGATGTGAGTGTGAATGTTGTCTATCTAGGTTGGCCCTGTAATGAGGTGGCGACTTGTCCAGGGTGTACACCGCCTTCCACCCAAATGCAGCTGAGATGCGTTCCAACACCCCGTGTGACCCCAAGAGGGACAAGCGGTAGAAAAAAATGGATGTTTGATGTGAGTGTGAATGTTGTCTGTCTATCTAGGTTGGCCCTGTGATGAGGTGGCGACTTGTCCAGGGTGTACACCGCCTTCCACCCAAATGCAGCTGAGATAGGCTTCAACACCCCGTGACCCCAAAAGGGACAAGCAGTAGAAAATGGATGGACGTTTGATGTGAGTGTGAATGTTGTCTGTCTATCTAGGTTGGCCCTGTGATGAGGTGGCGACTTGTCCATGGTGTACGCCGCCTTCCAACCCGAATGCTGCTTAAATAGGCTCCAGTCCCCCCCAAAAAGGGACAAGCGGTAGACAAACGATGGATGTTTGATCTGAGTGTGAATGTTGTCTATCTTTGTTGGCCCTGTGGTGAGGTGGAGACTTGTCCAGGGTGTACCCCGCCTTCCACCCAAATGCAGCTGAGATAGGCTCAAACACCCCCTGTGACCCCAAAAGGGACAAGCGGTAGAAAATAAATGGATGTTTGATGTGAGTGTGAATGTTGTCTATCTAGGTTGGCCCTGTAATGAGGTGGCGACTTGTCCAGGGTGTACACCGCCTTCCACCCAAATGCAGCTGAGATGCGTTCCAACACCCCGTGTGACCCCAAGAGGGACAAGCGGTAGAAAAAAATGGATGTTTGATGTGAGTGTGAATGTTGTCTGTCTATCTAGGTTGGCCCTGTGATGAGATGGCGACTTGTCCAGGGTGTAAACCGCCTTCCGCCCAAATGCAGCTGAGATACGCTCCAACACCCCGTGATCCCAAATGGGACAAGCGGTAGGAAATGGATGGATGTTTGATGTGAGTGTGAATGTTGTCTGTCTATCTAGGTTGGCCCTGTGATGAGATGGTGACTTGTCCAGGGTGTAAACCGCCTTCTGGCCAAATGCAGCTGAGATACGCTCCAACACCCCGTGATCCCAAAAGGGACAAGCGGTAGGAAATGGATGGACGTTTGATGTGAGTGTGAATGTTGTCTATCTAGGTTGGCCCTGTGATGAGGTGGTGACTTGTCCAGGGTGTACACCGCCTTCCAACCCGAATGCAGCTGAGATAGGCTCCAGCACCCTCCGCCACCCCAAAAGGGACAAGCAGTAAAAAATGGATGTAAGTTTTGATGGGACATCATTCTCAGGGATTGGTTGAAATATCTGCGTGAACTGTTGCTATGGCGACGCCCTGATGCTAGAACCTTCTTGGCTGAACTTGATCATCACAAAAAGGTGACACAATGGACCATGTTGTAGTTTATCAACAACTCCTGCAGACACACACACACACACACACACACCCTATATACTCTCTCAAAGAAGGCATGCTTCGCTCACACATGATTTACAAAGACTGGAAACCTCACAAGAACTTGATAACCGGGTCAACAAAAAAAAAAAAACAGTTCATGTTTTTTTAAATAACATTTTCCTGATATGTTCCACATGTTGATAATTAGCGACAGGAAGTCTAAATGATAAATAGCCGTGACCGTGACGGTCAAAAAGTAAAAGCTGCTTTCCTTTCACCTCTCAGGACACTTTGGTGGCTTCTAATACTCGTCAACCATTTAGTGAGTTTACGGCGGTGCTGTCAGGAGACAATGTAAACGTAGGAAATGTGACGCCGTAGTTTGACCTAATATTTCCGTTTGGGGCGCCGAGGAAACCTGCTACAGCACAGCTGTGATTACATGACGGACTGAAAAAGGACCCAAAAAAAAAAAAAGGATGAAGTTGCTGAATCTCTTCTTTTTTTGTTGACTTTTCACTTGAGGGGCGACGCCTTGGTGGGGATCATGATCCTGGAGTCCATGTGCTGGATGAGAGGAACTGTGGGGGGGAAGGGTGAGGGGGGGTCACTTTAGTCTCTTTACACCTGAGACCAAGCTGAAGGAGGTCTGTGCCCACCTGTGTAGTAGACCACCTCGTGCCAGCCTTCCTCCTGCCAGGCCCCGTTTCTTGTGTTCTCCCGGGACTGCAGGTCTTTGTAGGCTACCAGGAGCAAAAAACCGGCAGCAGCACATCAGAAATATCGTCAACATTACGGCTTGGATTTGAGTAGCGAACTTAGGGCACAACGGGGTTAGTCACACAACTTTTACTGGAATATATTACAGGATTTTATAGGTACTCACACTTTTTTCCTACGCTTTCAACCCTGCGTCTTATAAAACGGTGCTAATTTATGGATTTGAGTAGCGAACTTAGGGCACAACGGTGTTAGTCACACAACTTTTACTGGAATATATTACAGGATTTTATAGGTACTCGTATCATACTTTTTTCCTACGCTTTCAACCCTGCGTCTTATAAAACGGTGCGGCTAATTTATGGATTTGAGTAGCGAACTTAGGGCACAACGGGGTTGGTCACACAACTTTTACTGGAATATATTACAGGATTTTGTAGGTACTCATACTTTTTTCCTACGCTTTCAACCCTGCGTCTTATAAAACGGTGCGGCTAATTTATGGATTTGAGTAGCGAACTTAGGGCACAACGGGGTTGGTCACACAACTTTTACTGGAATATATTACAAGATTTTATAGGTACTCGTATCATACTTTTTTTCCTACGCTTTCAACCCTGCGTCTTATAAAACGGTGCGGCTAATTTATGGATTTTAGTAGCAAACTTAGGGCACAACGGGGTTGGTCACAAAACTTTGACTCGAATATATTGCAGGATTTTATAGGTACTCGTATACTTTTTTCCTACGCTTTCAACCCTGCGTCTTATAAAACGGTGCAGCTAATTTATGGATTTGAGTAGCGAACTTAAGGCACAATGGGGTTGGTCACACAACTTTTACTGGAATATATTACAGGATTTTGTAGGTACTCATACTTTTTTCCTACGCTTTCAACCCTGCGTCTTATAAAACGGTGCAGCTAATTTATGGATTTGAGTAGCGAACTTAGGGCACAACGGGGTTAGTCACACAACTTTTACTGGAATATATTACAGGATTTTATAGGTACTCGTATCATACTTTTTTCCTACGCTTTCAACCCTGCGTCTTATAAAACGGTGCGACTAATTTACGGATTTGAGTAGCGAACTTAGGGCACAACGGGGTTGGTCACACAACTTTTACTGGAATATATTACAGGATTTTATAGGTACTCATACTTTTTTCCTACGCTTTCAACCCTGCGTCTTGTAAAACGGTGCGGCTAATTTATGGATTTGAGTAGCGAACTTAGGGCACAACGGGGTTGGTCACACAACTTTTACTGGAATATATTACAGGATTTTATAGGTACTCGTATCATACTTTTTTCCTACGCTTTCAACCCTGCGTCTTATAAAAGGGTGCGGCTAATTTATGGATTTTAGTAGCAAACTTAGGGCACAACGGGGTCGGTCACAAAACTTACTGGAATATATTACAGGATTTTATAGGTACTCGTATCATACTTTTTTTCCTACGCTTTCAACCCTGCGTCTTGTAAAACGGTGCGGCTAATTTATGGATTTGAGTAGCGAACTTAGGGCACAACGGGGTTAGTCACACAACTTTTACTGGAATATATTACAAGATTTTATAGGTACTCGTATCATACTTTTTTTCCTACGCTTTCAACCCTGCGTCTTATAAAACGGTGCGGCTAATTTATGGATTTGAGTAGCGAACTTAGGGCACAACGGGGTTAGTCACACAACTTTTACTGGAATATATTACAGGATTTTATAGGTACTCGTATCATACTTTTTTCCTACGCTTTCAACCCTGCGTCTTATAAAACGGTGCGACTAATTTACGGATTTGAGTAGCGAACTTAGGGCACAACGGGGTTGGTCACACAACTTTTACTGGAATATATTACAGGATTTTATAGGTACTCATACTTTTTTCCTACGCTTTCAACCCTGCGTCTTATAAAACGGTGCGGCTAATTTATGGATTTGAGTAGCGAACTTAGGGCACAACGGGGTTAGTCACACAACTTTTACTGGAATATATTACAGGATTTTATAGGTACTCATACTTTTTTTCCTACGCTTTCAACCCTGCGTCTTATAAAACGGTGCGGCTAATTTATGGATTTGAGTAGCGAACTTAGGGCACAACGGGGTTAGTCACACAACTTTTACTCAAATATATTACAGGATTTTATAGGTACTCATACTTTTTTCCTACGCTTTCAACCCTGCGTCTTATAAAACGGTGCGGCTAATTTATGGATTTGAGTAGCGAACTTAGGGCACAACGGGGTTGGTCACACAACTTTTACTGGAATATATTACAGGATTTTGTAGGTACTCATACTTTTTTCCTACGCTTTCAACCCTGCGTCTTATAAAACGGTGCGGCTAATTTATGGATTTGAGTAGCGAACTTAGGGCACAACGGGGTTGGTCACACAACTTTTACTGGAATATATTACAGGATTTTATAGGTACTCTTATCATACTTTTTTCCTACGCTTTCAACCCTGCGTCTTATAAAACGGTGCGACTAATTTACGGATTTGAGTAGCGAACTTAGGGCACAACGGGGTCGGTCACACAACTTTTACTCAAATATATTACAGGATTTTATAGGTACTCATACTTTTTTCCTACGCTTTCAACCCTGCGTCTTATAAAACGGTGCGGCTAATTTATGGATTTTAGTAGCAAACTTAGGGCACAACGGGGTCGGTCACACAACTTTTACTGGAATATATTACAGGATTTTATAGGTACTCGTATCATACTTTTTTCCTACGCTTTCAACCCTGCGTCTTATAAAACGGTGCGGCTAATTTATGGATTTTAGTAGCAAACTTAGGGCACAACGGGGTTGGTCACACAACTTTTACTGGAATATATTACAGGATTTTATAGGTACTCATACTTTTTTCCTACGGTTTCAACCCTGCGTCTTATAAAACGGTGCGGCTAATTTATGGATTTGAGTAGCGAACTTAGGGCACAATTTATGGATTTGAGTAGCGAACTTAGGGCACAACAGGGTTAGTCACACAACTTTTACTGGAATATATTACAGGATTTTATAGGTACTCGTATCATACTTTTTTCCTACGCTTTCAACCCAGCGTCTTATAAAACGGTGCGGCTAATTTATGGATTTTAGTAGCGAACTTAGGGCACAACGGAGTTGGTCACAAAACTTTTACTGGAATATATTACAGGATTTTATAGGTACTCATACTTTTTTCCTACGCTTTCAACCCTGCGTCTTATAAAAGGGTGCGGCTAATTTATGGATTTGAGTAGCGAACTTAGGGCACAACGGGGTCGGTCACAACTTTTACTGGAATATATTACAGAATTTTATAGGTACTCATACTTTTTTCCTACGCTTTCAACCCTGCGTCTTATAAAACGGTGCTAATTTATGGATTTGAGTAGCGAACTTAGGGCACAACGGGGTCGGTCACAACTTTTACTGGAATATATTACAGGATTTTATAGGTACTCGTATCATACTTTTTTCCTACGCTTTCAACCCTGCGTCTTATAAAACGGTGCGGCTAATATATGGATTCGAGTAGCGAACTTATGGCACAACGGGGTTAGTCACACAACTTTTACTGGAATATATTACAGAATTTTATAGGTACTCATACTTTTTTCCTACGCTTTCAACCCTGCGTCTCATAAAACGGTGCGGCTAATTTATGGATTTTTCTTCACTGACGGCCATAAAGAAAATAGTTTTCATTTAAAAACAAGCAAATACACTTAAATTGACAACACTAAATTGGCCCTAGTGTGTGAATGTGAGTGTGAATGTTGTCTGTCTGTGTTGGCCCTGCGATGAGGTGGCGACTTGTCCAGGGTGTACCCTGCCTTCCGCCCGATTGTAGCTGAGATAGGCGCCAGCGCCCCCCGCAACCCTAAAAGGGAATAAGCGGTAGAAAATGGATGGATACACTTAAATTTGCAACACTAAATTGGCCCTAGTGTTTGAATGTGAGTGTGAATCTTGTCTATCTGTGTTGGCCCTGCGATGAGGTGGCGACTTGTCCAGGGTGTACCCCGCCTTCCGCCCGATTGTAGCTGAGATAGGCGCCAGCGCCCCCCCGCAAACCTAAAAGGGAATAAGCGGTAGAAAATGGATGGATACACTTAAATTTGCAACACTAAATTGGCCCTAGTGTGTGAATGTGAGTGTGAATGTTGTCTGTCTATCTGTGTTGGCCCTGCGATGAGGTGGCGACTTGTCCAGGGTGTACCCCGCCTTCCGCCCGACTGTAGCTGAGATAGGCGCTAGCGACCCCAAAAGGGAATAAGTGGTAGAAAATGGATGGATACATTTAAATTTGCAACACTAAATTGGCCCTGGTGTGTGAATGTGAGTGTGAATGTTGTCTGTCTATCTGTGTTGGCCCTGCGATGAGGTGGCGACTTGTCCAGGGTGTACCCCGGCTTCCGCCCGATTGTAGCTGAGATAGGCGCCAGCGCCCCCCCGCAACCCAAAAAGGGAATAAGCGGTAGAAAATGGATGGATACACTTAAATTGGCAACACTAAATTGGCCCTAGTGTGTGAATGTGAGTGTGAATGTTGTCTGTCTATCTGTGTTGGCCCTGCGATGAGGTAGCGACTTGTCCAGGGTGTACCCCGCCTTCCGCCCGACTGTAGCTGAGATAGGCGCTAGCGACCCCAAAAGGGAATAAGTGGTAGAAAATGGATGGATACACTTAAATTTGCAACACTAAATTGGCCCTAGTGTGTGAATGTGAGTGTGAATGTTGTCTGTCTATCTGTGTTGGCCCTGCGATGAGGTGGCGACTTGTCCAGGGTGTACCCCGCCTTCCGCCCGATTGTAGCTGAGATAGGCGCCAGCGCCCCCCGCAACCCTAAAAGGGAATAAGCGGTAGAAAATGGATGGATGGATTCTAAAAATAGCAACAATTCAAAAAATCCTTTATAAATATATTTATTGAATAATACTTCAACAAAATATGTGAAAAGAAATGCAACAATGCAATATTCAGTGTTGACAGCTAGATTTTTTGTGGACATGTTTCATAAATATTGATGTTAAAGATTTCTTTTTTTGTGAAGAAATGTTTAGAATTCGTGAAGTGAATTATATTTATATAGCGCTTTTTCTCTAGAGACTCAAAGCGCTTTACATAGTGAAACCCAATATCTAAGTTACATTTAAAGCAGTGTGGGTGGCACTGGGAGCAGGTGGGTAAAGTGTCTTGCCCAAGGACACAACGGCAGTGACTAGGATGGCGGAAGCGGGAATCGAACCTGCAACCCTCAAGTTGCTGGCACGGCCACTCTACCAACATGGATCTCTATTACAATCCCCAAAGAAGGCACTTTAAGTAGATGATTACTTTTATGTGTAGAAATCTTTATTTATAATTGATTCACTTGTTTATTTTTCAACAGTTTTTTAGTTATTTTTATACCTTTTTTTCCAAAGAGTTAAAAAAAGACCACTAAAAACAAGCAATATTTTGCACTGTCATACAATTTAATAAATCAGAAACTGATTAGATAGTACTTTATTTATTGATGACATAGTGCTGTATTTTACTTCTTTATCTCTTTTTTTCAACCAAAAATGCTTTGCTATGATTAGAGGGTACTTGAATTAAAAAAATGTTCACATCACTGAAAAAAGGTTGAGAACCACTGTTCTAGCATTTCTACTTGTATGGATTCTTCATTCATCACTCCAGTTATATTGTAAGTTTTACAATATAACTAAAACTATTCTTACTTACTAAACTAACCTAATGTCTGTAGGAATGCTTTCATGCTTATTTGTACAAGCCATCGTAATGTTGTTAGCATCAGCTAATACGCTAACACATTTAAGAGTGTCTGTGTTAGTATTATTAACTTACAAGGGCAGTCCTTTTGTATGGATTCAGTTTAGTAAATTTACCAAATTGTCACCGTGGAGTTATTGAGTCGGTTTAGCTGATTGGAGAGCTAGCTTCCGCAGCTGGTAAGTCCATGACGATGACTTCTGTTTTTATACTTTTTAAAATACTCTTGTAATCAGACCATGTTTTCGGTATAGTAGATGGAATATTTACCTGACATTTTTCGACTGTCATCTGCAGTCTTCTTCAAAACCTGACCACTCCTGACTTGTGAAGAAGACCGCAGATGACAGTCGAAACATGCCAAGTAAAGATCCCATTTAATATTCGGAAAATATGGTCAGATTACAAGAAGATTTTAAAAAAGCATATGAATAAGAAGACATAATAAACCTTTTTGAGCGACTTGTGTTTTGTTTGGTCAGCCGTTTTACTGCCGTGTTACAGACACTGTTTGGAAACCATCAAGGTATGTCAATTTCTATCCATCCACTTTCTACCGCTTGTCCCTCTCGGTGTCACGGGGGAGCCTAAAAATTTACAAAATATTTCTGTGTAAATAACTCATTTCACAACGTATAAATCTGCACTCTATAGTCCGGAAAATACGGTGTAAAGACTTAGACTTCCTTTTGTGGGGCGGCATAGCTCGGTTGGTAGAGTGGCCGTGCCAGCAACTTGAGGGTTGCAGGTTCGATTCCCGCTTCCGCCATCCTAGTCACTGCCGTTGTGTCCTTGGGCAAGACACTTTACCCACCTGCTCCCAGTGCCACCCACACTGGTTTAATTGGAACTTAGATATTGGGTGTCACTATGTAAAGCGCTTTGAGTCACTTGAGAAAAAGCGCTATATAAATATAATTCACTTCACTTCACTTTTTACTATTCAAATTTGAACTTTGCAGTACAGATAAGAACAACATTTTGTTGCATTTGCTCATGGTAGTGCAGGATAAAAAAACAATAAGGTGCAGATGTAAATAAATAGATTCCTGTACAGATAAATATATTGCACTATTGCAAATGCATCCGCGTGTATGGATGTATGTTATATTGTCTTTACATTCCAGCCAGTAAATCCATTTTGGGGGGGAACTGAGGGGATTATTTTAATGCGTTCAAGAGTGAAGTGAAGTGAAGTGAATTATATTTATATAGCGCTTTTTCTCTAGTAACTCAAAGCACTTTACATAGCGAAGCCCAATATCTAAGTTACAATCAAACCAGTGTGGGTGGCACTGGAAGCAGGTGGGTAAAGTGTCTTGCCCAAGGACACAACGGCAGTGACCAGGTTGGCAGAAGCGGGAATTGAACCTGCAACCCTCAAGTTGCTGGCACGGCCACTCTACCAACTGAGCTAAACTGAGTCTTCTCAGGTTCAGCTTGCAACTAAAAAGAGCAAGGAACATGCCCAGGAAACATCTTACTGTACATGTGTTATATACATATTGAGTTTTTGTTTGCTTTCTGTGTGTAAACCAGGGGTCTTGTTCCACAGCCATACAGATCACACTAATGGTTGTGATATAAAACAATTTTAACACTCTTACTAATATGCGCCACACTCTGTGAACCCTAACCAAATATGAATAACAAACACATTTCTGGAAAACATAGGCTCTGTAACACATTTTAAATGCAACATAAGAATTACCCAGAATGCCGTGCATCCATAGTCTTCCCAACGTGTCCTGTGTCTTCCCCGTGGCCTCCTACCGGTTGGACGTGCCCTAAACATCTCCATGACTCTATCTAAACCCCTCCCCTCCTCTCCGTGCATGGGTTGGGGGCGCGTGTATAATATAACCAAGAGCCATGGATGCATTGGAACTCTGGGTAAATCTTATGTTGCATTTATAATGTGTTACAGAGCCAATGTTCTCCAGAAATGTGTTTGTTACTCTTGTTTGGTTAGGGCTCACAGAGTGTGGTGCATATTAGTAAGAGTTTTAAAGTTGTTTATATCACAACCATTAGTGTAAACGGTATGGCTGTTGACCAAGTATGCATTGCAATCTCACATGAAAAGCAGTGAAATGCATGCGTCCTACCGGCACACAGATAGCATGATGTAAATGTTTTTACTGCATGCCATTGGTAAGCGCAGGGGTGAGAAGAGGTTTTGAAATAATTAGCGCCTGCTTACTTTTACCGCATGCTTAGAACAAGCGCATGAGTGAGAAGAGGTTTTAAATTAATTAGCGCCCCGGTGGCTATTCAAGGAAATACGGTATATTTATATATATATGAGTATGTGACAACCAAACTCAAATGCAATTTTTTGCTAGCATCAAGGCTAACAAGCGCGAAACAACTAATCTAACTTTCCCGCCACACTGTTTAAGGGTGACAATTGTTTCGCAAAAAAGAACTGGTGGTGAATACAAGCGTGTAAAACAGGGGTAGGGAACCTATGGCTCAAGAGCCAGATGTGGCTCTTTTGATGACTACATCTGGCTCTCAGAAAAATCTGAGCTGACGTTGCTTAACACGATAAGTAATGAATAATTCCGCTTGTAATCACAGTGTTAAAAATAATGTTCAAAATATAAAACATTCTCATGCATTTTTAATCCATCCATCCGTTTTTCTACCGCACCTGATCAAGAAGTTGTGTTAATGGTAAGAAGTTATTTATTTATTATTGGTTAGTGTGGGGCTTGGCCTCCTGGGGGTTCTTCAGACCACCAAGCACCGACATGAGAGCCTGTTTCAGGGTTACAATATTGTTTTATTTTTCAATAAGTCTCTCAGTTGCTTTCCAGCAATAGTATTTCCAGCCCCAATTCAGTCTCTCCTTCTGGCTGCTGCTTATAACAGAGCGACAGGTGATTAGATAACAAGGCCCAGGTGGGCCCTCTACGCACCTGTTGCTGCAGGCCTGCAGGCCACGCCCCCTCCACAATTAACTTCAGAATAACAATGTTATTACAAAGAATAGGAGACCTATTATACTCTAGAAATGTTGGTCTTACTTAAAAATTCACGTGTTTAGTCGTGTTCAGTGTAAAAAAAGTATATTATATGGCTCTTACGGGAATATGTTTTAAAATATTTGGCTTTTTGGCTCTCTCAGCCAAAAAGGTTCCCGACCCCTGGTGTAAAAGGAGGTGTGGTTAATGAATGGCTGACATGTAAGATGTGTGGGCTTTACCCCAGAGGTGATGAACCATGTAAAGGTTGCCGATCTGGGAGAAGAACCCTCCTACGGCTTCGCTGTTGTGCTGGCGTAACCCGATAGCTCTCGCCCTGCGAACGACAACAACGCGCTTTGTTGAAACAGCAGCTCGACACAAAGGAAGAATAAAACAAACTTTTCAAAGCCTGCTGAGCAAACTTTAAATTGTGGGGAGAGGCAAAGTGAACTTTCTTGTAGTGAGAGAGAGAACAGAGTAAAATGAGTCAAACAGAACAATAATAGGTATAATAACCATTAACTGTCTGGAATGGATGAATGCTGTTTTTAGGTTGAAGTGGAAGGTAATTGTTTTTAGCGACACCAAGTGATCACGATATCAAATCAACTTTAATTATAAAGCACATTTAAAATTTACCACATGGGTAGCCAATAATTCAGTTACTCTCAGGATGCAGCAAGTTGAATGATGTGGACACATTTGTTACTGAATACTTAATTGAATAGAAAATATGCAACTATAATTATTTGACACTTGTTTATGTTGACATTTGTGTTTTTTTAGACTACAGTATTGTTCAATAAAGAACACTTACAGGCCAAAACCTGTACGTGTTTTCTTTATTTCCATTACTATTAAGATTGTCCCTGAAGGCATCACAACTAGCACACCTGTGAAGTGAGAACCATTTCAGGTGACTAACTCTTGAAGCTCGTGGAGAGAATGCCAAGGGTGTGCAAATAAGCATTCAGAGCAAAGGGATGTATTTTTAAAAAACGAGAATAAAAAACATGTTTTTAGTTATTTCACCTTTTTTAAGTATATAACTCCACATGTGTTTATTCATAATTTTGATGCCTTTAGTGACAATCTACAATGTAAATAGTCATGAAAATAAAGAAAATGCATTGAATGAGAAGGTGTGTCAAAACTTTTGGCCTGTATTATATATGTGTAGATTATATGCAACTAGGGCTGGGAGATATATGGAATATACTCTGTGCAATATAGAAAACGACTATATCGTGATATTCAAGTACATGTCCTCACGCAGTTGCTTTTACCATGAATTGATTAACGTGGACCCCGACTTAAACAAGTTGAAAAACTTATTTGGGTGTTACCATTTAGTGGTCAATTGTACGGAATATGTACTGAACTGTGCAATCTACTAATAAAAGTATCAATCAATCAATCAATCAATCAATCAATTTAGTTGACAGAAAGCAGGTGCGAATCTGGTAACAAACGAAGGAAGAATTAATTCCCAAGAAAAACCGCAGGGGGTCAATCGTATGGCGGGTGGTTTGGCTTCAAGCGGGAAGATGTTGAACATTTATGCGGCAAAAGCGTTGCTACAAAGAGTAGCACCACTGTTAATTTGTAGCATGACTTCAAAAGTCACCCTCTAGAGAATGAAAAGTGCTTGAAACTCCGCATGTTAACACCACCGTTCGGTGCCACACCCACAAAATGCCTAAGCCACCATTTCCAGATCAACACAATATGAAAAAAATAGTCAACAACAGAAGGAGATAACGTCCGCATTAACCCACCACATAGCGAAGGAGATACAGTACTTGATTTCCCATTATGCACTAATTAATTATACAGCCCATTTTTATTTGACAGTTATTGAAAAATCTTGTGTGACATCATGCACAAAAGTGCACTTTATTTGTTTTAAACTATTGTAGTGACGTTCTGTACAAAAAGTGCACTTTAATTCAGTGTTGTTTTGATATATCTTAGTGACATCATGCACAAATGTGCGCTATTAGCTTGTTTTAAAATGTCTGACAATCTTGCACTTTCTGTTTTGAAATGACATGAATTAACAACTGTTTAATAAATACAGTTTTGGTCAATTGACTTAGTTGGGATTTCCCTCTCTGCATGAAAGTTTAAAATGAGCATATATTAATGCAGTATGAAGAATATTTTTTTAATGTAGACACATAGAATCATCATACTGCTGTGATTATATGCATCAAGTGTTTATTCAAGGCTAAGGCAAAATATGGAGATATATATCGTGTATCGTGACATAGCCTGAAAATATCGAGATATTAATAAAAGGCCATATTGCCCAGCCCTATATGCAACTATAATTATTTGATACTTGTTTATGTTGACAAATGTGCTTTTTTTAGACTGCAATATTGTTCAACAAAAGTACACTTATTATGTATGTCTAGCTTGTGTGCTATCATGTGCTTAGCTGTTGTGTAGCTGCTAGCTCCTATAGCAACTCATTTTGTTAATAACTTGACCAAAATAGAAAAAAAAGACCAACCTTGTGTGTTTATCAGAGGCGATTACATGTCAAGTAAACACGCTGCAGGACTGCTTGTATCAGATTGTACATGCAATTTGATAACATGTTCTTAGTATCGGTACACGTGTGATGAAGTCATGCGGACTTACCAGTAATTTCCCCACTCGATCATGGTTCCTGGCTGGAGGAGAGAAAACAGGCGGGGATCAGTGGTGCTCATACAGTGAGAAGATAATTATTTAAAGTGTGTGTGGCGCTTTAAGAAAAAAAACATGTGTCCTATACAGCTGCTAACCCAGCATTGTATTGACTGGGTTAAAGTTAAGTTAAAATAGAAGATAAAATAAAGTTGTTTGTGAAGCAGTAGTTTCCAATTTTGACAATTGCTAGATTACTAGTTGTAAATAGTGCCACAATACCAGAATTTCAATTGTAGATACCAGATGAATGTTCACGATTCTCGATATCCATTTGATACCACGATAAAATTTTTTTGCCGTTTGACGGAATAATGATTCCAAGGTGTGTTCTTAGCAGGTATCGAAGCAACTTGGTTGCACACTTCTGCACGCTGTGGTTAGTACACACTTCTTGGGCTTGTGGTGGCGGATCTCCGTACGCTCTCACACCCCGAATACTTTAATGATTGCATGTATTTGATTACGAAACTGAAATAAGTCGGAGTCAATGTATTTTTTTGCGTGTTGGTATCAAAGTATTGACGCTTTTGCCCACCTAAACTGTAAGATCATTAAAATTATTTAAAAAATAGTATCATACGGTGAAGTGAAGTTTATTTATATAGCACTTTTCTCTAGTGACTCAAAGCCCTTTTACATAGTGAAACCCAATATCTAAGTGACATTCAAACCAGTCTGTGTGACATTGGGAGCAGTTGGGTAAAAGTGTCTTGCCCGAGGACACAACGGCAGTGACTAGGATGGCGGAAGTGGGGATCAAACCTGGAACCCTCAAGTTGCTGGCATGGCCACTCTACCAACCGAGCTATACCGCCCCACAAGTGAGTAGTGATGACCAATCTGGGTTGTGTAAGTGGCATCGTGTTGTAAAACAGACCAATGGCGTATGGTTTAATATTCATTTCAATGACTTCATTGCCATAAACAAACAGACACCCAGACTGGTTTAAATGTCACTTAGATATTGGCTTTCACTATGTAAAAGCGCTTTGAGTCTCTAGAGAAAAGCGCTATATAAATAAACTTCACTTCACCGTGACATATGTGAAGAATGGATACTATTTTTTAAATCATTTTAGTGATATTAGTCTGTAATTTGAGTACTTGTGTTTGTTACCACCGTTATATAGTGGTTTTACTTTAGCAATTGTCTCATGATCTGGAAATATCCCTTAAATTACAAATGCTTCGACAACTAGATCAATGATGCTCTTTACAAATGTCATATTCACGTCTACATAATCAGTAACTGATAAGACGGCGCTCACCCTGAGTTGGTAGGACCTGAGCTCATAGATGTTGGGTCCCTCTCTGGGCACCGGTTCGTTCCAGAAACTGAATTCCAGCAGAAGCTGGTTCCTGCGAGACAGGAGCATCTTTCCACGCTCCTTCCTGTACTCTGTGAACTCCTGCATGGGGAGACAAGAACTCATCAGTGCACCCGAATTGAGGGCGACGGGAAAGCCTAACGGGCGTGACCTCTGACCTTGTTCTGACGTAGCTTATTCATCACCTCTGTCAGAGCTGGGTAACCGCCTCTGTAACGCCACAAATGAACTAAAACAGAGAAAACAAAATACCGTCACTAAAACACGACAACGGCTTACTTAACCACTCTGGAGCTGACATATTTAGTACTTATGTCACAGTTCTGGACCTAAACATGCCTACAGGTAAAACTCTCCCCAAAATACATAGACCAGATTTTAGGCTTGTTTTCTAGAGAGTTTTGTATGCTCACTTTTAGCTTATATGTGTGTTGACGTTAGTGATGGGATCGGCAGTTCTTTTGACTGTACTGAATCACTAGAATCAGTTCCTTAAATTGATTCATTCAAAAGATTTGTTCACCGAATCACTTCTGCAGCAGCAGTTCTGTGTGCAGGTCGGCGAATCATGAGTCAGTCAGTAACAGCTTCCCCAGCGGCAGATCTCGCTGCGTGTTAGTTGGCGAACGACACAAGCTCTCAGCACCCAATGAACGACGCGCACAGTGACAGAACGAGATCCTCAATGTGACGTCATCCTCCGCGACACCATCAGTTCCCTGCGTCAGTACGTTCGCGAACGTGATTGGCGTCGCAACAGAGTCAGTTCTCTGCGTCAGTACGTTCGCGAACATGATTCACGTCCCAACAGAGTCAGTTCCCTGCGTCAGTACATTCGCGAACATGATTCACGTCACAACAGAGTCAGTTCCCTGCGTCAGTACGTTCACGAACATGATTCACGTCGCGACAAAGTCAGTTCTCTGCGTCAGTACGTTCGCGAACATGATTCACATCGCAACAGAGTCAGTGCGTTCGGGAACGTGATTCACGTCGCGACACAGTCAGTTCCCTGCATCAGTACGTTGGGGAACTTAATTCACGTCGCGACACAGTCAGTTCTCTGCGTCAGTACGTTCGCGAACATGATTCACGTCGCAACAGAGTCAGTTCCCTGCGTCAGTACGTTCGCAAACATGATTCATGTCGCAACAGAGTCAGTTCCCCGCGTCAGTACGTTCGGGAACTTGATTCACGTCGCGACACAGTCAGTTCCCTGCATCAGTACGTTGGGGAACTTAATTCACGTCGCGACACAGTCAGTTCTCTGCGTCAGTACGTTCGCGAACATGATTCACGTCGCAACAGAGTCAGTTCCCTGCGTCAGTACGTTCGGGAACTTGATTCACGTCGCGACACAGTCAGTTCCCTGCATCAGTACGTTGGGGAACTTAATTCACGTCGCGACACAGTCAGTTCTCTGCGTCAGTACGTTCGCGAACATGATTCACGTCGCAACAGAGTCAGTTCCCTGCGTCAGTACGTTCGGGAACTTGATTCACGTCGCGACACAGTCAGTTCCCTGCATCAGTACGTTGGGGAACTGAATTCACGTCGCGACACAGTCAGTTTTCTGCGTCAGTACGTTCGCGAACATGAATCACGTGATTCGCGCCAGTTCCACTCATACCGGCATGGTCGCGGCGGAGCTTTACTGAACTGAGAAAGGAACAAATCAGTTCAGCTAGTGATTCGGTTCAGTACGTTCACTCAAAAGATTTGTTCGTTCGAACAAATCGTTCGCGAACGACACAACACTAGTTGAAGTCACCTACAGAAAACTGGAGGCAATTTCATAATGTGTAGTTTGTGTTTTGGTAGCATTTTAATCCCGAATCATGTTATTTTTGTGCACAATTTGAAGGAATGATCAAACATGGCTGCCTGTTCAGTGGCCTAGTTGTTAGAGTCCTGTGATTGGTAGGTTGTGAGTTCAAACCCCGGCCGAGTCATACCGAAGACTATAAAAATGGGACCCATTACCTCCCTGCTTGGTACTTAGCAATTATCAAGTCATTTCTTGACAAAAAAAATAAAAAATTCATAAAAATCTGCAAGTTATAATTGTCAAACCATGCATATACTGGTGTGTGTATAAAAAAAAACATCCTGATGCATGCTAAGGGGGGGTTTTGCAGTATATTATACAGTACAATTGGCGGCGCTGATGTAAATAATCCTACCAGCCTGGTCCTGTTCTCCATACCAAGTATTCCAGGTGCCCACCAGCTCACAGGGGTAGTACTTATCAGCATGGATGGAGGGCAAAACCTCCTCGCTGCGACAAACAACACACAAACGAATCAAACTGTCATTTAACTTCATTCAACATTGGGTTAAGCAACTATAGTCTAAAAACTACAATAACATTCCTTCTTGTTGCAGGTTTAGTAGGGTATAATAATAAATTAATAAAGTAATGCGGTAGTAATTAAAGAACGTACTATACTGCCTTTGAAAAATACTGATACGTCCTTTGTGCTATTTCGTCGTCAAAGCTAAGTGCTTCTTTCTATTTTGTGTTCTTCAAAATATTTCATACCCTTCTTTCGCCCTTTTCCAGCACATTTTGTAGTCTTATCGAATTCACAAAGCTCTTGCTCTCTTTGTTTCACTGCTTCACTTTCAGCTATCCCGAGAAGACAGCAAGATCTGGACTCGATCTTCTTGCACCCTTCTCGTGGAGAAATTGTCCCTGTTCGAGGGACGTGTCCGCCAGTTAGAGCAGAGTAAGTTTTTGTGACTTTAAATGCTGTGGACACGCTTGCTCGTAGGGGTGTAAAAAATATATTTTTGAATGAATAGCGATTCTAATTTGTAACAGTTATTAACTCTGAGGTTCAAACACTGATGACATCTATTAAACAAGACAAGAGGCAAGGAATTAAACAGACAGAATTAAATTTGGCTCAATTGAAGAGAAACATCTGGGCTGTACTCTTGTACAGTCTGCACCACGCTCTGACGAAAGATTGTACACCTCTTTTATTTGGACTTTCCCTGAGTACAATAGAAGAAAGAAACCGAACCCCTCCTGTGTCCTCCCATCGTACACAGTGGAGCTTAACAAGCCTTTTGCTTGGTAAGATCAAAGACAGCTTTTGTCCTCTTGCAGGGCGAGCTGAACTCATTGTAACACAAAGTTTTGTGATAACTTAGATACAATTATTCTGACATTAACCAATTAAAAAAGATACATGTATGTTTTTAATCTATTTATCAGAGCTGCTGGAGGACTGCAGTAAATCATAAAACTGGCACCCAATATTATTAAAAAAGTAATGATTTTGAATTGAGCATCGGTTTGAATCGATCCCAAATCAAAAAGTTATCCCCAAAAATCAAATGGAATCGTGTGGTGCCCAAAGATTCACAGCTCTACTTGCTAGCGTTAGCCATATTGAGCAAACTAGCCCAGTTTGTAGCAGCCCTGAGCGGCCTACAAGCTACGGTGAGCTGGCTAATACGCTAGTCCAGACCTGGGCAAATTAAGGCCCGGGACCCGCATGTGGCCCGTTAAACTTTTCAATCTGGCCTGACGGACATTCCCAAATCATTTTCTTTAGATCTTTAAGATGGAAACTGTAGCTGCCATTATAATGTGTAGTGATGTTTTCAAATGACTAAGTCTTGAACTGTACAAAGTATTTCAATGGTTGGAATCTGATATACTGGTCACTATGGTCATCTCATTACTTTGGTGATCTAATTCATTACTTTGGTGATCTAATTAGTTACTATGGTAATCTAATTAATTACTATGGTAATCTAAATAGTTACTATGGTAATCTAAGTCACAGCAGCTCAGACGAGGCACCAAGCAGTGTGGGCGGGGAGCGTTTCCACAGCAGTGAGCCTGAAATGCAGGTTTCAGGGACAGAAGTGGAAGGAGAGAAAGTTCTAAAGCTTAGTGATACATCAGATTGACGTTGGTTTATTTTTATAAAGTTTGTGTTCCCATTTTGATGCATTTCACTTGATTGTATAATACTTGATGGAGAGGGGGTGTGACGTTCACATGTTGTCAATATTCAGTGTTTTATCCTTCATAGTTAATATTGTCAATCCCACATTATTTTCATGTACATTCTGGGTGTCTCATTCAGTAAAAAAAAATTCAATTACATTGTTTTTTAAGGTCTGTCATAACGTTTTTAGCATTCAATCACACGTTATTGTGAGGTTTTGTATCAGATATACCGGCCCCTAGACACATTTTTTATCTAAATTTGGCCCCCCGAGGCAAATAATTGCTCACGCCTGCGCTAGTCCGACGGCCCAGTCTACCAACAACCATATCGCGATGTAAACGTGGGAAAATCCGGGGTTCATGGCACAATCTTGATATATAAAATATTGCGTTATATCGAACTTTGAGTCTATTTTTAATGTATCATAAGATTTTCTGGTCAAATAAAGCCAATAACAACATTAGCATGGTCCCCTTTATTTTTAAAAGTATAAAAATACATTTGGGTAGCAGGACAACGCCAATGTCAAATGAGGTTTGGGAGCCTAAGTGGAAGCCAACTATAAGTTGTTGGCCTGCAGACATCTACGGCATGTGCAGATGACTCCTTAAACACCTCACAAGAATAGATCGCACTGATGTATTTTTACAGACTGCCGCGCTTGGCCCACTTTGCCCGTAGTTACAAGTCTAACTAACTGCGCTGCAAGTTAATTAAGGATCTACAGTTGTGATCAAAATTATTCAACCCCCACACAATTTTGGTGTTTTAGCAAGTTGGACATTTATTCCGCATTTTGTTTATAGTCATATCAAGTAAAAATGTGTCAAATAGACAAATGCAACTTAAATTGTAAATTTACAAAATACCAAAAAAGGACATTTTTCTTAATATCTCATTGACAAAATGATTCGACCCCCTAGTTCCATGCATCTTTAGTACTTAGTAGAACACCCTTTGGCAGTAATGACATCCTTCAAAGGTGATACACAAGCTTCTTGCAACCATCTACAGGTATTTTAGCCCATTCCTCTTGGGCAAAGGCCTCCAGTTCATTCATATTCTTGGGCTTGCGTGCTGCAACTGCCTTCTTCAAGTCCCACCGCAGGTTTTCTAGAGGATTTAGGTCTGGCGACTGTGAAGGCCATTCCAGAGTCTTCCAGCCCTTCTTCTACAACCACTCTGATGTTGATTTGGAGGTATGCTTGGGATCGTTGTCCTGTTGGAAGGTCCAACGTCTCCCAAGCCTCAGCTTCCTCACTGACTTCATGAAATTTGCAGCTAATATATCCTGCTAGGAAATAGAATTCATAATGCCTTGAACACGCTGGAGATTCCCGGTACCTGAGGCAGAGAAACAGCCCCAGAGCATGATTGACCCCCCCACCATGATTAACAGTAGGAAAGGTGTTCTTCTCCTTGTAAGCTTCATTTTTTCTCCTCCAGACATAACGTTGATTCATAGGCCCAAAGAGTTCCACTTTTGTCTCATCACTCCATAGAACAGTTTCCCAAAATCTTTGGGGTTTGTCCAGATGATTTTTGGCATGCTGGAGTCTTTTTTCTTGTGCCTGGTAGTCAGAAGTGCGGTGCGCCTGGAAGTTCTGGCATGGAGGCCTTCATCTCGTAGTGCGCGCCTTATTGTCTGTGACGAAACCTGCGTTCCCCCCTCTGCAATGTCCTGTTGTAGTTCCTCAGCTGGGGGTTTTTCACCACTGTACGCTTCAAATACCGGACATCAGTTGCACACAGCATCCTCTTTCTACCACGCCCAGGTAGTGTTTCCACTGTGCCTTTAGCTTTAAACTTGCGAATTATGCTCCCAACTGTGTCTCTTGGAATGTGTAATGTCTTTGTTATTTTCTTATATTCATATCCTTTCTTATGAAGAGAAATTACCTCCTCTCTTGACTTCTTTGACCACTCCCTGGACTTCACCATGTTGCAAATACACCATCGACCATCTACAAGAAGCTGAGCTTCACAGTCTTTTTCAATCAGTTTAATTGTTGCTCGTTATGGTTCTAATCACATCTACAGGTGTTTTCAACACCTGATTGAAAAGACCTTATTCAAATTCTGTTCTTAAGAGTTATGATCTTCAAGGGGATGAATAATTTTGTCAATGAGATATTAAGAGAAATGACACTGGTATGTTAAAAATATAGTGTTGTAATTCAAGTTGCATTTGTCTATTTAATGCATCTTTATTTGATATGACTATAAACAAAATACGGAATAAATGTCTAACTTGCTAAAACACCAAAATTGTGTGGGGGTTGAATAATTTTGATCACGAGTCTATCATAGAAGACCACGTACCAGAGCTTGTTGTATGCATCAAGGCACTCCGGCTTTACATTATGGACTG
Source organism: Nerophis ophidion (assembly GCF_033978795.1). NCBI lineage: Eukaryota > Metazoa > Chordata > Actinopteri > Syngnathiformes > Syngnathidae > Nerophis > Nerophis ophidion. The sequence continues at coordinate 51,173,579 of NC_084623.1, forward strand.
AAAACAAAGACAAATGTTAATTATTACCACAAGGGTACAATAATATGTGGTTTGATTGCAAAACCAGACTTACACTGGATTTTGTAGAGGTTACTTTCCTCATTTTTGGTCAGCAGGGTTGAATGTGCATCCTTTCTGGGATCAACTTTCCTGACAAATAATGACTTGAACCAACTGTCTTCTCTGTTGATGCCGGATGTGGAAAACACCCTGCAAAACAAAGAGTCGTTGTCAAACGCTGGATGACGGTTACATTTTTTTTTACAACATAATACACAAACCCCAAAACCAGTGAAGTTGGCACGTTGTGTAAATGGTAAATAAAAACAGAACACAATGATTTATTTGCAAATCCTTTTCAACGTATATTCATTTGAAAAGACAACAAACACAAGATACTTAATGTTTGAACTGGATTTTTGGCAAATATTAGCTCATTTGGAATTTGATGCCTGCAACGTGTTTCAAAAAAGCTGGCACAAGTGGCAAAAAAGACTGAGCAAGTTGACGAATGCTCATCAAACACTTATTTGGAACATCTCACAGGTGAACAGGCCAATTGGGAACAGGTGGGCGCCATGATTGGGTATATAAGCAGCTTCCATGAAAATCTCAGTCATTCACAAACAAGGACAGGGCAATGGTCACCACTTTGTGAACAGTTTAAAAACAACATTTCTCAACAAGCTATTGCAAGAAATTTAGGAATTTCACCATCTACCGTCCATAATATCATCAAAAGGTTCAGAGAATCTGGAGAAATCACTGCACGAAAGCGATATTACAGACCTTCGATCCCTCAGGCTGTACTGCATCAAAAAGCAACACCGTGTAAAGGATATCACCACATGGGCTCAAGAACACTTCAGAAAACCACTGTGAGTAACTACATCTGTAAGTGCAAGTTAAAACTGTACTATGCAAAGTGAAAGCAATTTATCAACAACACCCAGAAACGCTGCCGGCTTTACTGGGCCCGAGCTCATCTAAGATGGACTGATGCAAAGTGGAAAAGTGTTCTGTGGTCTGAAGAGTCCACATTTCAAATTGGTTTTGGAAACTGTGGACATTGTGTCCTCCGGACCAAAGGGGAGAAGAACCAGGATTGTTATAGGGCAAAGTTGAAAAGCCAACATCTGTGATGGTATGGGGTTGTATTAGTGCCCAAGACATCTGTGAAGGCACCATTAATGTTGAAAGGTACATACAAGTTTTGTAGCAACATATGTTGCCATCCAAGCAACGTTATCATGGACGCCCCTGCTTATTTCAGCAGGACAATGCCAAGCCATGTTTTACAACAGCATGGCTTTATAGTAAAAGAGGGCAGGTACTAGACTGGCCTGCCTGTAGTCCAGACCTGTCTCCCATTGAAAATGTGTGGCGAAGTATGACGCGTTAAATAACACAACGGAGACCCGAGACCAGCCCTGTTTACTAAAAATTTCCGTCACTTCCAACACTAACTTCATGAATCAATTAAAAATACACCATAACTGTGAAACCACTGTTTTCCTGTGTATTTGGTTATGACAGCAGCCTTTTAAAAATAATGATAATAGATTAGATGTATTATATAGCGCTTTTCTAGACAATCAAAACACTCTTCTCCACATTCACACTTTGACGGTGGTAAGCTACATTTGTTGCCCTGGGGTGGACTGACTGAAGTACATTACGATCGTGGCTAGGATGGCAGAAGCTGGAATCGAACTAGGAACCCTCAAGTCGCTGGCATGACCGAAGCTGCTCTACCATCTGAGTCACCCGTCCCATAAATGAGGTAAATATTAAGAAAGTTATGGCATTTTTACCAATAAATCTTGAGCTCCATTGACTTTGTATTGAAGGAGTTGACCAGAAATCAGTGCATTTTCATCAGTTTTAAAAATCCATAACTTTTTTACTCATTATCGCAGGAAAATTATGCTTATATCACTTTACTCGTCCTTGGATGACATGCCTGATAATATATTTTTAAATTAGTGATTCCCAGAGCCCAAAAAAAGTCTGCGGGCTATAGAGCGTTTTCCATTCGGGCTCCAGTACTCTGGACTGCCCTCCAGGTTACACTGAGGGTTGTGGTATAAACAACTTTAACACTTTTACTAATATGCGCCACAATGTGAACCCACACCAAACAAGAATGACAAACATTTTGGGAGAACATTGGCACTGTAACACAACATAAACACAAAAGAACCAATACCCAGAATCAATCAATCAATCAATCAATGTTTATTTATATAGCCCCAAATCACAAATGTCTCAAAGGACTGCACAAATCATTACGACTACGACATCCTCGGAAGAACCCACAAAAGGGCAAGGAAAACTCACACCCAGTGGGCAGGGAGAATTCACATCCAGTGGGACGCCAGTGACAATGCTGACTATGAGAAACCTTGGAGAGGACCTCAGATGTGGGCAACCCCCACCCCCTCTAGGGGACCGAAAGCAATGGATGTCGAGCGGGTCTAACATGATACTGTGAAAGTACAATCCATAGTGGCTCCAACACAGCCGCGAGAGTTCAGTTCAAAGCGGATCCAAGACAGCAGCGAGAGTCCCGTCCACAGGAAACCATCCCAAGCGGAGGCGGATCAGCAGCGTAGAGATGTCCCCAACCGATACACAGGCGAGCGGTCCGTCCTGGGTCCCGACGAGCGGTCCATCCTGGGTCTCGACTCTGGACAGCCAGTACTTCATCCATGGTCATCGGACCGGACCCCCTCCATAGGAGAAAATCCCATGCAGCACTACTCTTTCGGGCTACACCCCCGCAACCACCAAACCCCGCCCACCTCAACTGACGCACGGAGGGGGTGGGGGGATTAGGTGCTAGCTGGGTGGATAATGTAGCCCAGATTCTGGGTATTTCTCCTTTTGTGTTTATGTTGTGTTACAGTGCCAATGTTCTCCCATAATGTGTTTGTCATTCTTGTTTGGTGTGGGTTCACAGTGTGGTGCATATTAGTAAGAGTGTTAAAGTTGTTTATATCACAACCCTCAGTGTAACCTGTATGGCTGTTGAACAAGTATGCCTTACAACCATTGGCGTGTATCTGCAGAAACCTCGTACGACATGTGACTGCCTGGCTAGCTAATGGTACGTGTTGTAGAGGGCGTCAAAGGCAGCACCTTCATAGGATGCCCTGATTATTGATGATCGAGGGAAATTCTACGAACTTTCGCGAGAAAGGTTGATCTGACATTTAGTAGTCCCTCGGACTAGTCGGGAGGGTTGGCAAATGTAAATGTGATGCTGTCAAGCGGCATCCATATACCGTATTTCCTTGAATTGCCGCAGGGCATATAGTATGCGCCTGCCTTGAATTACTGCCGGGTCAAACTCGCTTCCCAAAATAATTAGCGCATGCTTGGTATTACCGCCTGGTCAAACTCGTGACACGTCCCCTGTCATCATGTTCAAAATGGAGGAGGCTGATTTCAATACCGGTAATTTGAAATCGCATAAAGGGAAGATTAAGAGCTATTCAGTAGGATTTAAGGTCCAAGCTTACATCACACTCAAATTTTTTCTGCATACCTTTGGTAAGTGCCGGAGTGAGAAGAGGTTTTAAAATAATTAGAGCATGCTTACTTTTACCGCATGCCTTTGGTAAGCGCAGGAGTGAGAAGAGGTTTTAGAATAATTAGCGCATGCTTACTTTTACCGCATACCTTTGGTAAGCGCAGGAGTGAGAAGAGGTTTTGAAATAATTAGCGCCCCGGCGGCAATTCAAGGAAATACGGTAAAATTCGCGGGCAACACTATCGTTAAAATTTCATACTAAGGTGCGGGCCGCGTGTCTGAGACCCCTGGTTTATACATAGCACAAAGTAAAAAAAAACAACTCTGTATGCAGTGTTATTTCATTCTAAATTTCAAAACAGTTTTGTGGCTCCCATTGTTGTCTTTGAGTGGTAAAGGTTGCCAAACCCTGCCTTAGGGGGTGGGGGTTGCCCACATATGCAGTCCTCTCCAAGGTTTCTCATAGTCATCATCGTCGACGTCCCACTGGGGTGAGTTTTTCCTTGCACTTATGTGGGCTCTACCGAGGATGTCATTGTGATTTGTGTAGCCCTTTGAGACACTTGTGATTTCGGGTTATATAAATAAACATTGATTGATGAATAATTAAAAAATATGCCTATATTGACTTGTGGTAGGTTTCGCATCCATCTTTAAGTAACAAACTGACCTTGAGCATAAATACCAATACATGACTGAAAATGATGCTGTTTGTCTAAAATCCGCCACCAAACAAAGTTAACCCTATAATCTCACAATACATCATTCAAAGCTAAGTATTTTTTTTAAAATGTAAATTGGGATAAAATGGACTATTATTGAAGATTGTTTAGCATGTCCCGGAGCTAGCTTGCGACCCCACATCACAATCCTCCCCCACGCCCGCCAAAAATAAAACATCCACAACAGACGCCGTTAAACGATAAAACCTTCACGGCAGCCGAACCTGGTCCACACGAGGAGCTGTCCGACGGGGTGGGCCCCACTTTTAGTCCGGGCCAAGCCGCCGCTCACTCTCTGAAGGACTCCGGACGCCATTTTTCCACGCAGGGTCGCAGGATGCAGAGTGAAGTGCACACAAGTGACCACCAGGTGGCAGTGGAGCTTCGCGCTGCTCATAATGTACTCGCCCGGTGAGGAGAACAAGCCTGTGACGTAATGCAACACGTCAACAACAATGGTGGATTATTGATTATTATACCATTTTTGAAACCAAGAGCTACTTATTGGGTGCTGATTAATGCGAAGGGCTACCAGTTTGATACACACTTAAATAAATTGCCAGAAATAGCCAGTTTGCTCAATTTACCTTTAATAAATAAATCCATATATATATATATATATATATATATATAAAATGGGTATTTCTGTCTCTCATTCAGTTGTACATTTTTTTCTTTTTACAGAAGGTTTTTTTTGTAGAGAATAAATGATGAAAAAAACACTTAATTGAACGGTTTAAAAGTGAAAAAAAACAGGAAAAAAATAAATATAACATTTTGAAACATAGTTTATCTTCAATTTCGACTCTTTAAAAATTCAAAATTCAACCGAAAAAAAAGAAGAGAAAAACTAGCTAATTCGAATCTTTTTGAAAAAAATAAAACAATAATTTATGGAACATCATTAGTAATTTTTCCTGATTAAGATTCATTTTATAATTTTGATGACATGTTTTAAATAGGTTATAATCCAATCTGCAGTTTGTTAGAATATATAACAAATTGGACTAAGCTATATTTCTAAGAAAGACAAATAATGATTTCTTCTATATTTTCCAGAACAACAATTTTCAAAGAAATTCAAAAGACTTGGAAATAAGATTTAAAATTGATTCTAAAGATTTTCTATACTAGCCAGAATAATTTTTTTGAATTTTAATCATAATAAGATTAAAGTGAAGTGAATTATATTTATACAGCGCTTTTCTCTAGTGACTCAAAGCGCTTTACATAGTGAAACTCAATATCTAAGTTACATTTAAACCAGTGTGGGTGGCACTGGGAGCAGGTGGGTAAAGTGTCTTGCCCAAGGACATAACGGCGGTGACTAGGATGCCGGAAGCGGGAATCGAACCTGCAACCCTCAAGTTGCTACCAACCGAGCCGTGCCACCCCACCAAGAAATATTTCACAAATATTCTTCGTCGAAAAAACAGAAGCTAAAATGAAGAATTAAATTAAAATGTATTTATTATTCTTTACAATAAAAAAAACAAAAAAAACTTTAACATTGATTTAAATTATCAGGAAAGAAGAGGAATAAATTTAAAACGTAAAAAAGGTATACGTGTTTAAAAATCCTAACATAATTTTTAAGGTTGTATTTTTTCTCTAAAATTATCTTTCTGAAAGTTATAAGAAGCAAAGTAAAAAAAATAAATGAATTTATTTAAACAAGTGAAGACCAAGTCTTTAGAATATTTTTCTTGGATTTTCAAATTCTATTTGAGTTTTGTCTCCCTTAGAACCAAAAATGTCGAGCAAAGCGAGACCAGCTTGCTAGTAAATAAATACAATTTCAAAAATAGAGGCAGCTCACTGGTAAGTGCTGCTATTTGAGCTATTTTTAGAACAGGCCAATGGGCGACTCATCTGGTCCTTACGGGCTACCTGGCGTTGGTGACCCCTGATCTAGACTAAAAAAAAAAAAAAAAAAAATTATAAAAAAAAAGAACCATTTCCTAACATTTATTTGCGAGTGTACTAGTCTCATGGTATTTATTTTTGGAAAAAACTTGCTTTTTTACTGAAGCTTAATTTTAGTGATATTTCATAATTTGTAATTAATACAATTGTTCAAGTAGTGCTAGCAGTAATCAGTCGAGTAAATTCCTACAGAGGTCAGTTCTTCCTTTAATAGTTTTTCCTAATTCTTAAATTAATGTGTCTTTTTTTTATCCATCCTCCGGAAACACACATAAATTAAGTTAGTTAACAAGCCACAGTAGTCTTTTTGTTGCCTGAAAATCGGAGATGTGGCGTGTGTGAGTTTGACAAATAACAATAGTTTGCTTCTCTGTAACATAATCGTTTATCAAAAGAACATTTTTTTTGTTGATATTTAATTTTGAAGCTTATTGTCAATGTATATGGGATATCGCACTGACTTATGAAATGCTTACAATGTAAACAAAATAGATTTATTATCAGTGTTTCAAAATAATTCGCACCCATGGAGAATACAGGATGTATAGGTGTGGTACCTATCTGTTCATTTTAATTATTCTAATCCAAATCTTATTTTATATATACATCTACATAAATATATATATATATATATATATATATATATATATATATATATATATATATATATATATATATATATATATATATATATATATATATATATATATATATAATATATGTTCACTCAATCATCAGGAGATTTTCTCCTGATGATTGAGTGAACCCCTCATGAAACAGTTCTGTAGAGATGAAGTAGTCTTGTGATTTTTTCCCACACACATATATATATATATATATATATATATATATATTTATATATATATATATATATATATATATATATGCCCTGTTGGCCACAAGTTGCAGTTATTGAAAATGTATTTATTGTATATTCCAACACGTTTACCCCCAATGCGAGCATTTCTGAACTGTAGAAATCAATTACCATATTTTCCGGACCAGAGGATTATAAGGCACACTAGTCAGGTCTATTTTCATACAAAAGGCGCACCGGATTATAGGGCCCATAAAAGGAGTCTAATTATTATTTTTTTCTAAATGTAAAACATTTCCTTGTGGTCTACATAACATGTAATGGTAGTTCTTTGGTCAAAATGTTGCATAGATTATAGTTTTACAGATCATCTTCAAGCCGCTTTCTGAGTGATGCGGCGGCTACATCCAGCGGCCCGTGAAGCAGGGGAGTCTAGTACCAGCGGGGGCCGTCTACGGAGCAGACGCCAGCGGTGTGATCGGAAACGCGGATGCCGAGCGGGGCTAAAAACAAAGCAGAAGGCTAATCCCCACAGAACACCACTTCCCTCCATCCTGTAGCCGGATTTAAATGAAAGATGCGAGACTACTGGTCTGGGTAAGGAGTCAGTTAAATTAGAACAAGTTTCTAGCCTTTAAATAGACTCCCTTTTTAGACCAGTTGATCTGCCGTTTCTTTTCTCCCACTCTCCTTTGTGGAGGGGGTCCGGTCCGATCCGGTGGCCATGTACTGCTTGCCTGTGTATCGGCTGGGGACATCTCTGCGCTGCTGATCCGCCTCCGCTTGGGATGGTTTCCTGCTGGCTCTGCTGTGAACGGGACTCTCGCTGCTGTGTTGGATCCGCTTTGGACTGGACTCTCGCGACTGTGTTGGATCCATTATGGATCGAACTTTCACAGTATCATGTTAGACCTGCTCGACATCCATTGCTTTCCTCCTCTCCAAGGTTCTCATTGTCATCAATGTCACCGACGTCCCACTGGGTGTGAGTTTTCCTTGCCCTTATGTGGGCCTACCGAGGATGTCGTAGTGGTTTGTGCAGCCCTTTGAGACACTAGTGATTTAGGGCTATATAAGTAAACATTGATTGATTGATTGATTGATAGGATGCGCCATTTTGTGGGCGGTCTTATTTACGTGGCTCGCCTTCCGCAGCGTCTTCTCCCCGTCATCTTTTTTTTGTAGCGGTGTAGCGTGCAAGGACGAGAGTGGAAGAAGTGTCGAAAGATGGAGCTAACTGTTTTAATGACATTCAGACTTTACTTCAATCAATAACGGAGCAGCATCTCCTCATCCGTGGCTCACTGTGGTCAAAAATAGGAATCAGATGCAGATTAGGGAATAATCCGGCAGGCTTTTATTTTGACACATTTTTTCTCACCTCCAGAGTCAGGGCAATTCATCACATGCTATAAGCTGACTCGTCGGCGAAAAAGAAAGGGTTCCACAAAAAAGGAACAAACGAAAATTACTCCAAAAGGAGGAAACACAAAACAATAGCGAACTATACTTATATAGTCAATAATAACAAAAGAAACGCTCCAAAAGGATGGAGAAAAAATGGCTATAAAACTTCTTCATTGTCTCTAATCTAGAAAAAATAGTTAACAAAAAATGTCACTCAAAAATTGAGGAAAAGGAAGAACTTTTTAGACAAAACTGAAAACTCACCACTTCGGCTGCAAAACTAAATAACCAAAATTCACTCTGCTGAGGATGAGAAAAGGAAAACTCATACTACCAACAAGGGGATTCAGGATCACGATACTCAAACAAGAGACGAGGCAAGGCTTGGACATGATGCCAGAGAGGCACGAAAAAAAACGAGACAATCTGGCACAGAACAAAGGGAGGCGTGGGTTGATAAGACACAGGAGGGTAATGGGGAACAGGTGGAAACAATGAGGGATCAGGGATGACATCAGACTGATGAAACAAAAGGAAAAGCAAGTGACCTGAAATGAGAGGAGAGTTATTTTTCAAACTAAAACATGCAATCCACAAGACAGTAAAAACCAAATCAAGACATCCCTCACCTCGGTGTGACACACTGGTACAATAACAATGGCCTGACAAAAACCGAAAAACCGTTCGACCGGAACATTCTAATAACTAAAGTTCCTTGGGTGAATAATGTAAACTCACTACACCGGTATGTTTTAGCGCTTTCATGGCGAGTGTGCTGACAGTTATAAGTGATAACTTTATGCTACTTTGTATTAGAAACGTCCCATAACAAGAGGATAGAGAAAAATAAGAAGCTTATCGAGTACAGGGTCGGCACTGACTACATTGGCGGACGCGCACAAATTTTCAGGACTTAAAAAAAGAAAAAGCTTATCGAGTACGGGGTCGCCACGGACTACATTGGCGGACGCGCAGGCACATCCCAAATACAGATCAGCAGGTACAAGAAGGGAGGAAAGGTTGCTTTTGCATAATATTGCGAAACAAAACGCCAGATAAAACGTCTTACCTTACACACACCGCTTAATAATACTCCTATGTTGAAGCACAATACAATCCATCAAGCGGTGTGGCCTCATAGCTTGCCAAAGTCATACTAAAACATTTTGATGGATTTTCGAGCGCCGTGTGTAATTTTCTATATTTTCAGTCGAACATATAACGTGGTACCGATCCGTTGTGGTGAAGAAGGAGCTGAGCCGGAAGGCAAAGCTCTCAATTTATTGGTGGATCTACGTTCCCATCCTCACCTATGGTCATGAGCTTTGGGTCATGACCGAAAGGACAAGATCACGGGTACAAGCGGCCGAAATGAGTTTCCTCCACCGTGTAGCGGGGCTCTCCCTTAGAGATAGGGTGAGAAGCTCTGCCATCCGGGAGGAACTCAAAGTAAAGCCGCTGCTCCTCCACATCGAGGAGTCTGGTCAGGATGCCACCCGAACGCCTCCCTAGGGAGGTGTTTAGGGCACGTCCAACCGGTAGGAGGCCACGGGGAAGACCCAGGACACGTTGGGAAGACTATGTCTCCCGGCTGGCCTGGGAACGCCTCGGGATCCCTCGGGAAGAGCTAGACGAAGTGGCTGGGGAGAGGGAAGTCAGGGTTTCCCTGCTTAGGCTGTTGCCCCCGCGACCCGACCTCGGATAAGCGGAAGAAGATGGAGATGGAGATGGAGACATATAACATTTTGATGTTCTTTACTTGAGTCATATTGCAGTCAACACATATATTTATGTGTGACTGCCATCTACTGGTCACACATGTACCAAATAAAATAGCTTCCAGGTCCAAAAATATTACGTACCGGGTTTTTAAGGCGCAATGTCGAGTTTTGAGAAAATGAAAGGGTGTTTTAAGTGCGCCTTATAGTCCGGAAAATCCGGTAATAATGTGGTTGTTGTCGGTAAATGAGCAATTGGAACATCTCTGTCATGTACACGCAGGTTTTATTCTGTAATGTTCTGCATTTAAAGGGAGTCTGTCAAATAGGTTTTATTCTGTATCAATCAATCAATCAATGTTTACTTATATAGCCCTAAATCACTAGTGTCTCAAAGGGCTGCACAAACCACTACGACATCCTCGGTAGGCCCACATAAGGGCAAGGAAAACTCACACCCAGTGGGACGTTGGTGACAATGATGACTATGAGAACCTTGGAGAGGAGGAAAGCAATGGATGTCGAGCGGGTCTAACATGATACTGTGAAAGTTCAATCCATAATGGATCCAACACAGTCGCGAGAGTCCAGTCCAAAGCGGATCCAACACAGCAGCGAGAGTCCCGTTCACAGCGGAGCCAGCAGGAAACCATCCCAAGCGGAGGCGGATCAGCAGCGCAGAGATGTCCCCAGCCGATACACAGGCAAGCAGTACATGGCCACCGGATCGGACCGGACCCCCTCCACAAGGGAGAGTGGGACATAGAAGAAAAAGAAAAGAAACGGCAGATCAACTGGTCTAAAAAGGGAGTCTATTTAAAGGCTAGAGTAAACAAATGAGTTTTAAGGTGAGACTTAAATGCTTCTACTGAGGTGGCATCGCGAACTGTTACCGGGAGGGCATTCCAGAGTACTGGAGCCCGAACGGAAAACGCTCTATAGCCCGCAGACTTTTTTTGGGCTTTGGGAATCACTAATAAGCCGGAGTCCTTTGAACGCAGATTTCTTGCCGGGACATACGGTACAATACAATCGTCAAGATAGGATGGAGCTAGACCGTGTAGTATTTTATACGTAAGTAGTAAAACCTTAAAGTCACATCTTAAGTGCACAGGAAGCCAGTGCAGGTGAGCCAGTACAGGTGTAATGTGATCAAACTTTCTTGTTCTTGTCAAAAGTCTAGCAGCCGCATTCTGTAATGTTCTGCATTTAAAGTGAGTCCGTCAAACGTTAAAAAATTGCTACGTCTCAGTCGGGGATATGAAGGACCGGACTGACCCCTGATTAACACTAACAAAATGAATTCAGCGCTCGTTTTTTTCTCCCCTCGGCTACATGCTGCACACGCTCCGTATATTACAAAAATCAGCCGGGTGTTTATTTAAGTACTCATGATGCATGACACAGTCTGCAATGAAAACACGTAGATTCATCTGATTTATCGCGCCTCGCCAGTGCTCTTTGCAGGACGCACAGTCATTTTATTGTCCAGTTGGAAACGTCTCATTCATCACGGGGAATTGTTCAGGGGGGAAAAAAAACAGGCTGGCCTCCTTCCACCTCCAGCGTCTCGTTTACGCAGGTAGAATTGATAGAAGTATTCCTGATTGTGATCTATGCTGCGGGGTCGCGGAGCGTGACGATAAACTCAAGGCTGGAAGACATGCTGCAGTGCTGTCTTGTTGAGAAATTAAATATACTAAGTGTGTTGTTATTTAAAACAACATTTCATCATCCGTAAAGCTCATGATATGAAAAATATGAGGAATTTTACTCATTTGTGGCCTTAGACTGACCACCTTGACTCACAGTGTGGATACAGTCTAAGAATGAAAGGCTGAAGGTCAATGATGATTCCAAACAGTGCAGTCAATGAACAGAAGAGGGCGCCATAGCTCAGTGTAAAACTCTTTGTCACTTACTCTAGTTACTAATAAGTGACAAATGGATGTTTAACTCACAGCACATCAAATGATTTATGCAGGTAAACATCAACCTGACATGTCATCCAGATGTATCTTGTGTTGTCATGCAGATGAATTACATTTAATATTCAAATGAAAGCAAACACTTGAAGAGAGGGCAGCTTTTCCAGTGTCAGCAGAGCACCAAAGACCTGAATCCTTGTTGTAGAACCAGACGGTTGAATGCTAGAATCCCGCTATGCATTTTTAAAATGCTAATTGTTATGGAAAGGCTACTCTGCTTTATCAGCACATATATATATATATATATATATATATATATATATATATATATATATATGAGGTGGCGACTTGTCCAGGGTGTACCCTGCCTTCCGCCCGATTGTAGCTGAGATAGGCGCCAGCGCCCCCCGCGATCCCGAAAGGGAATAAGCGGTAGAAAATGGATGGATATATGCCAGCGCCCCCCGCGACCCCGAAAGGGAATAAGCGGTAGAAAATGGATGGATATATATATATCCATCCATCCATCCATTACCTACCGCTTATTCCCTTTCGGGGTCGCGGGGGGCGCTGGTGCCTATCTCAGCTACAATCGGGCGGAAGGCAGGGTACACCCTGGACAAGTCGCCACCTCATCGCAGGGCCAACACAGATAGACAGATATATAAATATAATATATACACATATATATGTATAGGCTGTATATAAATAAATATATCCATCCATCCATTTTCTACCGCTTATTCCCTTTCGGGGTCGCTGGCGCCTATCTCAGCTACAATCGGGCGGAAGGCAGGGTACACCCCTGGACAAGTCGCCACCTCATCGCAGGGCCATCACAGATAGACAGACAACATTCACACTCACATTCACACACTAGGGCCAATTTAGTGTTGCCAATCAACCTATCCCCAGGTGCATGTATTTGGAAGTGGGAGGAAGCCGGAGTACCCGGAGGGAACCCACGCATTCACGGGGAGAACATGCAAACTCCACACAGAAAGATCCCGAGGCCGGGATTGAACCCAGGACTGCAGGAACTTCGTATTGTCAGGCAGACGCACTAACCCCCTCAGCCACCGTGAAGCCCTTAAATAAATATATACATATATACATATATATATATACATATATATATATATATACACACATTCATTTATTTCTGGCGGCCCGCCATGAAAGAATTATGGCCACCACAAATAGATTTTTCAGCTTTTTTTTTTCCGGCTTTTGACTCCATCGACGGCTCATAAAAGCAATGGGACTCTGTCTGTGAATGGAGCTTGTAGTTACATATTATATAAATATGTAAATAAATATGTACATAAAGTGTTGTAATTATATTCCAACTCCGCGTTCTTCTTGGTCATCGCCGCCGCTTTGCCGGTAACACTTTCCAGTTAAACGCATAGTCGCACACCACGTATTCTAGTTAATCCCACATGTCACACTCTCATGCTAATAAACACACTCTCATGCTAATAAACACACCTAACACTGTCTCAGTGCCGTCTTCTTCTCCACTGTACCATTATAATTAGGAATGTAAGTAATAATTCTGGGTGTGCTTACCGACCTCAAGGCAATTGTATTTGGTACATGGTGTGATGATAAGCTGGACCAGTAAATAGCAGTCACACATAAGAAATACGCGTGGACTGCAGGTTGACGCCTGATCAATAAATGACGCTTACAAGTACAGGTTAGCAAGCAGACCAAAAACTTTAATGTTTCATTGGGGATATAAAAAAATTACACACTGTGCTCAAAAATATGTCAAAATTATTTGGTACGACTTTGGTAAGCTACGAAGCTGATGGATTGTCGGCGCATTATATGGCTACCGTAGTCAGACTTACTGTGCTTCAGCATACTGGTATTATTATGGAAGAACCCCAAAACGGCACCTATTAAGAGCCATATTATCCGGTATTTTTTTTCAACCTCCATCCATCCATCCATTTTCTACCGTTTGTCCCTTTTGGGGTGGCGGGGGGTGCTGGAGCGCACATCATCTGCTACTCTACAGGCAAGGCCTTTTTTATTAGCGACCAAAAGTTGCGAACTTTATCGTCGATGTTCTCTACTAAATCCTTTCAGCAAAAATATGGCAATATCGTGTACTGCAGATTACAAGCTGGATGTTACGCCTGTGTGGCATCGTGGTACCGGGTTCGATTCCCTCGAGGATGCGTCAAAATTGAACCCAGCAAAGGTAAGTTTTGTGAAGTGAAGTGTGAAGGGAATTATATTTATATAGCGCTTTTCTTTAGTGACTCAAAGCGCTTTACATAGTGAAACCCAATATCTAAGTTATATGTTTAAACCAGTGTGGGTGGCACTGGTTGGGAAACGTGGCTTCCCTCAGAGACACTGGCGGTCACCACACCCATTGCCACACCCCTCCGACTTTCAGGTACGACCATATAATCTCACTAAAACACTAGTAACACAATAAGCAGATAATGGATTTTCCAGAATTATCCTATAGGTTGATTCGCAACACTAAAAAAATTGGCCCTAGTGTGTGAATGTGAGTGTGAATGTTGTCTGTCCATCTGTGTTGGCCCTGCGATGAGGTGGCGACTTGTCCAGGGTGTACCCCGCCTTCCGCCCGATTGTAGCTGAGATAGGCGCCAGCGCCCCCCGCGACCCCAAAAGGGAATAAGCGGTAGAAAATGGATGGATGGATGGAATTATCCTAGTAAAACTGTCTAATAACATCTGACTCGCTACCACTGCCCTGTCTTTTTTCCTTCCAGTCCTTCACTCTCACTTTCCTCATCCACGAATCTTTCATTCTCGCTCATATTAAATGGGAAATTGTCGCTTTCTCGTTCCGAATCCCTCTAGCTGCTGGTGGCCATAGTTGTAAACAATGTGGGGATGTGAGGAGCTCCACAACCCGTGACGTCACACGCACATCGTCTGCTACTTCCGGTACAGGCAAGGCTTTTTTATTAGCGACCAAAAGTTGCAAACTTTATCGTCGATGTTCTCTACTAAATCCTTTCAGCAAAAATATGGCAATATCGCCAAATGATCAGGTATGACACATAGAATGGACCTGCTATCCCCGTGTAAATAAGAAAATCTCATTTCAGTAGGCCTTTTAGCATTAGATAACTTTTTACCTGCACCCTGCCTCCCGCTGTCATCTGCATATTGTGATCACAACAAACTATTGTCGTCTCACACCACGTGTTACCGACGTCTACCAAGCAATTAGCTACCGGCTTACACCTACTGATATGGTGTGGTATAACATGGTTACTCTGCCAAGCTCTTCACAGCACCGAGACTCAACAACGGCACATTATTTGCGGATTATAATTACTGGTTTGCAAAATAAAAAATCTAAACCCAAATGGGTGAAACTCGGCACACCAGACTGTATCTGGCGGCACAGTGGTTGAAAAACACTGATATTGACCCTATGGAAGTGTTTTCAATGCAGGAAATCAAACCTAATGTGATCTTTTAAATGAAAAAAGTCGTAAATACCGTATTTCATTGAACTGCAGCTGGGGCGCTAATTAATTTAAAACCTCTTCTCACTCCTGCACTTACCAAAGGCATGCAGTAAAAATGTGTGTGATGTAAGGCTACCATTATGAAAAGCGCATTTAATAAAAAAAACGTTATTATGGTCTTACCTTTACCGCTCGTCGGGACCCAGGATGGAACGCACGCCTGTGTATCGGTTGGGCTGATCCGCCTCCGCTTGGGATGGTTTCCTGTGGACGGGACTCTCACTGCTGTCTTGGATCCGCTTTGAACTGAACTCTCACGGCTGTGTTGGAGCCACTATGGATTGAACTTTCACAGTATCATGTTAGGCCCGCTTGACATCCATTGCTTTCGGTCCCCTGGAGCGGGGGGGTTGCCCACATCTGAGGTCCTCTCCAAGGTTTCTCATAGTCAGCATTGTCACTGGCGTCCCACTGGGTGTGAATTCTCCCTGCCCACTGGGTGTGAGTTTTCCTTGCCCTTATGTGGGTTCTTCCGAGGATCTTGTAGTCGTAATGATTTGTGCAGTCCTTTGAGACATTTGTGATTTGGGGCTATATAAATAAACATTGATTGATTGACTTATAAATGAAGTCCATGCCAGCTCCTTCTGATCAAAAGCATCGATAACTTGTTTAGAGAAGTCTTCCTTATCTTTCTTCAGTTTTAAAAGTCCCTCCGTCTCGATGGAGATCTTCCTTTATTACCTCCTGCTTCGATTGAAAGTCCAGTTTAGAAAACTGCTATCAGACCGCTGCTATCAGTTAGCTCGGCTCCTCAAGTGCGGGCGACGACAGAATTATCCTCGGACAACTCCCCCTCCCGTTGTGCTCCGTGGGTGATCTCTTTATCCCACCTCTGCCACCATGAAATGTTATTGTGTAAATGATACACTGGGGTTTTAGGACTGGAACATGCTTTATTTCAGCCCGGTTGTTTACATAGCCAGCATAGGAGTGTTACATCCTAAAAGGTCCGCTTCCCCCCCCCTGCGTCATATCAGTCCCAGCACATATCACGTCACTCATTGTCACTTCTTCTGCAGCCGAGTAGTCGCAAGAAGGATCACGAGCGCCCTCTACCACCAGGAGGCGGGAGTCATTTAATGACTCATATTTGACACACGCAGCTACGGTATATTAATAAAACATAGCTGCTTACTGTTCTTTTTAGCTCATAATAATTTGGACCTTAAATCCTACTGAATAGCTCTTAATCTTCTTCCCTTTATGCGATTTCAAATTATCGGTATTGAAATCAGCCTCCTCCATTTTGAAAATGGTGACGTGACGAGTTTGACCCGGTGGTAGTATTAAGCATGCGCTAATTATTTAGCGAACCGAGTTAGACCCGGCAGTAATTTATGAGTGGCTGTTAGGGACATTATTCAGAATGACCTCTTACATACACTACTGTATAAGAGTGTTTCAGTGGTGTGTGTGAGAGAAAAACATTTCAGATGTTTATGTGAGAGCATTTCAGTAGTGTATGTGAGACGTAATTCTGAATAATGTCCCTAACGGCCCCTCATAGTAATTCAAGGCAGGCGCGTACTATATGCCCGGCGGCAATTCAAGGAAATACGGTATGTAAAAAGCTGAGTAGGCCTTTACATTTCACAGTGGCTACATTGATACCGTTCCTCAGTGTTGTGGGGTTCTCAGGAAGAGAACACGAGACCCGTGTTCGGTTCCATATTGAGGATGACTCGGGCGGTGGGATCGTAACCACCGTGGAATTCAGCACAGTCCAGATTGATTTATTATTCGATAGTGTGACAGTGAAACTAACGGGGTCCATATTTCCAAAGCTTTATTGGCTTGGGGAGAAAACACCACTTGGACTTCAGTCCATGTCTTTGTCTGAAGTTCAAAAACATGAATCACAGAGCGGTGAAACATTTCACCCAAGAAAAAAAAAAGAAAGAAAACAATTTGTCAACGTGTCTGGGAATTCTAAAAATGCTTTTTCGATTCCGTCGCTGTGATTTGTGTTAGGCAGGAAGGTCTATACCAAGGGTAGGGAACCTATGGCTCTAGAGCCAGATGTGGCTCTTTTGATGACTACATATGGCTCTCCGATAATTATATTTATATAGCGCTTTTCTCTAGTGACTCAAAGCGCTTTACAAAGCGACACCCAATATCTAAGTTACATTTAAACCAGTGTGGGTGGCACTGGGGCAGGTGTGTAAAGTGTCTTGCCCAAGGACACAACGGCAGTGACTAGGATGGCGGAAGCGGGAATCCAACCTGGAACCCCTCAGGTTGCTAGCACGGCCACTCTCCTAACCGAGCTATGCCGAGTAACCGTGTGATACTATTCCATATCAGTAGGTGGCAGTCGGTAGCTAATTGCTTTGTAGATGTGGGAAACAGCGGGAGGCAGAGTGCAGGTAAAAAGGTGTCTAATGCTTAAACCAGGGGTAGGGAACTTATGACTCTAGAGCAAGGGTAGGGAACCTATGGCTCTAGAGCCAGATGTGGCTCTTTTGATGACTACATATGGTTCTCAGATAATTATATTTATATAGCGCTTTTCTCTAGTGACTCAAAGCGCTTTACAAAGTGACACCCAATATCTAAGTTACATTTAAACCAGTGTGGGTGGCACTGGGGGCAGGTGTGTAAAGTGTCTTGCCCAAGGACACAACGGCAGTGACTAGGATGGCGGAAGCGGGAATCCAACCCGGAACCCTCAGGTTGCTAGCACGGCCACTCTCCTAACCGAGCTATGCCGAGTAACCGTGTAATACTCTTCCATATCAGTAGGTGGCAGTCGGTAGCTAATTGCTTTGTAGATGTGGGAAACAGCGGGAGGCAGAGTGCAGGTAAAAAGGTGTCTAATGCTTAAACCAGGGGTAGGGAACCTATGGCTCTAGAGCCAGATGTGGCTCTTTTGATGACTACATATGGCTCCCAGATAATTATATTTATATAGCGCTTTTCTCTATTGACTCAAAGCGCTTTACAAAGTGACACCCAATATCTCAGTTACATATAAACCAGTGTGGGTGGCATTGGGGGCAGGTGTGTAAAGTGTCTTGCCCAAGGACACAACGGCAGTGACTAGGATGGCGGAAGCGGGAATCCAACCTGGAACCCCTCAGGTTGCTAGCACGGCCACTCTCCTAACCGAGCTATGCAGAGTAACCGTGTAATACTATTCCATATCAGTAGGTGGCAGTCGGTAGCTAATTGCTTCGTAGATGTGGGAAACAGCGGGAGGCAGAGTGCAGGTAAAAAGGTGTCTAATGCTTAAACCAGGTGTAGGGAACTTATGGCTCTAGAGCAAGGGTAGGGAACCTATGGCTCTAGAGCCAGATGTGGCTCTTTTGATGACTGCATATGGCTCTCAGATAATTATATTTATATAGCGCTTTTCTCTAGCGACTCAAAGCGCTTTACAAAGTGACACCCAATATCTAAGTTACATTTAAACCAGTGTGGGTGGCACTGGGGGCAGGTGTGTAAAGTGTCTTGCCCAAGGACACAACGGCAGTGACTAGGATGGCGGAAGCGGGAATCCAACCTGGAACCCCTCAGGTTGCTAGCACGGCCACTCTCCTAACCGAGCTATGCCGAGTAACCGTGTAATACTCTTCCATATCAGTAGGTGGCAGTCGGTAGCTAATTGCTTTGTAGATGTGGGAAACAGCGGGAGGCAGAGTGCAGGTAAAAAGGTGTCTATTGCTTAAACCAGGGGTAGGGAACCTATGGCTCTAGAGCCAGATGACTGCATATGGCTCTCAGATAAATCTTAGCAAACATTGGTTAACACGATAAGTAATAAATAATCCCGCTGGTAATCACAGTTTCAAAAATAACGTTCCAATTATAAAACATTCTCATGCATTTTAATCCAACCATCCGTTTTCTACCGCACCTGTTCAAGATGTCGCATTAATGATAAGAAGTATTATATTTATAATTGGTTAACTTTTAGAATAACAATGTTGTTAAAAAGAACAAGAGACTTATTATACTCTACAAATGTCGCTCATACTTAAAAATCGCACACATTTAGTTGTATTCAATGTTGAAAAATGTTATATGGCTCTCACGGAAATACATTTTGAAACATTTGGCTTTCATGGCTCTCTCCGCCAAAAAGGTTCCCGACCCCTGGTCTACACTTAACGTCCGCTTTCGAGGAGTTTAAACAGGAGTTCTGGAATTCAAACAGCGCCTAAAAGAGCGCCTTGTTGTACTTATTTCCAGTGTTACGTCATTAATTGCACCTCACAAAACACCACAAACGCAGCCTCGCAACAGCACGGATAGTCTGAATGGTCTGATCGGTACGCACTTGGGGGGCGTGGGAGCGTTTCACAAGGGGGGGGGGGGGGGGGGGCTCGTATTAGTCATGGGAAAAGTGAGGTCAGCCTTAAACAAAAGTTCTCCTAACGCACAGTGCATATAGTGTGCAACATGACTGCTACAATCACAAACACTTCAGTCTTGCTTGGTCGGCGGACATTCGCTCATGTGTTGAGATACTTTAATGAGACATTAAGCGTGTTGTGTGTTTTGGGCTTGCCCAACCGTGCCTATTCACGCTTCCATTTCAAGCCAAGTCTGCCAAAGGGAAAGGTATTGATGAAGTCCTATGAAGATTTCAACGGAATTAGCCAATGTTGCCGACCATCCATCCATCCATCTTCTTCCGCTTATCCGAGGTCGGGTCGCGGGGGGCTACAGCCTAAGCAGGGAAACCCAGACTTCCCTTTTCCCAGCCACTTCGTCCAGCTCAGGGGCGCTCCCACTTTTTCTGCAGGCGAGCTACTTTTCAATTGACCAAGTCGAGGAGATCTACCTCAGACAACCAAACAATTAAACAAGGCGACACGGTAAAGAATCTAGGGTGTTATCTTCGACCCAACTCTCTCCTTTGGGTCACACATTAAAAGCGTTACTAAAACGGCCTTCTTTCATCTCCGTAATATCGCTAAAATTCGCTCCATTCTGTCCACTAAAGACGCTGAGATCATTATCCATGCGTTTGTTACGCCTCGTCTCGATTACTGTAACGTATTATTTTCGGGTCTCCCCATGTCTAGCATTAAAAGATTACAGTTGGTACAAAATGCGGCTGCTAGACTTTTGACAAGAACAAGAAAGTTTGATCACATTACGCCTGCACTGGCTTCCTGTGCACTTAAGATGTGACTTTAAGGTTTTACTACTTACGTATAAAATACTACACGGTCTAGCTCCATCCTATCTTGCCGATTGTATTGTACCATATGTCCCGGCAAGAAATCTGCGTTCAAAGGACTCCGGCTTATTAGTGATTCCCAAAGCCCAAAAAAAGTCTGCGGGCTATAGAGCGTTTTCCGTTCGGGCTCCAGTACTCTGGAATGCCCTCCCGGTAACAGTTCGAGATGCCACCTCAGTAGAAGCATTTAAGTCTCACCTTAAAACTCATTTGTATACTCTAGCCTTTAAATAGACTCCCTTTTTAGACCAGTTGATCTGCCGTTTCTTTTCTTTTTCTTCTATGTCCCACTCTCCCTTGTGGAGGGGGTCCGGTCCGATCCGGTGGCCATGTACTGCTTGCCTGTGTATCGGCTGGGGACATCTCTGCGCTGCTGATCCGCATCCGCTTGGGATGGTTTCCTGCTGGGTCCGCTGTGAACGGGACTCTCGCTGCTGTGTTGGATCCGCTTTGGACTGGACTCTCGCGACATTGTGGATTGAACTTTCACAGTATCATGTTAGACCCGCTTGACATCCATTGCCTTCCTCCTCTCCAAGGTTCTCATAGTCATCATTGTCACCGACGTCCCACTGGGTGTGAGTTTTCCTTGCCCTTATGTGGGCCTACCGAGGATGTCGTGGTGGTTTGTGCAGCCCTTTGAGACACTAGTGATTTAGGGCTATATAAGTAAACATTGATTGATTGATTGATTGATTCCTGTTTATAATTTATATTTATTTATTTATCAAAGAGACATTTTTGTTAACAAGTTAATGGTGTTTAATGATAATACAAGCATGTTTAACACACATAGATTCCTTTCTTTCATGAAGACAAGAATATAAGTTGGTGTATTACCTGATTCTGATGACTTGCATTGATTGGAATCAGACAGTGGTGCTGATAACGTCCGCATTTTCAAATGGAGGAAAAAAAAAGTCCTCCTTTCTGTCCAATACCACATGAAAGTGGTTGGATTTGGCATCTCATTTGTCCAACTTGCATACTCGTTTTTAAACACTTTGTTATGAGAGTAGCATATGTGTGTGGCCCTTTAATGTCTGGCAGCAGGTGAGTGACGTCAGTGAGTGTGCGGGTGGGCAAGCAAGTGAGAAAGCGGTCGCTGAGGGCGGGGGAGAAATACATTGGCATCAAACTCCGTAGCTTGCTAGCTTGTGCACGCTAGCTTTCTGAGACTCTTATTTTGTTAGCACAGGCAGGATGAAACAGGTCTTTTATGGTGAAGACAGGAACTGTGCAGTCGAGTCGGTCTTTAGAGTTTTGACAGTAGGTACGGAGTCTCTAGAAATAAAATGTGTTTCTCTGCGTCCGCCCTGTTAGTGATTTTTTTCTTAAATATGAGCTCGCAGCAGCCAGCGTCATCTCACAAGATCCTCGGGTGCCGAGAATGTCAAACAACCGACAAAAGTGAAGTCTTGGTATGATTGATGATTGCTCATTTTTATGTATATTTTTTAATGCCTGGCTTGAGATCGACTGACACACCCTCCGAGATCGACCAGTCGATCGCGATCGACGTAATGGGCACCCCTGGTCTAGCTTTTCCCGGGGGATCCCGAGGCGTTCCCAGGCCAGCCGGGAGACATAGTCTTCCCAACGTGTCCTGGGTCTTCCCCGTGGTCTTCTACCGGTTGGACGTGCCCTAAACACCTCCCTAGGGAGGCGTTCGGGTGGCATCCTGACCAGATGCCCGAACCACCTCATCTGGCTCCTCTCGATGTGGAAGAGCATCGGCTTTACTTTGAACTCCTCCCGGATGGCAGAGCTTCTCACCCTATCTCTAAGGGAGAGCCCCGCCACCCGGTGAAGGAAACTCATTTCGGCCGCTTGTACCCGTGATCATGACCATAGGTGAGGATGGGAACATAGATCGACCGGTAAATTGAGAGCTTTTCCTTCCGGCTCGGCTCCTTCTTCACCACAACGGATCGGTACAACGTCCGCATTACTGAAGACGCCGCACCGATCCGCCTGTCGATCTCACGATCCACTCTTCCCTGACTCGTGAACAAGACTCCTAGGTACTTGAACTCCTCCACTTGGGGCAGGGTCTCCTCCCCAACCCGGAGATGGCATTCCACCCTTTTCCGGGCGAGAACCATGGACTCGGACTTGGAGGTGCTGATTCTCATTCCGGCCGCTTCACACTCGGCTGCAAACCTATCCAGTGAGAGCTGATGATCCCGGTCAGATGAAGCCATCAGGTTGCCGACCGTCCCCTTGAAACACGGAACCGTCCTGTATATACCGTATTTTTTGGATTATAAATTGCTCCGGAGTATAAATTGCACCTGCCGAAAAATCAAAATAAAGAAGGAAAAAATATATATAATCAATCAAAGTTTATTTATATAGCCCCAAATCACAAATGTCTCAAAGGACTGCACAAATCATTACGACTACGACATCCTCGGAAGAACCCACAAAAGGGCAAGGAAAACTCACACCCAGTGGGCAGGGGGAATTCACATCCAGTGGGACGCCAGTGACAATGCTGACTATGAGAAACCTTGGAGAGGACCTCAGATGTGGGCAACCCCCCCCTCTAGGGGACCGAAAGCAATGGATGTCAAGCGGGTCTAACATGATACTGTGAAAGTTCAATCCATAGTGGCTCCAACACAGCTGCGAGAGTTCAGTTCAAGCGGATCCAAGACAGCAGCGAGAGTCCCGTCCACAGGAAACCATCTCAAGCGGAGGCGGATCAGCAGCGTAGAGATGTCCCCAACCGATACAGGCGAGCGGTCCATCCTGGGTCCCGACGAGCGGTCCATCCTGGGTCTCGACTCTGGACAGCCAGTACTTCATCCATGGTCATCGGAACGGACCCCCTCCACAAGGGGAGGGGGTCCATATATAAGTCGCACTGGAGTATAAGTCAGGGGTGTCACTAGACCTAATACTGTACTGGGGCACACCTGGGGCACAAATAATTCATGTGAGCGTGCAAAGCGCGCATGCAAAAACATTTTTAGCTCTTATTTATCATAAAAAAATACATAAATAGTGCTTTAAACTATGAAATCATATTAGATTATGTTGTATGGATCTTTGATGAACCACCTGAAATTAACTAATGCATTTGACCTACTTGTGCACTTTTTTTACTCCAGACTTCCAAACTGCTACTGGTAAAAGCAAAAAGGAAGAGCAATGAATCGTTTTGAAATATTTATTGCAGTAATCGTCTGCAAATTTAACATCTACAAAAGTAAAACAAAAAATAAAGCACCCCTACATCTCTGGGTTCTTTTCTATTATTTAATTTCCATTTATGGCAACGTGGCTAATCCTATTTCGGATACACAAAACTATAAAATATACACAAAACAATAAAGCCACAGTTGTAGAATAAATGTTGTGTGTCCGTTCAGGGAATCATTTTCTGAGAAGTAAACTGGAACGTCTCGTTTTCATTTTTGCAAAGTGGTCAATCACTCTGGACGGACGTGGAAATATCACAGTAACTGTTATACAGTGGACCAGTGGTTCCCAACTGCTGGGTCGTGACATAAAAGTGGATTGTGTGTCATTTTCAGTGAGTCGCAGTCAGATGTGTGCATGAAAAAAAAAAAGTTTAGGGAGAAAAAAATCAAATTGTGGCAACAAAACCAGATTATTTTAGCCTTTTTTCTAGTGACTATTAGTGATTATTTAGCTTGAGGTAATTACCTACCTCACGCAGTGATTCTCAGCCCCTCTCCCCCTCTCTCTCTCTCTCTCTCAACCGAAGCCTCGATCCACACGTGAATAAATTACCATATTAATTAGCCATGTGCTTATTGTTAGTGGAGTGAATACAGTAGCAAGCAATTGCCATACTAAGTAGTATGTGCGCTGTTGTCTATGTTGTGTAGACTTAAAACTCGGAAGCGTTTTTTTTTTTTTTATTGGTGAAATTTTTACTGGGGCACTGCAGATCAACAGTGGGGCACGTGCCCCAGTGAAATATGTCTGGCGACGCCCCTGGTATAAGTCACATTTTTGGGGGAAATTTATATAAAACCCAACACCAAGAATAGAGGCAATTTAAAATAAATAAAGAATAGTGAACAACAGGCTGAATAAGTGTACGTTATATGACTCATGAATAACCAACTCCATTCAACCTTTTTCCGATACTAAGAAACACTTTTCAGACAAATATAAGAAATAAATTGGGTCGACGAGCCCTGCTAGGTGTCCCTTTTTTTTTAATCCAGGGAGTTGGTAACCCCTAAATGTACCTCAAGCATGTAATATTTCTTTTGACCCGTACAAAGTCATCAAAACAGAGCATTAAAGATGGAAGCCTTTTATGGATGCAAGAGAGTTGCTTTTGGAAGTAGCTGGTAATGGAAGTGGAATATACCCAGCTCAGAGGCGTCTTGGGATTGTTTGCAAACTCGTTCCAAATTAATACACAAAAAAGAACTCACAGAGTCCTTAGCCTTAGAGTTGTGTTCTGCTCTGTTTCTGTGATTAAGTGTATTTTAGTGCAGGTATCCCATTTCTCTGCACAAAGTATGTGTCATCCAGAACACTTTACAAATAGATAACGAACATTTTCCGCTTGTTCGTGGTATTCCCCCCAGAAAATGTGCCGGACAGGCTGGTAATTTGCTTCCCTTTCCACTCTAAAGTCACTCAATAAATTCTCAGATTTCAATTTTGGACACAATCGCTTTCTATAAAGCGAGGCTTAAAGAAGAGCAGCTGCGAAAACAGCAGACATGAAGGCAGCAGAACACCATGGATGCCTGTTCATCAGTTAAGAACCTTTGTGGATAAGCCTCTCATAGTGGATCGGATCTAATATCTCGAGCCACATTATTAGAAACGTGCAGACATCTGTAATTTCTGTCAACAAGACTTCAGAAAATAGAATAATCAATTAACAATAAACTACGATGTTTTTAAATTCTCACTCGCACTATATTAGTAAACTGAAAAAGTTTGAATATTGTACAACCGGCTGAGAGCCAAGAGCGTTCTGCCGCCTGTGGATTGGGAATGCTAATGCTAAGAACAACACTAACAACAAAGCAGCTGGCTTCTCTTAGCTGTGTGCGCCTTGTTCTCTGCCAAATATTCAAAGAAGTGTGGTTGTGTTTCAAATTGTGCATTTCCACACTTACGGACTTAGCATTTTGAGTGAGACCCATAAGTCGTGCAGTAGGATAGGATGGAATAGGTCTTTATTGTCGTTGCACAAGTACAACGAAACTTTGTTTTCAGCACAAACTTGTTCAAGATTAGACAAACAAACAGTGTACAGGGTTACAGAACAAGGACGCGGATGGGTCGCCATAAGAGGGGAAAAAGGTGAACGCTGGGGAAGGATGAGTAAAAAAATACAATCCAGACTGGGCTCCTAAGGGGGCCCAGTCTGGAGTGGGAAAAAAAAACCTCCATAGCAAAGCACATATACATATTACAACATGCATCTCGAGATATCTAGCAACAGAGAGAAGGAGGTTCCGGGTCATTATGGGAGGCGCTGACCATCCATTCATCACCCCTATGGGATTTGCGTCGAGGGCGTTGGGTTGGGGGGGGAGGAGGGGGAGGGGGGGTGTGTGTATGTGTCGCGTATATTTTTGTGGATGTGTGTGTGTGTGTGTGTGTGTGTGTGTGTAAGCCCGTAGTGTGTCTCTGTTCCGCGGCCTTGATGTATTGCAGTCGCTAGTCCAAAGTCAACAACAACAGGTGTGTGTCCATGACTGGGCTCCTAAGGGGGCCCAGTCTGGAGTGGGAAAAAAAACTCCATAGTTAAGCATATATACATATTTCAACATGCATCTCGAGATATCTAGCAACAGAGGGAAGGGGGTTCCGGGTCATTATGGGAAGCGCTGACCATCCATTCATCACCCTTATGGGATTTGCGTCGAGGGCGTTGGGTTGGGGAGGTGGGATGGGGTGTGTATGTGTGGCGTATATTTTTGTGGATGTGTGTGTGTAAGCCCGTAGTGTGTCTCTGTTCCGCGGCCTTGATGTATTGCAGTCGCTAGTCCAAAGTCAACAACAACAGGTGTGTGTCCATGACTGGGCTCCTAAGGGGGCCCAGTCTGGAGTGGGAAAAAAAACTCCATAGTAAAGCATATGCATCTCGAGATATCTAGCAACAGAGGGAAGGGGGTTCCGGGTCATTATGGGAAGCGCTGACCATCCATTCATCACCCCTATGGGATTTGCGTCGAGGGCGTTGGGTTGGGGGCGGGGGGATGGGGTGTGTATGTGTGGCGTATATTTTTGTGGATGTGACTTGGACCTCGAAAATCTGAGCCCTGACTTAGTAAGCAGGCTACAGTGGCTGAGCAACATCGCCTAGCTGTCTCCTACGAAAGAAGACCTCACTCACTCACGGGGGCCGAACCCTGGTTGTTCGTATTGAGAGTGGAATGTGCTGACCAGCAGCCAGAACTACTCTTGGAGTTGTCGTCAAGGGAGGTTTTACCCGCCTACCTCATTGTCTGGCCCCTGTAACGTGGGTCCCGAATTCGGCACCAACTTAATATCATCGGTACTACTGGGTATTGATTCACGTAAAGTGAAATGGTGACATATTTCAACGTCCGGTTGCAGACTAAACACCTGCTCACGTAAAGCAGCACTCAGGGCGGACTCAGCCAAGCTCCCTCTAAATAATGTTGCAGTTTTCAACACCAACAAAGCAAGAATGGTTGGTGGAAAATGCTCCAATGTAAAGTAAGGCTTCACTCTTCCAAAATATGCAAATTTGATGCTAATTTACATTGAATTTGCCATAGATGGGCTACTATTAGCATATCCAAATAGGGTAATGAGAACCACAACTAAAGGGCAGCACGGTGGAAGGATAGGATAGGTCTTTATTGTCTTTGCACAAGGACAACGAAACTTTGTTTTCAGCACAAACCTGTTCAAGGTTAGACAAACAAACGGTGTACAGGGTTACAGAACAAGAACGCTGATGGGTCGCCATAAGGCGACCAGTAAAAGATGGGAAAAAGGTAAACGCTGGGGAAGGATGAGTAAAAAAATACAATCCAGACTGGGCTCCTAAGGGCAACTAAATTTTGTTCTTATTTGTACTGTAAAGTTCAAATTTGAATGACAATAAAAAGGAAGTCTAAGTCTAAGTCAAAGTTTAAGTCTAAGTCTAAATGCGTGCATTTTTATGTAAGACCAACATTTTTAGAGTATAACAAGCCTCTCATTCTTTTTAATAACATTGTTATTCTGAAGCTAACCAATAATAAATAAAATACTCCTTAATACGACTTCTTGAACTGGTGGGGTAGAAAACGGATGGACGGACTAAAATGCATGAGAATGTTTAATATTTTCAACGTTGTTTTTAAACACGTACCATGAATTGATTTACTGCGATGAGGTGGCGACTTGTCCAGGGTGTACACCGCCTTCCGCCCGATTGTAGATGAGATAGGCGCCAGCGCCCCCCGCGACCCCAAAAGGGAATAAGCGGTAGGAAATGGATGGATGGATGAATTGATTTACATGGACACCGATTTAAACAAGTTGAAAAACCTTATTGGGGTGTTACCATTTAGTGGTCAATTGTACGGAATATGTACTGTACTGTGCAATCTACTAATAAGTTTCAATCAATCAATCAAAACTGTTATTACCAGCGTAATTATTCTTTACTTATCGTCTTAAGCATCGACAGCAAAGATTTATCTGAGAGCCAGATGCAGTCATCAAAAGAGCCACATCTGGCTCGAGAGCCATAGGTTCCCTACCCCTGTTTTAGTTGCTTAAGAGATATTCCTGGCTCTGAATTTGTTCATTGCTATTTTTGTGTTTTTGTGCATTACTTGTTGCCGTCATCATTAAACAGGTTACTCTTCAGCAGAGGTGGGTAGTAACGCGCTACATTTACTCCGTTACATCTACTTTAGTAACTTTTGGGATAAATTGTACTTCTAAGAGTAGTTTTTATGCAACATACTTTTACTTTTACTTGACTATATTTATAGAGAAGAAACGCTACTTTTACTCCGTTCCAATTATCAACATTCAGCTCGCTACTCGCTACTTTTTTTTTTTTTATCGATCTATTAATGTTTGTTTTGGTTTTTCAAAGTAGAATCTACGCATGCCTGCGTTTCACCAATCAAATGCAGTCACTGGTGACGTTGGACCAATCAAACAGAACCAGGCGGTCACATGACCCGACTTAAAAAAGTTGAAAAACTTATTGGGGTGTTACCATTTAGTGGTCAATTGTATGGAATATGTACTGTACTGTGCAATCTACTAATAAAAGTTTCAATCAATCAATCAAAAGTGTAAAGGAAAAAAGCCACTTTTTATTTCAACCGTACTTCCCGCCAAAAGCCTAAAGACTGAGCGCACATTTCCTGTCTTCACAATAAAGGTGCCGCTCCATCGCGCCTGCGCTAACAAAATAAGAGTCTCCAAAAGCCAGCGCAAACAAGCTAACAAGCTACGGAGTTTGCCGCCAATGTATTTCTTGTAAAGTGTATAAAAACGAATATAGAAGCTGGACAAATAAGATGCCAAAAACCAACGACTTTCATGTGGTATTAGACAGAAAGGAGGAACTTTTTTTTCTCCTGCATTTGAAAATGCGGACGTTATCAGCACTATACTGTCTGATTCCAATCAATGCAAGTCATCAGAATCAGGTAATACACCAACTTATATGCTTGTCTTCATGAAAGATAGGAATCTATATGTTAAACATGCATGTATAGTCATTAAAACACCTTTAACATGTGAACAAAAACGGCAAAATAATATAAATTATATACTGTATATATACATTTATGTATGTATGTATATATATATGTATATATATATATATATATATATATTATATTTGTGTGTATGTATATGATATGTATGTATGTATATATATATATATGTATATATATATATATTTATATATTATATGTGTGTGTATGTATATGATATGTGTGTATGTATATATGAGGTAGATCACCTCGACTTGGTCATTTATTAAGTAATTGATTAACTTTATAAATCTTATTGGGGTGTTACCATTTAGTGGTCAATTGTACGGAATTTGTACTGTACTGTGCAATCTACTAATACAAGTTTCAATCAATCAATCAATCAATCAATCAATCAATCAATCAATCAATCAATCAATGCCTACTGAGCCTATGGTGCTGTTAAGTTATTGTGGCTCAATGTGCTTTAATTTTTATTTTATTTTAATGTAGTATTATTTGATATATATTATTGTTTTAGTTGCTTAAGAGATATTCCTGGCTATGAACTTGCTCGTTGCTATTTTTATGTTTTTGTGCATTACTTGTTGCCGTCATCATTAAACAAACAAGTTACTCATCAGTTACTCAGTACTTGACTAGTTTTTTAACAACATACTTTTTACTTTTACTCAAGTAAATATTCGGGTGACTACTCCTTACTTTTACTTGAGTAATACATCTTTAAAGTAACAGTCCTCTTACTTGAGTACAATTTCTGGCTTCTCTACCCACCTCTGCTCATCAGTTACTCAGTACTTGAGTAGTTTTTTCACAACATACTTTTTACTTTTACTCAAGTAAATATTCGGGTGACTACTCCTTACTTTTACTTGAGTAATACATCTCTAAAGTAACACTACTCTTACTTGAGTACAATTTCTGGCTTCTCTACCCACCTCTGCTCATCAGTTACTCAGTACTTGAGTAGTTTTTTCAAAACATACTTTTTACTTTTACTCAAGTAAATATTCGGGTGACTACTCCTTACTTTTACTTGAGTAATACATCTCTAAAGTAACACTACTCTTACTTGAGTACAATTTCTGGCTTCTCTACCCACCTCTGCTCATCAGTTACTCAGTACTTGAGTAGTTTTTTCACAACATACTATTTACTTTTACTCAAGTAAATATTCGGGTGACTACTCCTTACTTTTACTTGAGTAATACATCTCTAAAGTAACACTACTCTTACTTGAGTACAATTTCTGGCTACTCTACCCACCTCTGCTCATCAGTTACTCAGTACTTGAGTAGTTTTTTCACAACATACTTTTTACTTTTACTTAAGTAAATATTCGGGTGACTACTCCTTACTTTTACTTGAGTAATACATCTCTAAAGTAACACTACTCTTACTTGAGTACAATTTCTGGCTTCTCTACCCACCTCTGCTCATCAGTTACTCAGTACTTGAGTAGTTTTTTCACAACATACTATTTACTTTTACTCAAGTAAATATTCGGGTGACTACTCCTTACTTTTACTTGAGTAATACATCTCTAAAGTAACACTACTCTTACTTGAGTACAATTTCTGGCTACTCTACCCACCTCTGCTCATCAGTTACTCAGTACTTGAGTAGTTTTTTCACAACATACTTTTTACTTTTACTTAAGTAAATATTCGGGTGACTACTCCCTACTTTTACTTGAGTAATACATCTTTAAAGTAACACTACTCTTACTTGAGTACAATTTCTGGCTACTCTACCCACCTCTGCTCATCAGTTACTCAGTACTTGAGTAGTTTTTTCACAACATACTTTTTACTTTTACTCAAGTAAATATTCGGGTGACTACTCCTTACTTTTACTTGAGTAATACATCTCTAAAGTAACAGTACTCTTACTTGAGTACAATTTCTGGCTTCTCTACCCACCTCTGCTCATCAGTTACTCAGTACTTGAGTAGTTTTTTCACAACATACTTTTTACTTTTACTCAAGTAAATATTCGGGTGACTACTCCTTACTTTTACTTGAGTAATACATCTCTAAAGTAACAGCCCTCTTACTTGAGTACAATTTCTGGCTTCTCTACCCACCTCTGCTCATCAGTTACTCAGTACTTGAGTAGTTTTTTCACAACATACTTTTTACTTTTACTCAAGTAAATATTCGGGTGACTACTCCCTACTTTTACTTGAGTAATACATCTTTAAAGTAACAATACTCTTACTTGAGTACAATTTCTGGCTACTCTACCCACCTCTGCTCATCAGTTACTCAGTACTTGAGTAGTTTTTTCACAACATACTATTTACTTTTACTCAAGTAAATATTCGGGTGACTACTCCTTACTTTTACTTGAGTAATACATCTCTAAAGTAACAGTACTCTTACTTAAGTACAATTTCTGGCTACTCTACCCACCTCTGCTCATCAGTTACTCAGTACTTGAGTAGTTTTTTCACAACATACTTTTTACTTTTACTCAAGTAAATATTCGGGTGACTACTCCTTACTTTTACTTGAGTAATACATCTTTAAAGTAACAGTACTCTTACTTGAGTACAATTTCTGGCTACTCTACCCACCTCTGCTCATCAGTTACTCAGTACTTGAGTAGTTTTTTCACAACATACTTTTTACTTTTACTCAAGTAAATATTTGGGTGACTACTCCTTACTTTTACTTGAGTAATACATCTTTAAAGTAACAGTACTCTTACTTAAGTACAATTTCTGGCTTCTCTACCCACCTTTGACTCCGAGTCCGTCTCAAAATGATCTTATTTCAGTATTTTAGTCACAGGAAAGATCAATGGCACTGAGAATAGGAAATTGGCTTAAATCTATTGATTTGTCTTGCAGGGTGAAATATTGTAGGAAGGGGAAATTCTGATCTCGGCCTAATCTTGCAGTCACCGTCTACCCTCCCTTATTATGTTTGGCATTAACGCAAACATGCATGGGATGTAAAGCTCTCCAAGAAACACGGCTGTCTTGTGAGAAAATACTTTGCATCGTGTCTCCACTCCCTATTTCGTCTGGGCACCCCTTGCACACAGTGGCACTAAAACGTTAATATATCTTTGAGAGGAGATTAATAACCTGGAAACATGAAATGTTTTTACTCTGATAATGTAGTATGGATATGAAAACACCGATAATTACAAGAGCGGACCCAATCTGACATGTTGTACAGAGATGCGTGGATTGATAGACCGTGGACGCCAAAAAAATGCTGGGGTGTTTTCATAACCCAATTTATGGGTTGTTGGGTTAACTTTCTGAGTTATTTTTATGAAGAGCAATCCATTTTTTGGGGGGTTTTAATGGTATTATTTCAACTCAATCATGTATATAAGCATGTTTCATCAAACGTATACTAACTTTGTTACCCTAAGGCAGTGGTGGTATGGGGGTACTTGAAGGTATGCCAAGGGGTACGTGAGATTTTTAAAAAATATTCTAAAAATAGCAACAATTCAAAAATCCTTTATAAATATATTTATTGGATAATAGATCTGTGTTGGCCCTGCGATGAGGTGGCGACTTGTCCAGGGTGTACCCCGCCTTCCGCCCGATTGTAGCTGAGATAGGCGCCCGCGACCTCGAAAGGGAATAAGCGGTAGAAAATGGATGGATGGATGGACTTCAATAAAATATGAATGTAAGTTCATAAACTGTGAAAACAAAACAAAACAATGCAATATTCAGTGTTGACAGCTAGATTTTTTTGTGGAAATGTTCCATAAATATTTATGTTAAAGATTTCTTTTTTCGTAAAGAAATGTTTAGAATTAAGTCGAGATGGAGTTCTATTACAATCCACAAAGAGGACACTTTAAGTTGATCATTACTGATCTGTGTTTTTTATACACTTTGATTTTTATTTTACTGTTTTAATTGATCTCAGCTACAATCGGGCGGAAGGCGGGGTACACCCTGGACAAGTCGCCATCTCACCGCAGGGCCAACACAGATAGACAGACAACATTCACACTCACATTCACACACTAGGCGCCAGCACCCCCCGCGACCCCAAAAGGGAATAAGCGGTAGAAATGGATGGATGGATGGATGTTTTAATTGATTTTGCCCTTTAAAATAGTTTTTAATCATATTTGTTTTTATTGGTTTTGCGCTTCCGCCCGATTGTAGCTGAGATAGGCGCCAGCGCCCCCGCGACCCCGAAAGGGAATAAGCGGTAGGAAATGGATGGATGAATGGTTTTATTTTTTGTTTTATTCAGTCATTGGTGGAGCATAATATTGTTTTTTTTTGTGTATTTTTTTAATATTGTTTTTAACATGGCTGTGCAGCACTTTGGAAACGTTATTGTTGTTTAAATGTGCTATATAAATAAAGTGGATTGGATTGGATTGGATTACTTCTATGTGTAGAAATCTAGGTTGATTGGCAACACTAAATTGGCCCTCGTGTTTGAATGTGAGTGTGAATGTTGTCTGTCTATCTGTGTTGGCCCTGCGATGAGGTGGCGACTTGTCCAGGGTGTACCCCGCCTTCCGCCCGATTGTAGCTGAGATAGGCGCCAGCGACCCCAAAAAGGGAATAAGGGGTAGAAAAATGCATGGATGGATGAATCACTTGTTTATTTTTGAACAAGTTTTTAGTTACTTTTATATATTTTTTTCCAAATAGTTCAAGAAAGACCACTACAAATGAGCAATATTTTTTCACTGTTATGCAATCGAATAAATGAGAAACTGATGACATAGTGCTGTATTTTACTTCTTTATCTCTTTTTTTTTCCAACTAAAAATGCTTTACTCTGATTAGGGGGTACTTGAATTAAAAAAAATGTTCACAGGGGGTATATCACTGAAAAAAAGGTTGAGAACCACTGCCCTTGGGTAAACTGGGTAACACACGGCACACTGACAAAGCCTAACCTATTGTTACTATAACAATCTACAAGGTTAATATGGCTGGCTTCTCTTACTTCCCCTCCATTTATCTGCTTTCTTTTGTATTTGAAGTTATCATTACATACTGTGTATGTATTTTTGCATTTGAAGAATTATATTGTTGATAACAGAGGTATATTATTATTATTCTTTCTATTGGTATTTGTATTGCTCTATATGCAATGTTATAAGGTTCATTGTCATTTATGTATTATTTATTTCACTAACTACTTCTTTGTTATCACTTTTACTATCACATTTGTACATATCGTATTTGCTGATGTCGTTCTATTGTTGTTGTTGTTGTTATTGTTGTGTTTGCGGTTGTTGTATTTGTCTCTCTGTCTTATCCCCCTTTTATCCCCACAATTTCCCCCTCTGTCTTCCTTTTTTTTTCTCTTTTTATCCCTTCCTCCTCCGGCCTGGATGCACCAAATGATAATATAAATCCATTTAATAAAGTCAAATACAAATAAGGCAACAAGAGAAGTATCCCACACTTCTTTTTGTAAAGTAAATCTGAACAGCCGATATCGGCATCTACATCAACTATGTGATTTGCCTGAGAAGCTGGACAGGACAAAAAATAAAAAATAAAAAATAAAAAATAAAATAAATAAAAAAAATATATATATATATATTACTAAATTGCTGGGGTTTCCAAACTATGAACCATTTTTGGGTTGCTTTTTCAATGAGTAACGCATTCTTGGTTAAGAAGTTTTTTTTTTAAATTAAAACGTTACTTTTTTATTTAATGTAATTTTTATTAAGGAGTAATCTCATTAACATTATTCACAATCCCACATCTTATGTACTTGAAATTATTCGAGCATGCTGTATAGAACTACCAAAGTCATGACCCATCGTGTTTGTTTAGTTTTTGACTCCCTCAGTTCCTGTTTTGAGCACCCTTAGGTTTGTGTTTTAGTTGCCATGACTCCGGATTATTTTCACCTGCCTCTGATTAGTGTTAGGGGACGCTCACCTGCTCCTGGGTACTAATCAGAGAGCTACTTATTCCCTGCCCATGTCACTCGTATCTGTAACGATTGCTGGGCATGGTGGTGCGGGTTAGTTCTTCCTTGGATGCAGTCAGGCTCGAACACAGCGTGTGTGTGAATTGTGAATTATATTTATATAGCGCTTTTCTCAAGTGACTCAAAGCGCTTTACATAGTGACACCCAATATCTAAGTTACATTTATACCAGTGTGGGTGGCACTGGGAGCAGGTGGGTAAAGTGTCTTGCCCAAGGACACAACGGCAGTAACTAGGATGGCACAAGCGGGAATCGAACCTGCAACTCTCAAGTTGCTGGCACGGCCACGCTACCAACCGAGCAATGCCGCCCCAGGTAAGAAATGATAGATTTATTTAAAAAATGATAACAGACTTAGTCAAAACAAACATAACTAGCATGAGAGCCAGAAGAGAACTAAAAGCACTGGCATGGGAGCTAGGGAAATAACGAACGAACTTGAACATGGCACAAAAGGGAAAGCAAAAACTACTAGCATGAGAGCTAGAGGAAAACAAATGCATAGCGCGAAAGCTAGCAAGTAGAAACATGGAAATAGGAATCGTTACTGAAATGAAACACAAACTGCGTGAAACACTTATTAGGATGCGAGAGTCAATGAACAGAAAAGGCAGGCTTAAATAAGGACGGCGATTAGCAAAAACAGGTGTGCGTCAACAGCGAGTAGCAGGTGGAACTAATATGAAACCATGGTAACAGAACAAACAAGGAAGTGAGGAAGTCAAACAACAGAATGAGATACAAAAACGGAACAAAACTAGAATATGGAATGATCCGGGCAGCGGATCATAACAGTCTCTTTCTTTTGAGTATATTTTAATGTATTAAAAATAGTTTTGATCAGTAGTTGGGAAGGAGTAGGACAAACTAGCTGTAAAATGTATAATTTTTAACCAAATATTGGGTCAAGGAGCGCTAAATTGCGCAACCCAATATTTGGGTTTGGAATAAGCCGACTATGAAAGGAGCATAACTCAGCTTTTGTGTTAAATAAATTCAACGCAATAGTTGGGTTATGAATCAACCAACATTGAGATAAGCATAACTCACCAGGAATTAATTTACGTGGACCCCGAATTAAACAAGTTAACAAACTTATTCGGGTGTTATCATTTAGTGGTCAATTGTACGGAATATGTACTGTACTGTGCAATCTACTAATAAAAGTTTCAATCAATCAATAAAAAAAATTCAACTTTTGGGTAATTTAAACCAATAGTTTGGTTGGGAATAACCCAACTTTAAGTTGTAATTAAACTTTGTGGTTACATAATTCAACGCTAAAGTTGGGTTGAAAAAATTAACCCAAAATGTTGATTTAAAATAAGTCAACTAAGGGGTTTGTACTTTCCTCAATACAGTTGGGTTAAAAGTGGGTTATTTTTCAACCCAACATTGTCACGATGGGGGGGGGGGGTCGCAGCTTGCTGCGGGGTCGTTCTCCCAGGAAGGCAGACGGACTACTCGGGACATGGCATGTCGGTAAAAACATGATTTAATCTTTGACTAAAAAAGGTACAAACAAAAGGCGCGCACAAGGCGGCGGCAAAAACATGAACTAAACAACGCAATAAACAATGGTTTGAATAACAAAATAACTTACTTGACATTGCATAAAACAAGCAAGACTTACTGTGGCAAGAACAGACCATGAAACGAACACAATGACGCCAGGACGAACAACAGAAAATGACAGGCTTATATAGTGATGTGTCGATTGAAAACAGGTAAGTGAGTTCAAATGAATCAGGTGCGTGAGTCATGAGGACAGATGAACTGATTGGTCGTCATGGTGACGAAACAGGGAGTGAAAAAACAGGAACTAAAAGAGTTCAAAGGTCAACAGAACATAGCCAAACAAGACATGGCTATATTAAACAATGGATGTCTGCAAATTTTTTGCAACTTAACGCCAAAAAAACGGAAATGCTGATTATCGGTCCTGCTAGACACCGACCTCTATTTAATAATACAACTTTAACATTTGACAACCAAATAATAAAACAAGGTGACTCGGTAAAAAATCTGGGTATTATCTTCGACCCAACTCTCTCCTTTGAGTCACACATTAAAAGCGTTACTAAAACGGCCTTCTTTCATCTCCGTAATATCGCTAAAATTCGCTCCATTTTGTCCACTAAAGACGCCGAGATCATTATCCATGCGTTTGTTACGTCTCGCCTCGATTACTGTAACGTATTATTTTCGGGTCTCCCCATGTCTAGCATTAAAAGATTAAAGTTGGTTCAAAATGCGGCTGCTAGACTTTTGACAAGAACAAGAAAGTTTGATCACATTACGCCTGTACTGGCTCACCTGCACTGGCTTCCTGTGCACTTAAGATGTGACTTTAAGGTTTTACTACTTACGTATAAAATACTACACTGTCTAGCTCCATCCTATCTTGCCGATTGTATTGTACCATATGTCCCGGCAAGAAATCTGCGTTCCAAAGACTCCGGCTTATTAGTGATTCCTAAAGCCCAAAAAAAGTCTGCGGGCTATAGAGCGTTTTCCGTTCGGGCTCCAGTACTCTGGAATGCCCTCCCGGTAACAGTTCGAGATGCTACCTCAGTAGAAGCATTTGTCATGCCCGGCTCTGCCGGTTAGTGTTTGGGGCACTTTGGTCCTCCGACCCGCAGGTGGAGCTGTCGGTTGCTGCCGGTTAGTGTTTGGGGCACTTTGGTCCTCCGACCCGCAGGTGGAGCTGGTCTGTGAAGACGTGCAACATCTCAGAGGGCTGCTGATTGGGCGGCCTATAAAAGGCCTCCCATCAGCATGCTCTCGCTCTCATGCTCTCTCTCTTTCTCTCTCTCGTCCCACAGGCACATTCGTTTGGTGACCGTATGGTCACGGCAACGACGGCCGGGATTAGCACCACACTAACACCCTTTTTGGACAACACTCATTTACTGATACATTCCTTGGTTAATTCACATTACTGATCACTGATACATGTTGTAAAATAAAAGATCTGTTGGCTAAAATGTACAAATCGGTGTGGTCTCCCTTAATGTTACAGCCACTAACAAGCCAGTGGTTGTGACATATGGGGGCTCGTCCGATCTTTGGTAGTAACTTTAGGCTATGGTAATTCCTTCTACTGGCTATGGCAGCGCAGGAAGGTGCGTAGAGCTCTTTGTATTGAGTATTCCTTCTACTGGCTTTTGGAGCGTAGGAAGGTGAGTAGAGCTGAGTTACTAATTGTGAACTGCTGATAGTCAGTTGGGGCCTGTTATCAGTTAGTTAATTGGGGGATCTACTGATTTGTACTTTTGAGGCTTTGTTTGACCGTGCAAGTGTAGGTAGACACTGAATTGTTTGTTCCAGCCATCTTGGTTTAGTTTCATTGCAGTTTGTAGCATTGCATTCAGCCTCTTAGGAGCTGTCGCCTTTATCCCCATCTAGTACGGGTTCTAGGTTCCTGCTGTCACAGAGCCTGGGCGAGGGCACCGCCTTGGAGAAACGGCTGAATCGGCTTTGTCGGGATGGTACGTCTCCACAGGTATTGGTGAGTAAATGATCCTCGTCCTCGGGCTCTGTGTGAAAATAGATTAGTCTAGTGGGGGGAAAATGTTTAGGGGGATGCTCCGAGGTTAGTTTGCTGTGTTAACATAACTGTAATGTTTTAGAGACCTGGTTAGATTGGTTGGAGAGAGAGAGCCTAGCGTAATTAGAGCTAGTTTTTGGTTGGGTTGTTTTTTCAGTAGTTTCATTGTTAGCCAGATTGGTACTGACGGCCTGGGTTGAGCAGGATGGAGGCTTTTGTGGAAGCACCATCTGAGAAATTGTTGTTTGCCCTTAATAAGGAACAGTTGTTGCAATTGGCAGAAAAGTATGGCATGGAATTGTCATCAGCCATTAGAACTGGTAAGAAGGGACCCTTGCGTGACTCCATTCACGAGTTTTTGTGTGAGCAGAGCATTTTGCCTTCAGGAAAAGGTGGTGACGCTCATGTGAAGGGTATGTCAGAGCCTATGCAGTCAGAGAGGGTAGGCATACTGACTTTTGAGCAAAAAAGAGAGATGAAGGCACTTGAATTTGAGTGGGCGCAACAGGCTAAGGAGAAAGAACGTCTTTTTGAACTGGAAAAAATCAAATTAGAACGAGAATTGCAACAGCAAGCAGATATGGAGAGACTCAAATTTGAAAAAGAAATGGATTTGAAAAAAGGTGAAATGGACCTTACAGTACAGCTTGAGAAAATTAAAATTGAACAGGATCGTTTGAAACTAATGTCAGAAGGTAAGATTAGTGGAAATCTGTCCGGGTCAAGTATGGATAGCATGGTAAAGTATGTTCCAAAGTTTGACGAACGTGACCCAGACGTGTTTTTCTCACTGTTTGAACAGATGGCCTCTGACAAAAAGTGGAGTGAAGAGGATAGAACGGTGCTTTTGCAAACTGTACTAGTAGGACGCGCACGGGAGGCATACTTGGCATTAACACCTGTTGATAGGCACAAGTATGCTGAGGTGAAAAAAGCAGTCTTGAAATGTTATGAACTGAATCCAGAAGCTTACAGACAACGTTTCAGAAACTGGCGTAAATGTGATAATCAGACCCATGCTGAAGTGGCAAGAGAGTTGAGTACTTATTTTAACCGGTGGCTCACTTCAGAGTCTGTCTCAACTTACGAAAATTTGCGTGATTTGTTGATTTTGGAGCAGTTTAAGAACATTGTACCAGATCAAATTGCAACCTACATTAATGAGCAAAAGGCAAAGTCAGTGGAGGAGGCAGCCTCGCTTGCTGATACCTTTGTGTTGACTCATAAACGTAAGCCTTACAGCAGTCCTCCACGGTATAATAGCCACCAACGTTATGATCCTGCTCGTTCTCCTCCACAACGTTCTCCTCCTCGTTATGGTCGTAGTTCAAATCGATCCAATTATGGCAATTCCAGTAATGTTCCTAAATTTGATAATGGAAGTAGCAAATCTCGCCCAAGCCCGACGAATAAATGTCATTACTGTTTGCAGGAGGGACATTGGAAAAAGGACTGCCCGCTGTTGAAAGGCCGTAAATCTAATGCCAAGGTAGCTGGGTGTGTTTCTGTTGTGCATCCAGTTGATTTTGGCGTCTCTGATCTAACACCGTTACCTCGTTTGGAAGTTCATTGTGAGCAAGTGATTGAAGATGGTGCATCTGTGTCAGACGAGCAGACGAAATCAGTAGAGTCAGCTGCGTCTGATTTCGCTCCATTCATTAGTGATGGCTGGGTGTCATTGGTTGGAGAGACACAAAAAGTTCCAGTTAAAATCTTAAGAGACACTGGGGCATCTGAGAGTTTCATTTCTGGAGCAGTTTTGCCATTTTCCACAGCATCTGACACTGGGAAATGTGTTTTGATTAGAGGAATAGGCATGCAGTCATTTTCTGTACCGTTGCACAAAATTCACTTGTGTTCAGGATTTGTGAATGGGGAGGTGACTATTGCTGTGAGACCGTCTCTGCCTATGCAGGATATCCATGTAATTCTGGGGAACAATTTGGGTGGGTGTTTAGTTTCTTCACCTCCAGTTGTTACACCTGTACCGCTATCTGTAGAGGAGCCAGACGCGTGTTGTCAAGAATTCCCAGAAGTGTTTACTGCTTGTGCTGTGACTAGGGCAATGTCTCGCACGCAGGCGCAATCGTCGGATGTGTCCAAATCTGTGCCTTTTTTTGTTCCTGAGCTGCCCGAACCTCTGTCATGTCAAGATTTAATTGAGGCACAAAAGAATGATCAGAGCTTTGAGAAATATTTTGCCTTAGCTTCTACTGATCCAACGATGGGTTACTTCATTCAGAATGGCGTTTTGCTGCATACGTGGTTGCCAGGTGTTGATCCTGAAGTGGCAGGTCAGGTGATTCAAGTGATGGTACCTGACAAATACCGTGATTTGATTTTGAGAACAGCCCATGGAGCAGAGTCTGGGCATTTTGGAGTTAAGAAAACCTACCGACGTCTTTTGGAACATTTTTACTGGCCACGGATGAAACGCCATGTATCTAGATTTGTCAAAGCATGTCATGTTTGCCAGGTTGCGAAACAGAGTACTCCCATTAAACCTGCACCACTTCAACCTATTCCGTCTGTTGGCACACCATTTGAGCATCTCATTATTGATTGTGTAGGTCCACTACCCCCTTCGAAATCTGGTTGTGTGTACCTTTTTACCATCATGTGCCAGGCCACTCGGTATCCAGCAGCGTATGCCTTGAGAACAATTACCACAAGGTCAGTATTGAAATGTTTGTCTAAATTCATTTCTGTCTTTGGCATTCCAAAGGTAATTCAGAGCGACAGAGGGTCTAACTTTACCTCCAGAACATTTGCTGCAGCGTTGAAGTCGATGCAGGTGAAGCACAATTTGAGCAGTGCGTATCACGCACAGAGTCAGGGGGCATTGGAGCGCTGGCATGCCACGTTGAAGTCTCTCTTGCGCGCTTACTGTGTTGAGATGCGGAGAGATTGGGAGGAGGCGTTGCCATGGCTCTTGTTGTCTGCGCGTGGTGTAGTTCAAGAAAGCACTGGTTTTAGTCCAAATGACCTAGTCTTTGGCCACAAAGTCCGGACCTCACTGTCTGTTTTAAATGCCAATCTGGATCTGCAGAACACTCCCGTCAGTTTCACTGAGTATGTAGATGGTTTTCGTCGTAGGCTGTTGCTTGCATGGAAAGAGGCAACCGAGCATTTGACTAAAGCTCAGGTGAAAATGAAGCTGCGTTATGACCGTAAAGCGAAGATCAGAGTTTTCAATCCAGGTGATCAAGTTTTAGCATTGCTGCCCATTCCGGGGTCACCATTTACAGCAAAATACTCTGGTCCATTTACGGTTATGAGCCAAGTGTCAGATCTCAATTATTTACTGTCAACTCCTGATCGTAAACGATCAGAGCAACTGTGTCATGTGAATTTACTCAAGCCTTACCACTCTGCAGGTTCCGACAAGGCGGGTGGGATTGCTGCGAGTCCAGTGGGTCTAGCCGTTGGGGTTGGGGAACCGCTCAACTGGCCGGAGGTGGCAGCTTGGGATGAAGTGCGCGCACCTGATGATTCAGTGTTACACGGGCGCTTAGATAATACTCAGCAGTTAAAGGAGCTAGATAGTCTCCTCGGTCATTTAAGTGAGGTACAGCGTAAACAGTTGTCGGATTTGATTTTTGAGTTTTTGCCTTTGTTTTCCGACACTCCAACCTGTACCACACTAATTGAACATGACATTGACACACAGGGGGCCCGCCCAATACGACAAAGATTTTATCGAGTGGCTCCCGATAAACAGAAGAGTATGGAGGACAGTGTGCAGTATCTGCTTGATCATGGTCTCGCCAAGCCATCTTACTCCAGTTGGGCATCGCCATGTCTACTGGTGAAAAAGTCAGATAACACCTATAGATTCTGTACGGATTATAGGAAAGTAAATGCTGTGACTAGACCAGATTCTTTTCCATTGCCACGTATCGAGGACTGTGTGGATCAGGTTGGGAGTGCTCGTTATGTCAGCAAATTTGATTTATTGAAAGGTTACTATCAAGTGCCTTTGACGCAGAGAGCGCAGGAGATATCTGCATTCATTACCTCTTCCGGTTTGTACTCGTATACTCGAATGAGCTTCGGTTTGCGGAATGCTCCTGCAACCTTCCAACGGCTCATGAATAGGGTCGTTGGGGGGCTGCAGGGGTGCTCGGTTTATTTGGACGACGCCGTTTGTCATTCAGACAGTTGGGACGAACATTTGGCTCGCATTCGAGCGCTTTTCCAGAGGTTGGTGGCAGCAAACCTCACAGTAAATTTAGCGAAATGCGAGTTTGCGCGTGCCACAGTCGTCTATTTGGGTAAAGTAGTCGGCCAGGGGATGGTGCGGCCCGTTAACGCAAAGGTGGCAGCTATTGATAATTTCCCTGTGCCGGCGACGAAGAAAGAACTTATGCGCTTTTTGGGTATGATCGGGTACTACCGCAA
Source organism: Nerophis ophidion (assembly GCF_033978795.1). Lineage (NCBI taxonomy): Eukaryota > Metazoa > Chordata > Actinopteri > Syngnathiformes > Syngnathidae > Nerophis > Nerophis ophidion. Next base: position 51,216,973 of record NC_084623.1, read on the forward strand.
TTTTTGCTGCAATTTTTCAACTGTTGTATCTCCTCTGACCAATTTGTTGAAGGGTGGCGCCAAATTCATTTGGTCGGAGGAGTGTCAGCAGGCTTTCCAGAATGCAAAGCTTTTGTTAACATCAGCTCCGGTCCTGGCTGCACCCAAACTGGATCTGCCATTCCAGCTGCAGGTGGATGCAAGCCAGGTGGGAGCAGGTGCGGTCCTCCTGCAGGCTGATGATGATGGAGTAGCCAGACCGGTTTGCTATTTTTCAAAAAAATTCAACAAATACCAATTTAATTATTCAGTGATTGAAAAGGAAGCATTAGCATTGATTTGGGCATTGCAACACTTTGAAGTCTATGTGGGAGGGGGTCTCCATCCAATTGTGGTCTACTCAGATCACAACCCTCTCACTTTTCTACAGTCTTTCAAAGGGTCCACCAACCAGCGCCTGTTGCGCTGGGCACTGTTTCTGCAGCCATTCCACCTGTTGATCCGCCATATTCGCGGGGTGGAAAATGTAATGGCTGATGCGCTCTCTCGGGCTCTGGACCAGGAGGTCTAATCATCTCCACTCACTCCTAACCTGCGGTTTTTCTCTGTTTCCCTTAAAGGTCGCTGTCCGGGTACCAGGATTTGCTGGGTGCAGGGAAGGTCGGAGGGTAAGGAGGGTGTTTGGGATGGTTTGGGTTCTGGTTGGTCTGGGGTGGAGGGGAGGTGCGTCATTGGGACTAGAATATAGCTACTGGGGCTACTGTAGGTTTTGGTTTTCTATTTATTGATGGTGCTTCAGAGACCCAGTTAACACGGGTCTCTGTTTTTAAGGGGGGGGATGTCATGCCCGGCTCTGCCGGTTAGTGTTTGGGGCACTTTGGTCCTCCGACCCGCAGGTGGAGCTGTCGGTTGCTGCCGGTTAGTGTTTGGGGCACTTTGGTCCTCCGACCCGCAGGTGGAGCTGGTCTGTGAAGACGTGCAACATCTCAGAGGGCTGCTGATTGGGCGGCCTATAAAAGGCCTCCCATCAGCATGCTCTCGCTCTCATGCTCTCTCTCTTTCTCTCTCTCGTCCCACAGGCACATTCGTTTGGTGACCGTATGGTCACGGCAACGACGGCCGGGATTAGCACCACACTAACACCCTTTTTGGACAACACTCATTTACTGATACATTCCTTGGTTAATTCACATTACTGATCACTGATACATGTTGTAAAATAAAAGATCTGTTGGCTAAAATGTACAAATCGGTGTGGTCTCCCTTAATGTTACAGCCACTAACAAGCCAGTGGTTGTGACACATTTAAGTCTCACCTTAAAACTCATTTGTATACTCTAGCCTTTAAATAGACCTCCTTTTTAGACCAGTTGATCTGCCGCTTCCTTTCTTTTTTCTCCTATGTCCCCCCTCCCTTGTGGAGGAGGTCCGGTCCGATTGACCATGGATGAAGTACTGGCTGTCCAGAGTCGAGACCCAGGATGGACCGCTCGACGGGACCCAGGATGGATCGGTTGGGGACATCTCTACGCTGCTGATCCGACTCCGCTTGGGATGGTTTCCTGTGGACGGGACTCTCGCTGCTGTCTTGGATCCGCTTTGAACTGAACTCTCGCGGCTGTGTTGGAGCCACTATGGATTGAACTTTCACAGTATCATGTTAGACCCGCTCGACATCCATTGCTTTCGGTCCCCTAGAGGGGGGGGGGGGTTGCCCACATCTGAGGTCCTCTCCAAGGTTTCTCAAAGTCAGCATTGTCACTGGCGTCCCACTGGATGTGAATTCTCCCTGCCCACTGGGTGTGAGTTTTCCTTGCCCTTTTGTGGGTTCTTCCGAGGATGTCGTAGTCGTGATGATTTGTGCAGTCCTTTGAGACATTTGTGATTTGGGGCTATGTAAATAAACATTGATTGATTGATGATCAACAAGACATGACGAACATTTTTTTAGTGTGTGTGACTCTTCATTGCTCGGTGTAATGCATGGGCCTCACCCGGCTTTAGAACCATAGGATCATGGCTGGATTGATAGTGTAATGGTTCATGTAGCTGATTTTTACGAGATCAAGTGAGTAACTGAGTGAATGACCTGCGACCAGTCAATGAATGAATGAAAGACACCATCTTTTAAGGTTTATATGTGAATTAGGTCCTTGTTGCGTTGTCTCAAAACGAATCACTCAGCTCCGATTGTCCGTGTTCGCGTTGCCTTTTTGATACATAGCAATCCTGGGACGCTATGCTATGATCAGCATGGAGGATGACATCAGATTAAGATGAGTGCATCCTAAGAAAGTGTTGATAATGAGATCATGTAATGACATCATTGCCACATCGCTGCATTTTGGAAAACAAGCATAGGTCAGATGACTGTCGCGTCTTCGCGGGCGCACGGCTGCGATTGTTGTCTTCCTTAGCGACGCAGGAAGCGAGCAGGAGTGGCGTGGAGGTAAGATGAAGTATTTTAATAAATAGATAGTACTTTATTTATTCCGTCAGGAGAGTTCCTTCAGGAAAATTACAATTTTCAGCACAATCCCATTCAAGATCAGACAAACATTATCAATCAATCAATCAATGTTTACTTATATAGCCCTAAATCACTAGTGTCTCAAAGGGCTGCACAAACCACTACGACATCCTCGGTAGGCCCACATAAGGGCAAGGAAAACTCAGACCCAGTGGGACGTCGGTGACAATAATGACCCAGTGGGACGTCGGTGACAATGATGACTATGAGAACATGATACTGTGATACTGATGATACTGATGACTATGAGAACATATGAGAACATGATACTGTGAAAGATCAATCCATAATGGATCCAACACAGTCGCGAGAGTCCAGTCCAAAGCGGATCCAACACAGCAGCGAGAGTCCCGTTCACAGCGGAGCCAGTAGGAAACCATCCCAAGCGGAGGCTGATCAGCAGCGCAGAGATGTCCCCAGCCGATACACAGGCGAGCAGTACATGGCCACCGGATCGGACCGGACCCCCTCCACAAAGGAGAGTGGGACATAGAAGAAAAAGAAGAGAAACGGCAGATCAACTGGTCTAAAAAGGGAGTCTATTTAAAGGCTAGAGTATACAAATGAGTTTTAAGGTGAGACTTAAATGCTTCTACTGAGGTGGCATCTCGAACTGTTACCGGGAGGGCATTCCAGAGTACTGGAGCCCGAAATGAAAAAGCTCTACAGCCCGCAGACTTTTTTTGGGCTTTGGGGATCACTAATAAGCCGGAGTCCTTTGAACGCAGATTTCTTGCCGGGACATATGGTACAATACAATCGGCAAGATAGGATGGAGCTAGACCGTGTAGTATTTTATACGTAAGTAGTAAAACCTTAAAGTCACATCTTAAGTGCACAGGAAGCCAGTGCAGGTGAGCCAGTACAGGCGTAATGTGATCAAACTTTCTTGTTCTTGTCAAAAGTCTAGCAGCCGCATTTTGTACCAACTGTAATCTTTTAATGCTAGACATGGGGAGACCCGAAAATAATACGTTACAGTAGTCGAGGCGAGACGTAACAAACGCATGGATAATGATCTCAGCGTCTTTAGTGGACAGAATGGAGCGAATTTTAGCGATATTGCGGAGATGAAAGAAGGCCGTTTTAGTAACGCTTTTAATGTGTGCCTCAAAGGAGAGAGTTGGGTCGAAGATAATACCCAGATTCTTTACCGTGTCGCCTTGTTTAATTGTTTGGTTGTCAAATGTTAGAGTTGTATTATTAAATAGAGTTCGGTGTCTAGCAGGACCGATAATCAGCATTTCCGTTTTTTTGGCGTTGAGTTGCAAAAAGTTAGCGGACATCCATTGTTTAATTTCATTAAGACACGCCTCCAGCTGACTACAATCCGGCATGTTGGTCAGCTTTAGGGGCATTAAAGGGAGACAGAACAGGATCGCTGACGGGTCTGCCGGCTTCCAGCGCCCCTTACAAAAAAGATGACATACAGGTAAACAGCGGGGGGGATGGGAGAAAAGAATAGAAGATTAAACTAAAATAAAATAAAAAATAAAAAAATAAAAAAATATAAAAAAATCGGTCTTAGCCTGGGCCCTGGAGTGGGGGTGCAGACTGAGGCCAAGGGAAAAAAAAACAAAACAAAAAAAAACAACAAGTCATAGCCATAGTACACATCCCTCTTACATGTGTGTAAGAGGGAAACATCAAACATCAAAGAACACAGAGGACATTAAATACATTAAAGCAGCAGATACAAGCAGACACTTCTACATACAGCTATGAATAAAAAGTAAAATAAACATATACACTGTGGTGGCCTCTGCGGTGTTATAAAGCAGAAGCAAAAATTCAGACTTAGGACGCTAACAAGCGTGGAGCTAAACAAAACCGAAATGTCACCAAGGGTGAAAAACGAGGAAGGCTAGACTGTGCAAAGAACACTAGATGCAAGCAGGGGCGGTTCTAGGCATGCTTATATGAGGGGGCAGTCAGAAATGTGAAGGGGGCATCATGTGTACACATCATGCTCCAGCACTTTTTTTCCCTGTGCTTATAGTAACGATGCTTTCTTCATTGAAATAGGTCTTTAGCTATGTGTCCAACCCCAACCTGGAGTAGTGGATTGCACTTTGTCAGGCCTCTACCTTCAGACCTGTCCCACTTGGGTGTGCCACCTGAAGACTAAGCTCCTGCTGGTATAGCTGTTACGGTCACTAGAGGCACGCAAACCCCCTGACCACAATAAGGTGGCAATCCCTCAGGGGGGGAAATTGAAAAATAAAAATAAAAATAAATGAATAAAATAAAATAAAACATCCTTCATCCAGATTTTATCAACCAACAACATAACATTTATCCTAACTGGATGGCCTAACTCCCAAATAAATGTTGCCCCAAAGTAGGACTTCACACACTACAGTCAATATTTACAAAACTGAAAGGTAGTCTGATGAATAATGAGAAAAAAGACTCTCAAACTAATTTATAAAACAGAACAGATATACAGAAGAACATTTTTTTCTTTTATATATACATATATCCATCCATCCATCATCTTCCGCTTATCCGAGGTCGGGTCGCGGGGGCAGCAGCCTAAGCAGGGAAGCCCAGACTTCCCTCTCCCCAGCCACTTCGTCTAGCTCTTCCCGGGGGATCCCGAGGCGTTCCCAGGCCAGCCGGGAGACATAGTCTTCCCAACGTGTCCTGGGTCTTCCCCGTGGCCTCCTACCGGTTGGACGTGCCCTAAACACCTCCCTAGGGAGGCGTTCGGGTGGCATCCTGACCAGATGCCCGAACCACCTCATCTGGCTCCTCTCCATGTGGAGGAGCAGCGGCTTTACTTTGAGTTCCTCCCGGATGGCAGAGCTTCTCACCCTATCTCTAAGGGAGAGCCCCGCCACACGGCGGAGGAAACTCATTTCGGCCGCTTGTACCCGTGATCTTATCCTTTCGGTCATGACCCAAAGCTCATGACCATAGGTGAGGATGGGAACGTAGATCGACCGGTAAATTGAGAGCTTTGCCTTCCGGCTCAGCTCCTTCTTCACCACAACGGATCGGTACAACGTCCGCATTACTGAAGACGCCGCACCGATCCGCCTGTCGATCTCACCATCCACTCTTCCCTCACTCGTGAACAAGACTCCTAGGTACTTGAACTCCTCCACTTGGGGCAGGGTCTCCTCCCCAACCCGGAGATGGCACTCCACCCTTTTCCGGGCGAGAACCATGGACTCGGACTTGGAGGTGCTGATTCTCATTCCGGTCGCTTCACACTCGGCTGCGAACCGATCCAGCGAGAGCTGAAGATCCCGGTCAGATTAAGCCATCAGGACTACATCATCTGCAAAAAGCAGAGACCTAATCCTGCACCCACCAAACCGGAACCCCTCAACGCCTTGACTGCGCCTAGAAATTCTGTCCATAAAAGTTATGAACAGAATCGGTGACAAAAGACAGCCTTGGCGGAGTCCAACCCTCGCTGGAAATGTGTTCGACTTACTGCCGGCAATGCGGACCAAGCTCTGGCACTGATCATACAGGGAGCGGACCGCCACAATAAGACAGTCCAATACCCCATACTCTCTGAGCACTCCCCACAGGACTTCCCGAGGGGACACGGTCGAATGCCTTCTCCAAGTCCACAAAGCACATGTAGACTGGTTGGGCAAACTCCCATGCACCCTCAAGAACCCTGCCGAGAGTATAGAGCTGGTCCACAGTTCCACGACCAGGACGAAAACCACACTGTTCCTCCTGAATCCGAGGTTCGACTATCCGACGTAGCCTCCTCTCCAGTACACCTGAATAAACCTTACCGGGAAGGCTGAGGAGTGTGATCCCTCGATAGTTGGAACACACCCTCCGGCCCCCTTCTTAAAGAGAGGAACCACCACCCCGGTCTGCCAATCCAGAGGTACCGCCCCCGATGTCCACGCGATGCTGCAAAGTCTTGTCAACCAAGACAGCCCCACAGCGTCCAGAGCCTTAAGGAACTCCGGGCGGATCTCGTCCACCCCTGGGGTATATATATATATATTTTTTTTTGGTTGGCAACTTAACAGCTCAAAAACTCCTTTCTCTCCACTCTCTCATTTCTCTGTAGATTGAAACATTAAAGGTTGACTATGTAGACTTACAAGAAAAACAACAGAAAAAGAATTCCAGCAGTCGATTGCCAGACCGTTGCTAAGTAAAACGGGCCGTTGCTAGGGACTCCGCTCCGAACAGAGGACAGCAGAGGAGGACTGCTAAGCAGGATATATACCTTATGTTTCATTTTTACCCTCATTAACAGCATCATAAATGACTTGTAGCTTGTTACAGGGACAGTGGAGGCTCTCTGCCTTCCAAACCACTGCTGCTCAGAGCCTCCGCTGTCACTGCTCTCGTCAAGTTGTAAAAAAAAAAAAAAAAAAAAAAAAAAAGGAACTCCGTAGCACCGAAAGTCCGCGACGATAAACGTGTTTATGACAGATAAGACTACCCAAATACACCCATCCTAACAAGTATATGAAAAATGTAGACAACTTTTCCTTTTCTTTTACTTTCATACTGCAACAGTGATTGGATGTTTACTGAGGGCTGTGTGCGGGTGTGTGTCTGCTGCGCAGCCTGTGGAATGTTGAATACACACATGCACAGCGGAGGGAGGAATGAGAGGGAAGCCGACACTACTATATCGTGTGTGTCACTTTTTCGGCGGATTTTTCCCGCTGGTGCAGATAATTTTGTCAACTTTTAATGTAGTAATTTTGTGAGTTTATTAAAATTTGCTTTCTCAAATTTTGATTTGAGGGGGCAAGACATTTATTTAAGGGGGCTCTGCCCCCTCTTGCCCCCGCGTAGAGCCGGCCATGGATGCAAGGAGAGAAAACAGGAGAAACGCAAATGTTGTCTATAGCGAACATTGAATCAGCAACCATTGCTGGGTGCCAGGAAACTATAAAGGGAGGGAATCAACCCAAAACACCTGGTGGGAACACTAATTGCAAAACTAAGACAGGTGAGGAGAATCAGTGCCCATGTAAACCGACAGTAAACAGGGAAAGAGGGTGCAACCAGGAAACAGACTAACACAGAAAAACTACCAAACATAAATCATGGGTAACGGATCATGACAATGACGATCGTGTACATGTTTTAATAGTTACTAGTAAATTTTCAGGAGCAAAAATGTGAGATAAAACGACAAACAACTGTTATTAGATTGCTTATTGCATCAAAATGTGGAAACATAGAATCAAACATGACTCTTTTGGTTGTTTCCGTGCTGAAACTGTGACGCTTTGCTGGCATCGTGGTGTGGTTTTTGTTCTCTCGTGGATGCAGTTTGAGATAGACACAGCGTGTTTTTTAGACAAACTTTGCAGCGTGCAGTCATTCGTTCCCCGCCTGTTGCCGCGAAACAAAACCGACAACAACACTTTTCCTTTCTTTGGAACAAACCTATTACTCTTGTTCCCGTGAGCATGTTTTACTAGGTGTGTGAATCTTCGCTAAGGAAATAAGGGGGAGCAAGGAAGCTACCGGGCGGCGTAGCTCGGTTGGTAGAGTGGCCGTGCTAGCAACTTGAGGGTTGCAGGTTCGATTCCCGCTTCCTCCATTCTAGTCACTGCCGTTGTGTCCTTGGGCAAGGCACTTTACCCACCTGCTCCCAGTGCCACCCACACTGGTTTAAATGTAACTTAGATATTGGGTTTCACTATGTAAAGCGCTTTGAGTCACTTGAGAAAAAGCGCTATATAAATATAATTCACTTCACTACCTGTCAGAGTGAGTTTGTGATGAACCCCAAGATACAGAAAAGGAGGCATGCGTTGAATAAGGAAACATGGTTTTAATATAAAATACTAGAACAAAACCAAACAAAGGGTACAAACATAAAGCATGCACGTGGGCGGATAACAAACAAAAAGAGTTAGCATGGGGACTAGAAAATAAACGGAGCTTAGCATGGAAGCTAGCAAAAACAAAAGGCTTAGCATGGAGGCTAGCATAAACAGAACAGGGAACAGAAGTCGTTACGTGTTGTACAAAGACAAAACAGGAAGCAGGGAACCCAAAAAGAGTGAGCTACAAACATCTAACGAATTATAGCTTACGGCTACAGGAGCTACAATCGGGCAGAAGGCGGGGTACACCCTGGACAAGTCGCCACCTCATCGCAGGGCCAACACAGATAGACAGACAACACTCACACTCACATTCACACACTAGGGCCAATTTAGTGTTGCCAATAAGCGGTAGAAAATGGATGGATGGATGGGCTACAGGAGCGACAATACCATACAGAAGCGACATGCAATACGTGACAATAATCCAGCCCTGACTGGAAGACAAAGCAGGTACAAATAGGAGCGGGCTGATTGACACCAGGTATGGCCAGGCGCCAATCAGCCTCAGCTGAGGAGAAACAGCGCACAGGGGAAAAAAAAAACAGGAAACAGACAAAATAAGAGCGCTGACAGGAACTAAAACCAGGAAATACTAAACACACGGAGGAAAAACTAAAACACAAACAGACTGTCAGTGGCAAGCCTGACACTACGGTCGCTCCTGGGGCAAAAACATAGATTTTTCAAATCTCTAATCCATCAATAAAATCTGTTTATTGCCGAGGCCTACTTTTATCTTATCGGAGTCTAGTCCGACTAGAAGAAACTGAGAAGTATATCCAATAAGAACCAAAAAAGGGTAAGCTACAAACATCTAACGAATTATAGCTTACGGCTACAGGAGAGACAATACCATACAGAAGCGACGTGCAATACGTGACAACAATCCAGCCCTGACTGGAAGACAAAGCAGGTACAAATAGGAGCGGGCTTATTGACACCAGGTGTGGCCAGGCGCCAATCAGGCTCAGTTTAGGAGAAACAGCGCACAGGGGAAAAAAAACAGGAAACCGCCAAATAAAAGCGCTGACAGGAACTAAAAACAGGAAATACTAAACACAGGGAGGAAAAACTAAAACACAAACAAACTGTCAGTGGCAAGCCTGACACTACGGACGCTCCTGGGGCAAAAACATAGATTTTTCAAATCTCTAATCCATCAATAAAATCCGTTTATCTTATCGAAGTCTAGTCCGACTAGAAGAAACTGAGAAGTATATCCAATAAGAACCAAAAAAGGGTAAGCTACAAACATCTAACGAATTATAGCTTACGGCTACAGGAGAGACAATACCATACAGAAGCGACATGCAATACGTGAAAATAATCCAGCCCTGACTGGAAGACAAAGCAGGTACAAATAGGAGCGGGCTGATTGACACCAGGTGTGGCCAGGCGCCAATTAGCCGCAGTTTAGGAGAAACAGCGCACAGGGGAAAAAAAAACAGGAAACAGACAAAATAAGAGAGCTGACAGGAACTAAAAACAGGAAATACTAAACACACGGAGGAAAAACTAAAACACAAACAAACTGTCAGTGGCAAGCCTGACACTACGGACGCTCCTGGGGCAAAAACATAGATTTTTCAAATCTCTAATCCATCAATAAAATCCGTTTATTGCCGAGGCCTACTTTTATCTTATCGGAGTCTAGTCCGACTAGAAGAAACTGAGAAGTATATCCAATAAGAAGACATCATGAACCTTTTTGAGCTAATAACATGTCATTTTAGCAACTGTGTAAAACAAGGTGGGAAGTCGGAATCACGCCAAGCTGGACTACAAGTATGTAGGAAAGAATCCGTTCCAGCCCTGGTTTCAAACATAACGTACATTCTCCAAGGTTGTCTGCACTTCAACAAAGTAATGACAATCATCTTCGTTCTTGACAGTGTTGACATGTTCCCCATACAAAAAAACCCCACCAAAAAACTGCCTGTAGCGGCGTGGCCAAAAAATGACGCAATAGAGCATGTTTTCATTGGGTGTTTAGATTTGTTGACAGAAGATAGAAAACACTGAGATTTACATCACATTAAAAAGTCCAACTGGCCAGCAAGTACGCAATTTCATGCAAATGAAGGTCAGTGAGAGTATACTGTACTCGATATTGGGGGATCGACACTGTATCGGGAGATATAAACATACTATCAATCAATCAATTAATGTTTATTTATATACATCAAAAGTGTCTCAAAGGGCTGCACAAGCCACAACGACATCCTTGGTTCAGATCCCACATACGGGCAAGGAAAAACTCAACCCAATGGGATGACAATGAGAAACCTTGGAGAGGACCGCAGATGTGTGCAATGGACCTCGAGTTGATCTAGCATAATATTGTGTGAGTCCAGTCCATAGTGGATCTAACATAACAGTGGGAGTCCAGTCCATAGTGGATCTAACATAATAGTGACAGTCCAGTCCATAGTGGATCTAACATAATAGCGACAGTCCAGTCCATAGTGGATCTAACATAATAGTGGGAGTCCAGTCCAGAGTGGATCTAACATAATAGTGGGAGTCCAGTTCATAGTGGATCTAATATAATAGTGGGAGTCCAGTCCACAGTGGATCTAACATAATAGTGACAGTCCAGTCCATAGTGGATCTAACATAATAGTGACAGTCCAGTCCATAGGGGATCTAACATAATAGTGAGAGTCCAGTCCATAGTGGATCTAACATAATAGTGAGAGTCCAGTCCATAGTGGATCTAACATAATAGTGAAAGTCCAGTCCAGAGTGGATCTAACATAATAGTGACAGTCCAGTGTGGATCAAACATAATAGTGGGAGTCCAGTCCATAGTGGATCTAACATAATAGTGTGAGAGTCCAGTCCATAGTGGATCTAACATAATAGTGACAGTCCAGTCCATAGTGGATCCAACATAATAGTGAGAGTCCAGTCCATAGTGGATCCAACATAATAGTGGGAGTCCAGTCCATAGTGGATTTAACATAATAGTTGGAGTCCAGTCCATAGTGGATCTAACATAATAGTGGGAGTCCAGTCCATAGTGGATCCAACATAATAGTGGGAGTCCAGTCCATAGTGGATCTAACATAATAGTGGGAGTCCAGTCCATAGTGGATCCAACATAATAGTGGGAGTCCAGTTCATAGTGGATCTAACATAATAGTGACAGTCCAATCCATAGTGGATTAAACATAATAGTGGGAGTCCAGTCCAGAGTGGATCTAACATAATAGTGGCAGTCCAGTTCATAGTGGATCTAACATAATAGTGACAGTCCATTCCATAGTGGATTAAACATAATAGTGGGGGTTCAGTCCATAGTGGATCTAACATAATAGTGGGAGTCCAGTCCATAGTGGATCTAACATAATAGTGTGAGAGTCCAGTCCATAGTGGATCTAACATAATAGTGGGAGGCCAGTCCATAGTGGATCTAACATAATAGTGACAGTCCAGTCCATAGTGGATCTAACATAATAGTGGGAGTCCAGTCCATAGTGGATCTAACATAATAGTGACCGTCCAGTCTATAGTGGATCTAACATAATAGTGACCGTCCAGTCCATAGTGGATCCAACATAATAGTGGGAGTCCAGTCCATAGTGGATCTAACATAATAGTGACCGTCCAGTCTATAGTGGATCTAACATAATAGTGACCGTCCAGTCCATAGTGGATCTAATATAATAGTGACAGTCCAGTCCATAGTGGATCTAACATAATAGTGACAGTCCAGTCCAGAGTGGATCTAACATAATAGTGGGAGTCCAGTCCATAGTGGATCCAACATAATAGTGGGAGTCCAGTCCATAGTGGATCTAACATAATAGTGACAGTCGAGTCCATAGTGGATCTAACATAATAGTGGGAGTCCAGTCCATAGTGGATCTAACATAATAGTGGGAGTCCAGTCCAGAGTGGATCTAACATAATAGTGGGAGTCCAGTTCATAGTGGATCTAACATAATAGTGACCGTTCAGTCCATAGTGGATCTAATATAATAGTGACAGTCCAGTCCATAGTGGATCTAACATAATAGTGACAGTCCAGTCCAGAGTGGATCTAACATAATAGTGGGAGTCCAGTCCAGAGTGGATCTAACATAATAGTGGGAGTCCAGTCCATAGTGGATCTAACATAATAGTGGGAGTCCAGTCCATAGTGGATCTAACATAATAGTGACAGTCGAGTCCATAGTGGATCTAACATAATAGTGGCAGTCCAGTCCATAGTGGATCTAACATAATAGTGACAGTCCAGTCCATAGTGGATCTAACATAATAGTGGGAGTCCAGTCTATAGTGGATCTAACATAATAGTGAGAGTCCAGTCCAGAGTGGATCTAACATAATAGTGACAGTCCAGTCCATAGTGGATCTAAGATAATAGTGACAGTCCAGTCCATAGTGGATCTAACATAATAGTGACAGTCCAGTCCATAGTGGATCTAACATAATAGTGACAGTCCAGTCCATAGTGGATCTAACATAATAGAGACAGTCCAGTCCATGGTGGATCTAACATAATAGTGACAGTCCAGTCCATAATGGATCAAACATAATAGTGACAGTCCAGTCCATAGTGGATCTAACAAAATAGTGGGAGTCCAGTCCAGAGTGGATCTAACATAATAGTGGGAGTCCAGTCCATAGTGGATCTAACATAATAGTGACAGTCCAGTCCATAGTGGATCTAACATAATAGAAACAGTCCAGTCCATGGTGGATCTAACATAATAGTGACAGTCCAGTCCATAATGGATCTAACATAATAGTGACAGTCCAGTCCATAGTGGATCTAACATAATAGTGGGAGTCCAGTCCATAGTGGATTTAACATAATAGTTGGAGTCCAGTCCATAGTGGATCTAACATAATAGTGACAGTCGAGTCCATAGTGGATCTAACATAATAGTGACAGTCCAGTCCATAGTGGATCTAATATAATAGTGGGAGTCCAGTTCATAGTGGATCTAATATAATAGTGACAGTCCAGTCCAGAGTGGATCTAACATAATAGTGGGAGTCCAGTCCATAGTGGATCTAATATAATAGTGACAGTCCAGTCCAGAGTGGATCTAACATAATAGTGGGAGTCCAGTCCATAGTGGATTAAACATAATAGTGGGAGTCCAGTCCATAGTGGATCTAACATAATAGTGACAGTCCAGTCCATAGTGGATCTATTATAATAGTGGGAGTCCAGTCCATAGTGGATCTAACATAATAGTGAGAGTCCAGTCCATAGTGGATCTAATATAATAGTGGGAGTCCAGTCCATAGTGGATCTAACATAATAGTGAGAGTCCAGTCCATAGTGGATCTAACATAATAGTGACAGTACAGTCCATAGTGGATCTAACATAATAGTGACAGTCCAGTCCATAGTGGATCTATTATAATAGTGGGAGTCCAGTCCATAGTGGATCTAACATAATAGTGACCGTCCAGTCTATAGTGGATCTAACATAATAGTGACCGTCCAGTCCATAGTGGATCTAATATAATAGTGACAGTCCAGTCCATAGTGGATCTAACATAATAGTGGGAGTCCAGTCCATAGTGGATCTAACATAATAGTGTGAGAGTCCAGTCCATAGTGGATCTAACATAATAGTGGGAGTCCAGTCCATAGTGGATCTAACATAATAGTGACAGTCCAGTCCATAGTGGATCTAACATAATAGTGAGAGTCCAGTCCATAGTGGATCTAACATAATAGTGGAAGTCCAGTCCATAGTGGATCGAACATAATAGTGACAGTCCAGTCTATAGTGGATCTAACATAATAGTGGGAGTCCAGTCCATAGTGGATCTAACATAATAGTGACAGTCCAGTCCATAGTGGATTTAACATAATAGTGACAGTCCAGTCCATAGTGGATCTAACATAATAGTGGGAGTCCAGTCCATAGTGGATCCAACATAATAGTGAGAGTCCAGTCCATAGTGGATCTAACATAATAGTGGGAGTCCAGTCCACTAAATGGTAACACCCGAATAAGTTTTTCAACTTGTTTAATTCAGGGTCCACGTTAATCAATTCATGGTACGTGGGTGATATTCATTGAATTAGAATTAGAATTAGAATTTTAAAATACGCCAAAATTTTGACACAAAATGAACTTTTAGCGCTGGAATGTCACATTCTGTCAGGATGGGGGGGTGGGGGGGGGGGTCGTTCTCCCAGGAAGGCAGACGGTCTACTCAGGACATGGCGTGCGGGTTTAAACATGATTTAATCTTGAATCTCAAAAAAAAGGTGAAAACAAAAAGGCGCACAAGGGGAAAGCACAACTTGACGCAGAAAACAAAACTAACACTTGGACTGAACTATGGACATGAAACAAAAGTAGCTATCTCTTGCATGAATAAACAAAAACTTGGCATGGCATGAAAAGAACGGAACGCATGAAACAAACAAGACTTAGTGTGGCAAGAACAGATTATGAAACAAACAGCATGCACTGCAAAAACTGAAACCTAAGTAAGATGAAATATCTCAAATAAGAGTCATATTTGCTTATTTTATGTCTGATAAGATAATTCCTCTCACTAAGCAGATTTTATGTTAGAGTCTTTTACTTGTTTTAAGGGTTTTGCTCCTAAAGATACTTCAGCTTGTTTCCGACATTTTATGACCTATTTTGAGTAAAATATGCTTGAAACTATTTTTGTCCAAGTGTCCAAAACACACCCAGCAATGGTGCACAGGAAGGCGGGGAAGAAGAGGGGGAAAAGGCGCTCAAAATGTTCATAAGTCCCACTTGTGTCCAAAATACCTCCCCGGGTTCCAGTCCCACGAGTCCCGCCGCCGGCCACACGAATCCCGGGATACGAAAAATTTCCAAAACGCACCCAGCAAAGTCCCACAGGAAGTAGGAGGGAAAAATGAGAAAAGTCGGCAAAAGTCCCCCAAAATTTTCGAAATACCTACCAAGGTTCGAGTCCCAGCCGGGTTCGAGTTTGAGTGCACACTCGAACCCGGGTGGGAATTTTGAACATTTCACCGACTTTTCTCCCCACCTTCCCGTGGGACTTTGCTGGGCGCGTTTTGAACATAATGGGCATCCCGGCCGGCGGCGGAACTTCTGGGACTCGAACCTGTGTAGTGAAGTGAAGTGAATTATATTTATATAGCGCTTTTCTCAAGTGACTCAAAGCGCTTTACATAGTGAAACCCCATATCTAAGTTACATTTAAACCAGTGTGGGTAGCACTGGGAGCAGGTGGGTAAAGTGTCTTGCCCAAGGACACAACGGAAGTCACTAGGATGGCACAAGCGGGAATCGAACCTGCAACCCTCAAGTTGCTGGCATGGCCACTCTACCAACCGAGCTATGCCGTGTAGGTATTTTGAACATTTTTGGGACTTTTGCTTACTTTTCCAACTTTCATACCCCCTTCCCATGGGACTCGGCTGGGTGTGTTATGGACATTTTGGGCATCCCGGGACTTGCGAGGCCATACATAAGATTTTATACTTATTTTAAATGTTTAGGTCCTAAAATATCTCAGTAAGATATTACAGCTTGTAGCTGAGATTTGATGACCCATATTGAGCAAAACATGCTATAAACTAGAATATCAAATGTTGCAAAGCTGTGTCATCGACACTCACACGTATAAAACTACTTTTTAAAGTAAGAATTTCTTATTTTAAGAACTTAAAACAAAATCATGACTTTGACACAATTGTTTCTCATATTAAAACAGTTGACAGCCAAATAGATTTTGCCGTTTTATTTTCAATGAAACAATAGAAAATACATACTCGTATACTGTAGTAGTACACTTGTTATTAGTGAGAATATACTTATTTTAAGACATTTTTGGGTTCATTGAAGTTAGCCAATTTTACTTGTTTTGAAAAATCTTAACAAGCCAAATTTTCTTGTTCTATTGGCAGATCATTTTGCTTAGTTCCAGTAAAATACCCCTCATTTTTGTATTTTTTTTTCTTGTTTTTGAACACTGACTTTTTGCATCAGCATGAATAACAAGGGTGTGTAGAGGGTGATGTCGCCAGGCTGACTGCCTGGCAGCTACAGGCTTAAATAGGCTTAAATGATTGACAACAGGTGCGTGAGTCCAAATGAATCAGGTGCCTGACATGAGGACGGATGAAAACTATTGGGTTGTCATGGAAACAAAGCAGGGAGTGAAAAAACAGGAACTGACAGTGCAAAAACCAAACACAACATAGCCAAACAAAACATGATCACCAAGAAATGACAAATACAGCCATTTTTAAATGTCAATTAATTGTGATGATCCGTCACTTCATTTCAGTTTTTTTTCCTTGTTTTTGTATTCACTTCCTGTCGGTGCTCTTACTTTGTTATAATTCCCGTTTTTTCCCGCTGAGCACTGCTTTTTCCTCACCTGCTGTTGATTGGCACTAGGCCACACCTGCTGCCAATCAACATGTATCCTATTTATACTTTGTCTCGAGCACTCTTCAGTGCTTGGTGATAATTATATGTTTGGAACTTCTGTTGGCAAGACTGCTTCGTGTTTTGGTTTTGATGAGAATTAGTGTGAAGTGAATTATATTTATATAGCGCTTTTCTCAAGTGACTCAAAGCGCTTTACATAGTGACAACCAATATCTAAGTTACATTTAAACCAGTGTGGGTGGCTCTAGGAGCAGGTGGGTAAAGTGTCTTGCCTAAGGACACAACGGCAGTAACTAGGATGGCACAAGCAGGAATCAAACCTGCAACCCTCAAAACGGCAGTCATGCGGTTTCCTGACAAAAATGGTGCATCTGCAGTCCTGTCCGAGTGTGTTTGATAGAAAAATGTTCCAACAAGCAACCCCCGCCGCCACATTTCGGTTAACCTTCGTCTTGTGTCACCGACCCGTTTTAGTTGTTAAATGCATAAAAACACCACATACATTTATTTTTTTGCATCAAAGCTTTTTGACTTTGTCAGGAACCTCTTTGTCAACAAAATAAAACATTTTAATTTTTTTCACTAAATTATAAAATGCTCTGGTAGAAATCATGCCCTTGGTGTTGTTAGGGTCGGTTTCGACCCGGTTATAAAAATAAGATGATAAAGCAATGATAAGAGCCAAAACTGAACACACTGACAGCCAGCTCCTCTCCCAATCATGTGAGCTTTAGTGGATTCTCATTTTACCTTGTTATCCTGTACAAAAACAAACAAAAGATGGAAACTAAAAGTGTCACTTTTTGCCACTCTGATTTTGTTTTTTTTATTAGTTTTGGAACTAGTAATCTATTTCTCTTGGTTTCATTTGCTTGATTGGTTGTTGTTTGTTTGATGTTGGATTTCTGTTGCTGAAAAAAATACTTTTTAGCCTTTTTCTTGAAGTAAATATATATGGGTCGAAATTGACCCCTAACACCATAGATGTTACTATAGTTAAAATTCTTAAAATGAAAAAATAAATAAAACACATTTATTTAAGAGATGTGTTCTAATACCCCTTAGTAATAGTTAGGTAACACAACAACCTTTTTTTTATTCATATGATTCTCTTGAGGTTCGTTTTACCATTTTTAAAAATTGAAATCGAGGGGTATACTGACAAAAAAAAGGCCCAATGGCCCAAACCAAAAATATTAAAACCAATATTTTCAAGGATAAGGAAGCCTAACAAGGTAACCAAGAGACGAGAAACAAATTGGATGATAGGTAATTGTTTTCAGTGTATTTTACAGCTGATTTAAGACATGGGTCAAAACCGACCCGTTAACATAAGAGATGGTAACAGAAAGCTAACACAAGAGGAAGGTTAGACACCCGCGATTGAGGTAAATGAGCATGTGCGGAGAAGATCAATTGTGTGAATACATGATTAATGCAATGTTTTTATTGAATGATTAATCACGTGTATTAACACAATCACTTTGTCAGCCTGATTTAGAACGCAATGAATCCGCCTTGTCCCAGTGTTGCACTGCACTCATTGAACGTCACATCATTGCACAACCTTAGGTGTAAATGAAGGAATGTTCCAGACGAAAAATAACAAAATGGGGGCAGGCTTTTTCAGCCAGGTCTTCTTCCACCGATGTGACGTTGACTGGAAGCAATTCAGACTTCACCTCACATCTAATAGCACACATAAAGGATATCCGCAGACTGCTGCAGTTTTTTTCCCAACAGGCACTACTGAGGTCAGCTTTAAATTTCCAAACAAATGGCAACCAAAGTGCACGGGGCTGTCGTCACGCCACTAAAAAGTTGACATTTTTAGAAACGGGTACGGTCAAGATATGATGGATGAATTTGGGTGAATTCTATCAGGGGAATTGAGCTTGAATATTTAGTTTCCCTGTTTGTATCCCAAGCTTTCTCACTATTTCCATGGGAAACCAAGTCATTTTGAGACAATAAGGTTTAGTGTGCATTGATGTTGGCTTTTGAGGAGGCTTGAGCAAAAAGTAGAATTGATATGACATTTTGATGATACTGTATGTTTTTTTTGCAGACCCAAAAAGGTACAAATGCATGATTTTCCTTGATTGTTCCATTAATGATTCATTAATGTTCATTAATGCTCTCCTACTGAGAACTGTACCATTAAATCAGGGTTATCCGTTTTATAATTAAATAAACAAATAAATAAATAAAAATAATAATACAAAATAATAAAAATAAAATAATAATAACATATATATATATATATACACACACACACATATATATATATACATATATATATACATATATATATGTATGTAGGTGTGGGAAAAATCACAAGACTACTTCATCTCTACAGAACTGTTTCATGAGGTGTTCCCTCAATCATCAGGAGATTTTAATGGAAGCATTCACATTAAATGGTTTATATAGGGCACAGAGTGGGTGGGTACAGGCAGGCGTAGGGGTCTGGTGATTGGCTCATGTGTTACCTAGGAGGTGTTTCTGTCTGTGGCGGCATGTTGAAATTATTTCAGTGCGCTTGTTGAGGGATGATAGATCTGGATGATATATAATAAACAGTTTCTCGTTTAAGCATAGGTTGCATCTTTTATTACCACTGTTGTAAGGTGTGCTGGATGCAAGAATTTGCAATGTTATTGAACATTCAACATTATTGTCTTTGAGGTTACAAATGTGTTTGCTGAATTCTGTAAAATTCCGCAAAGTCTGGTTTCTAAAGGAGGCCTTGTGATTATTCCATCTTGTTTTGAACGCTCCTTCGTTCAAAACAAGATGGAATAATCACAACGCCTCCTTTAGATTCTGTAAAATTCCGCAAAGTCTGGTTTCTAAAGGAGGCGTTGTAATTATTCCATCTTGTTTTGAACGTGTTCAAAACAAGATGGAATAATCACAACGCCTCCTTTAGAAACCAGACTTTGCGGAATTCTACAGAACTCAGCAAACACATTTGGAACCTCAAATACAATATTGTTGAATATTCAATAACATGGCAAATTCTTGCATCCAGCACACCTTACAACAGTGGTAATAAAAGATGCAACCTATGCTTAAAAGAGAAACTGTTTATTATATATCATCCAGATCTGTTATCCCTCAACAAGCGCAGTGAAATCATTTCAACATGCCGCCACAGACGGAAACACCTCCTAGGTAACACATGAGCCAATCACCACGCCCCTACGCCCGCCTGTACCCACCTACTGGGTGCAGGTGCCTATCTCAGCTACAATCTGGCGGAAGGTGGCATACACCCTGGACAAGTCGCCACCTCATCGCAGGGCCATACATATATATGTGTATATATTATATTATTAGAATAGATATATGATTAATAATTGATATCGTTGGATATTAAGAGTGAAAGTTCGACTCCTACCTTGTTTACTTCTGCAACATAATGTAATTAATCAGATATATCAAGCAGCTAAAATGCGCTAAACATGGATAAGTGTGGAGGAGTGTTGCATTTTTCCCATCATGCTTTGTAATGGACTTAAATGTGTGTACATTTATATTTGTTTTATAGTGCATAGACATTTTTTTTATAATATCCGCAAAGTTCAGTGAACAGGTTATGTTATGTGTGACCATGTTTGTTGACATTTTGTCTTGGTTCGATTTTTTTTTTTTTGATACATGACTAGGGAAGCTTGTTTGCATTTGGTCATATAAATAAACGCTTCGCAGGGTTTCAATTGGAGTATTATTAAATTGTCATTGACCTAATTTACAAGCATTGCCTTTTTGATGTTGACTAAATGGCAGTATTAAAAGTAATCTTTTAAAATGAATGTAATCTCCCAGCGGACGTTTTGTGGGCCGTACTGAGTATGTCGGCGAGTCGCACTAGACTTATAGTTTGGCCACCCCTGCCTGAAATAATAGGACATTACCCTGAAAAGTTGGAATAAAAAAGTAAAGTCGCCTTGTATTAAAATTAGGATTCTACAGCACAGGGACAGTAATGTGGTCAATTAATTAGACCTGAAACAGATGTTGGCAACAGGTGACTGCTGTCATGATTTGGTACAAAAGCAGCAACCATAAATGGTCTTTGAGAGCAAAAGAAAGCTCAGTTTTTGCAGCAATGCTTGTCAGTAATACCTTTAATGCCACAGAAGATTTGAATATTTCACCATCTGCAATGGTGTAATGGAGGAATTTGAAGAATCCTGGGGAATTAAGGGTTGTGCAAGCTTGAGCTGTTCACCTGTTCTTGCACAAGGAGAAAAGACAACTCTACTCTTTGAAACTTTGAAACATCTGGGCCTCGAAAGACCGGACACAGAACTAGGAATTATCTGAAAGAGACACCTTCTCTGTGATGGTTTCAATAAGTTGTATTTAATGCGGTGATGTAATATCTAAGGGTGTCTCAAAGCAAAATTTTTCACTCCCGATATGAACCTTGAGTATTGGCTATTACCGATATTGAGCCGATACAATATCAGCACAAATCATACATCATTTATCTATTTTGTTGTGTGGAATTTTAAAAAAGAGAGACATTACTCAAACAGACAACAATGAAAAACACAAATATTATTGTTTCTGATTGATTGATTTATTGAAACTTTTATTAGTAGATTGCACAGTTCTGTAAAATATTCCGTACAATTGACCAATAAATGGTCAATATCGAGATATATATCGTATATTGCCATTCAGCAGACGGAGCGGAAAACGCAACCAAAAATTGTAAGCTTCTTCATGCGACGAAGCTGGCCTACTTCACCTCAGTCTGTAGTGTACTGCCCACCAAACAGTGATGAGATGGAGACGAGATGGTGGCGACAGGCCAAAATTCTGGGGGGGAAACACTGTACTGCACATGTTATTCTTGTCTACTTCAAGAATTGTGTTAAAATGGTCAAAGTGTATTGCACACATTATCGAAGTCGACACTCGTAGGGTCTTAAATGTGCCTCACTGATAGAGTCTGTCACATTAGCCACATTTTAATCAATGCTGTAATCCCGGCCAGATTCAACACAACACATTTTTGGAAGACAAGTATGAACGAAAACGCTGAAAGACAAAACTTTGGCAAATGTCGACTCGGTCTTGGACATTCTGCGAGAATAGTTCCCAGATCCTTCAGACCTGTCGGAAAAAATATTGTTTGCTGCATAACCGGCGAATCGTTTCCAAAACATGTGTGAATGTGATTAGAACTTCTCCTGTGTCTGCTTGTGGAAGTATGGAGTTGTTCTCATCATACGGGTACATCCTCCAAAATAAAATGGAATGTCTGTATGTATATATGTATATATGTGTATGTATATATAATATATATATATGTATCTGTATGTATATACTGTATATATATATACGTGTGTAGGTATATATATATATATATATATATATATATATATATATATATATATGTATGTATATATATATATATATATATATATATATATATATATATATATATATATATATATACACATGTAGGTGTGGGAAAAATCACAAGACTACTTCATCTCTACAGAACTGTTTCATGAGGGGTTCCCTCAATCATCAGGAGATTTTAATGGAAGCATTCACATACAATGGTTTATATAGGGCACAGAGTGGGTGGGTACAGACAGGCGTAGGGGCGTGGTGATTGGCTCATGTGTTACCTAGGAGGTGTGTCCGTCTGTGGCGGCATGTTGAAATGATTTCACTGCGCTTGTTGAGGGATGACAGATCTGGATGCTGGATGATATATAATAAACAGTTTCTCTTTTAAGCATAGGTTGTATCTTTTATTGCCACTGTTGTAAGGTGTGCTGGCTGCAAGAATTTGAGGGGGGGGGGGGGGCATCTCTACGCTGCTGATCCGCCTCCGCTTGGGATGGTTTCCTGTGGACGGGACTCTCGCTGCTGTCTTGGATCCGCTTTGAACTGAACTCTCGCGGCTGTGTTGGAGCCACTATGGATTGAACTTTCACAGTATCATGTTAGACCCGCTCGACATCCATTGCTTTCGGTCCCCTAGAGGGGGGGAGGGGGGGGGGGTGGTGCCCACATCTGAGGTCCTCTCCAAGGTTTCTCATAGTCAGCATTGTCACTGGCGTCCCACTGGATGTGAATTCTCCCTGCCCACTGGGTGTGAGTTTTCCTTGCCCTTTTGTGGGTTCTTCCGAGGATGTTGTAGTCGTAATGATTTGTCCAGTCCTTTGAGACATTTGTGATTTGGGGCTATATAAATAAACATTGATTGATTGATTGATGTTATTGAATATTCAACATTATTGTCTTTGAGGTTCCAAATGTGCTTGCTGAGTTCTGTAGAATTCTGCAAAGTCTGGTTTCTAAAGGAGTGCCTTGTGCCCTATATAAACCATTGTGTGTGAATGCTTCCATTAAAATCTCCTGATGATTGAGGGAACCCCTCATGAAACAGTTCTGTAGAGATGAAGTGGTCTTGTGATTTTTCCCACACCTACATATTGCGCTCTACCGCGGTATCGAGCACTATTCTCTGGATAATCCAATCAAGACATATATATATATATATATGTATATATATATATGTATGTGTGTGTGTGTACAATTATATTAATATGATGGATATATTATTACTATATATGTAATTGGATATTAAGAGTATGTGAAAGATCGACTCCTCCCTTGTTTACTTTCGTGACGACGTTCCAAATGTCTTGAAATCAATCAGAAATACCAAGCAGCTAAAATGTGCCAAACATGGATAAGTACGGAGAGAGGGTTTTTACATTTTTCCCACCATGCACTCTGACTGATTTAAATGGGTGTAATTATTATCATTTTTTCATTGTGTTTGGGTGTTTTTCTTACTATCCACAATGTTCAGTGAGCAGGCTGTGTTATGTGTGGCCATGACTAGGGGAGGTTGTTTGAATTGTGTCATATAAGTCAATACTGTACTTTCAAGGGTGATTGATCCGACTTAATCGCATTGTCTTCAAGATGGGAGCAGATATGTAGCACTTAGAGACCGTCTGGTATTTAAGATTCCTGTGCACTTAAGATGTGACTTTAAGGTTTTACTACTTACGTATAAAATACTACACGGTCTAGCTCCATCCTATCTTGCCCATTGTATTGTACCATATGTCCCGGCAAGAAATCTGCGTTCAAAGGACTCCGGCTTATTAGTGATTCCCAAAGCCCAAAAAAAGTCTGCGGGCTATAGAGCGTTTTCCGTTCGGGCTCCAGTACTCTGGAATGCCCTCCCGGTAACAGTTCGAGATGCCACCTCAGTAGAAGCATTTAAGTCTCACCTTAAAACTCATTTGTTTACTCTAGCCTTTAAATAGACTCCCTTTTTAGACCAGTTGATCTGCCGTTTCTTTTCTTTGTCTTCTATGTCCCACTCTCCCTTGTGGAGGGGGTCCGGTCCGATCCGGTGGCCATGTACTGCTTGCCTGTGTATCGGCTGGGGACATCTCTGCGCTGCTGATCGGCCTCCGCTTGGGATGGTTTCCTGCTGGCTCCACTGTGAACGGGACTCTCGCTGCTGTGTTGAATCCGCTTTGGACTGGACTCTCGCGACTGTGTTGGATCCATTGTGGATTGAACTTTCACAGTATCATGTTAGACCCGCTCGACATCCATTGCTTTCCTCCTCTCCAAGGTTCTCATAGTCATCATTGTCACCGACGTCCCACTGGGTGTGAGTTTTCCTTGCCCTTATGTGGGCCTACCGAGGATGTCGTGGTGGTTTGTGCAGCCCTTTGAGACACTAGTGATTTAGGGCTATATAAGTAAACATTGATTGATTGATTGATTGATAAGATTAATTTGAAAGCACTTTCTTGAACTCATGACGTCTCGCAGGCCAACTCGAAGAGGCTGGGAGGGCCGAAGTTAGGACACCCCTGATGGAGTAGAAGAGTGGGCTTTTGGCCACTGTAGAGGTGTGCGGTCTCCAAGGCTTTCCAGTATAAGCCTTTCATCACGTTGTTTGACAGTGGGCTAAATCTCCCACAGATGCTTAGCTGTACCTTGTCACATGTGAGGAGACCTGTCACTTGTTGACCACCTGGAACAGTATCCACCCATCCGTCCATCCATCTTACCGTCGCTCCCACTACACATGCATTCCTTCATTGTAACGTACGAACTAAAGTATGTCCTGGCCTGTCAACGCTTTAAAGAAGACACCTTGTTACCCTTTCGCCGAGCCGAGTGTTTTCCAAAACACGGAGCCATGCGGCACATCTGAAGGTTATTACCTAAAAAACATCGGTTCCGTGAATGAAATTAGGATGTATGGCGGGGTTTTGCCGAGTTCCAGACCCTCTGCATCCGCCGGCTCCAGCAGGTTGACTGATAAGTCTGGTGTCGTGACATGAAACACCAGGTTTTTTGTGGGTCGAGAAAAAATAAAAAAGTTCTAATGGGGGCCACGGGGAGACCGATGCGCTCATGCATTGTCAATCTGTGCGTCATATTGTACCTTTCTTTACAGTCTCCAAATCTTGGCAAAAAAGTGCGAAGTCTGTATAGCTGCTCTGACTTTTGGAGCCAGATCGAAGACGATAGTGTTGATCCCTGCAGTGATTGATTAGGTTTAATGTAATTACCTTCTCCTGTGGAACTTGGCAGCGTGGAAGCACCGGCTTGACCGTGGATACAAAAGCGAAGGTAATGAGTCCACTCTTGATGATATCAGTCTAAGGTGGTTTTTTTAAGTGGCGGTTTTGGATTAGTCGGTGATTTAGTACCCGGAAACTGAATCAAATCGATGGTTTAGCCACAGTCTTCTCCATTAGGTACATCTGCATAATCGAATGAGATCCAATACTAAAATAGATTGTTGTTTTGATTTGTACTGTTAGAGAATCAATCAATCAATCAATGTTTACTTATATAGCCCTAAATCACTAGTGTCTCAAAGGGCTGCACAAACCACCACGACATCCTCGGTAGGCCCACATAAGGGCAAGGAAAACTCACACCCAGTGGGACGTCGGTGACAATAATGACTATGAGAACCTTGGAGAGGAGGAAAGCAATGGATGTCGAGCGGGTCTAACATGATACTGTGAAAGTTCAATCCACAATGGATCCAACACAGTCGCGAGAGTCCAGTCCAAAGCGGATCCAACACAGCAGCGAGAGTCCCGTTCACAGCGGAGCCAGCAGGAAACCATCCCAAGCGGAGGCGGATCAGCAGCGCAGAGATGTCCCCAGCCGATACACAGGCAAGCAGTACATGGCCACCGGATCGGACTGGACCCCCTCCACAAGGGAGAGTGGGACATAGAAGAAAAAGAAAAGAAACGGCAGATCAACTGGTCTAAAAAGGGAGTCTATTTAAAGGCTAGAGTATACAAATGAGTTTTAAGGTGAGACTTAAATGCTTCTACTGAGGTAGCATCTCGAACTGTTACCGGGAGGGCATTCCAGAGTACTGGAGCCCGAACGGAAAACGCTCTATAGCCCGCAGACTTTTTTTGGGCTTTGGGAATCACTAACAAGCCGGAGTCCTTTGAACGCAGATTTCTTGCCGGGACATATGGTACAATACAATCGGCAAGATAGGATGGAGCTAGACCGTGTAGTATTTTATACGTAAGTAGTAAAACCTTAAAGTCACATCTTAAGTGCACAGAGAAGCATTAGTTAAATAATAGGGAGGTGTTTGTAATACTCTCACTGGATCGGTTCGCAGCCGAGTGTGAAGCGACCGGAATGAGAATCAGCACCTCCAAGTCCGAGTCCATGGTTCTCGCCCGGAAAAGGGTGGAGTGCCATCTCCGGGTTGGTGAGGAGACCCTGCCCCAAGTGGAGGAGTTCAAGTACCTAGGAGTCTTGTTCACGAGTGAGGGAAGAGTGGATCGTGAGATCGACAGGCGGATCGGTGCGGCGTCTTCAGTAATGCGGACGTTGTATCGATCCGTTGTGGGGAAGAAGGAGCTAAGCCGGAAGGCAAAGCTCTCAATTTAGCGGTCGATCTACGTTCCCATCCTCACCTATGGTCATGAGCTTTGGGTCATGACCGAAAGGATAAGATCACGGGTACAAGCGGCCGAAATGAGTTTCCTCCGCCGTGTGGCGGGGCTCTCCCTTAGAGATAGGGTGAGAAGCTCTGTCATCCGGGAGGAACTCAAAGTAAAGCCGCTGCTCCTCCACATCGAGAGGAGCCAGATGAGGTGGTTCGGGCATCTGGTCAGGATGCCACCCGAACGCCTCCCTAGGGAGGTGTTTAGGGCACGTCCAACCGGTAGGAGGCCACGGGGAAGACCCAGGACACGTTGGGAAGACTATGTCTCCCGGCTGGCCTGGGAACGCCTCGGGATCCCCCGGGACGTGCTAGACGAAGTGGCTGGTGAGAGGGAAGTCTGGGCTTCCCTGCTTAGGCTGCTGCCCCCGCGACCCGACCTCGGATAAGCGGAAGATGATGGATGGATGTTTGTAATACGTTGCACCTGTCTTATTGCTAAATGATTAGGGATGCACTGTCACGCCTATGGTTCATGTTTTGTTTTGGTCATGCTATGTTTAGTTTTTTGGACATTTAGTTTTGTTTAGCATTTCCTTGTTTGTCTTACCATGCCAAGTGATTTAGTTTTCTGTCATGTCTGATCATGAGTTTTGTATGGCCATATTACCCTGAGCATCCACAATCGTATCTGTTCTCAAAGCTAAGCAGTGTCTGGCCTGGTTAGTACTTGGATGGGATTCGGCCAAGGTGCTTTGGACCCTTTGGACTCTAAGTTCCTTTTTTTTTTTCACTCCCTGTTTTGTCACCATGACAACCAATCAGTTCACCTGTCTTGTCTCACACCTGTTTTCACTTATCATGTTCATTATTTAAGCCACAGTTACCAGGTAGTCAGTCTGGCAACATCACCTCATTCACGCCCCTCGATTATCTGCTTCATGCCTTGCAATGCTGTCCGTTTTGTCCACGTAAGTTTTTGTTATTCATGCCACTGTGCAAGTGTTTTTGTTTCATGTTTGTAATTTATAGTCTTTGTGCTAGTCTTTTGTTCCATAGCCCAGTTTTTTGTACCGCCATTGTGCGCGCTTTTTGTTGGTTCCTGTTTTTAGTTTTAGTGTTAAAAAAAAGATGTCTTTACCTTCACGCCGTTTCCACTACATTCGCTTTGCACCTCCGGAAAACAAACCTAGACCAAGTCCAGGCCTGACATGCACAAAATTTGTTCAAGCCATTCCTTCTGAAGACCTTATGCATAACGGTTATTTTTTCAATTTAGATTGGGTTATAGTTTGTGTTGTTTGCGGCTGGCTTTTTTTTGCACTGCTTCTTTAGCAGTGCAGGCATCTTAATAAAGTTTGATGTGTTGACAAGCATATATATATCCATCCATCCATCCATTTTTCACCGCGTATTCCGTTTGGGGTCGCGGGGGGCACTGGTGCCTATATATATATATATATATATATATATATATATATATTCTCTGCATTTGACCCATCACCCTTGATCACCCCCTGGGAGATGAGGGGAGCAGTGGGCAGCATCGGTGGCCACGCCCGGGAATCATTTTTGTTGATTTTAACCCCCAATTCCAACACTTGATGTTGAGTACCAGGCAGGGAGGCAATGGGTCCCATTTTTATAGTCTTTTGTATGACACAACGTGTATTCATTTATTTTTTTAAACTTTTTTATTTTTAGTTAGCGGCAACTGTTCGGGTGATAATCTTTGATGTGTTGAAGTGTGATGTTTTAGTCCCACCTGTCGGAATGTTTGCAGCACTTTTAGTGCAAATAGCCCGAGAAAAGGTGTTTTTTTTATTTAAAAAATGTTTAAATTACCATTTTCTAAAATTAAATTAAATGTTATTAATGTATTTGTATACATTTTATTTATCAGGAGTGTGTTTGTATTTTGTTTTTCTTATTTTTCTTCTATCTTTTAAATTATATGTACATTCTATAAATTATATATATATATATATATATATATATATATATATATATATATATATATATATATATATATATATATATATATATATATATATATATATATATATATATATATATATATATATATATAGTCAGGCTTACCCTTGACAGTTTGTCCATGTTTTAGTTTTTTTCCTCTGCATCCGTCTGTTTCCTCTGTGTTTAGTATTTCCTGTACTTAGTTCCTGTCTAGTGCTCTTATTTTGGTTCAGCTTCCTGTTTGTCTCCCTGTGTCCTATTTTCACTCAGCTGCGGCTGATTGGCATCTGGTCACACCTGATGTCAATTGGCCCAGCTCCTATTTTACCTGCTTTGTTCCTCCAGTCAGTGCTGGATTCATTGTATTGTCACTCGGACTTGTCGTTGCCATATGTCGCTCTCGTCGTGTCTGTGATTCTTTTCAGCTATTACCTCTCGTGCTACATTTTGTCCTGGTTGTCGTAGCGGTAAGCTGTTCTTGTTTTTCTGTTTGTGATCCTCTTGCTTCCATGTTAAAGTTCATTTTTGTTTTCTAGCTTCCAGTGCTAGCTCCCTTAGTTTGTTATTCCGCCCACGTGCGTGCTTTTTGTTTCTTCTTGTTCTATTATTTATATTAAATAACGTCTTCATATCCAATGCCTGCCTCCATCCCTGCATCTTGGGGTTCAACAACTAATAACCCTGACATATATATATATATTTTTTTTTTTTAGTTGGTGGAAACCCTTTGTGTGATAATATTAGATGTGTTGAAGTGTGATGTATTAGTCCCACCTCGCGGTATGTTTGCAGCACTTCTGGTGCAAACAGCCTGTGAAAAGTCTCCCTCTGAAACAGTAAAATAAGTCCCACATTAAAGACGCCATATTTTGTTTACAGTGCGCTTAGGGGAAGTTGACGACAGACTGTTTACAGCACAAGCAGGGAATAATGCTGGATTTGCTCACTCTAGCCCACCTACAGCACAGTACGAGTAAACTTCGCCTATTTGGAGTGTTTTTAAAATATTTTTTTATGCTCCCAGTTTTTTTTTGATGTCAATGTATTAATCGGGATGACGTCATAACTCCTCGTAACAGACGGAGAATTGATTATGCAAATGTAAATAATGTAGGTAAAACCTCCAAAAACCCCCCTGACTCTCAAGTTGTAAGTTATTGCAAATGCATAATAAACAAAGACGTGCTTCAAGTGCTCCACTCTGTGTTGCAGATAACAGCATATGGTTTTACTT
Source organism: Nerophis ophidion (assembly GCF_033978795.1). Lineage (NCBI taxonomy): Eukaryota > Metazoa > Chordata > Actinopteri > Syngnathiformes > Syngnathidae > Nerophis > Nerophis ophidion. Next base: position 51,246,860 of record NC_084623.1, read on the forward strand.
GGAGAGGAAATCCTGTCGGATTTATTTTTCTATGACTTGTACTCTTGTTCGATAAACTTCTCATGGCGTGTGGTGTTTATTATGCTGATATATGCATCTTCAGACCAGCGGGGTGTTCCAATAAGATTATGAAAGACTCGTATAAAAGTCACAAATAATCTGGTAGAGTTGGGCAAACAATACCTCGATTATGAGAGTGATTTTCTCATTTCCTGTTAAAAGACTGTGAGGAAAAAAGACTCAATTGACTTTATTCTGGAGAATGCATGATGGATAATTTCAAATCATGTTTGTTTGTTATTACTTTTTGGAACAACACTTCTTGCATAACTTCTAGCTTCCAGTGCTAGCTCCCTTAGTTTGTTATTCCGCCCACGTGCGTGCTTTTTGTTTGTTCTTGGTCTATTATTTATATTAAATAATGTCTTCATATCCAATGCCTGCCTCCATCCCTGCATCTTGGGGTTCAACAACTAATAACCCTGATATATATATTTTTAGTTGGTGGAAACCCTTTGTGTGATAATATTAGATGTGTTGAAGTGTGATGTGTTAGTGTTATAAAAGTGTTTTCTTCAGTCAAAATGTTTTTTGTTTTTTTTCTACCATTAAACCAGGGGTCGGGAGCCTTTTTGGCTGAGAGAGCCAAAAAGCCAAATATTTTAACATTTATTTCCGTAAGAGCCATATAATATTTTTTTTAACACTGAACACAACTAAACACGTGAATTTTTAAGTAAAACCAACATTTCTAGAGTATAATAAGTCTCTTATTCTTTGTAACAACATTGTTATTCTGAAGATAACTCTGGAGGGGGCGTGGCCTGCGGGCCTGCAGTGAACTGAGGTGTGCCAGGACCGGCCTCTAAATCAGCGACAGGTGCGTAGACGGCCCACCTGGGCCTTGTTATCTAATCACCTGTCGCTCTGTTATAAGCAGCAGCCAGAAGGAGAGACGGGGTTGGAGCTAGAGCCAGAGTGCGAGCGAAAACGAAAGAGAAAAAGACAATTGCTGGAAATCAACTGAGAGACTTATGGAAAAATAAGATAATATTGTAACCCTGAAACAGGCTCTCATGTCGGTGCTTGGTGGTTTGAAGAACCCCCAGGAGGGCAAGCCCCACACTAACCAATAATAAATAAATAACTTCTTACCATTAACGCAACTCCTTGAACAGGTGCAGTAGAAAACGGATGGATGGATTAAAAAAGCATGAGAATGTTTTATATTTTGAACATTATTTTGAACACTGTGATTAGAAGTGGATTTATTCATTACTTATCGTGTTAAGCAATGCCAGCTCAGATTTATCCGAGAGCCAGATGCAGTCCTCAAAAGAGCCACATCTGGCTCCCGAGCCATAGGTTCCCTACCCCTGCATTAAACGTTGGAGACATGCACCAGTTGTATTTGTCATTTGTTTTCAGAACAGCAAAGATCTTTTTTTCAGTTGTAGGCAGTTGTGGGCCATCCAGGCTAGCTTCTATGTGGTTATTGTCATGATCCGTTGCCCGGATAATGTCTTTTTCTGGTTTTGGTTCCGTCTTTGTATCGTATTCTGTTGGTGTTTGACTTCCTTAGTTCCTGGTGGCACTTCCTGTTTGTTCTGTTGCTATAGTCACGCATTAGTGTCACCTGCCTCTTGTTTTTGACTCACACCTGTTTGTGATTACTCTCCTTATTTAAGCCTGCTTTTTCAGTTGACTCTTTCTTTGCTTCCTAGTTTTGTTTCACCAGTTTTATTTGTAATTTCGGTTTTCAGAACAGCAATGATCTTTTTTTTTCAGTTGTAGGCAGTTGTGGGCCATCAAGGCAAGCTTTTCTGCGGTTATTGTCATGATCCGTTGCCCGGATCATGTCTTTTTCTGGTTTTGGTTCCGTCTTTGTATCGTATTCTGTTGGTGTTTGATTTCCTTAGTTCCTGGTGGCACTTCCTGTTTGTTCTGTTGCTATAGTCACGCATTAGTGTCACCTGCCTCTTGTTTTTGACTCACACCTGTTCGTGATTACTCTCCTTATTTAAGCCTGCCTTTTCAGTTGACTCGTCCTCGCTTCCTAGTTTTGTTCCACGAAACAAGTGACGACGCTGATCCCCGTTTCTGGTAAACCTGTTATTGTATTTTGCTAGCTTCCACGCTATGCTTATGTTTTCTTCTAGCTCTCATGCTAGTTCTGTTGGTTTTTCCGTTTGTGCCTCATGCCAGTTTGTCTATTCTTAGTCTGTTTTTCGTTTAGATAAATCTATATTTCTTACCTTTACGCTGTGTTTGAGACCGATCTGCATCTAGAAAGAACGCACCCCCATCACGATTCCAGCTAATCTGCACATTTATATTCTATAACTTTATTATTTTCTGTGACTACTCAGACAAATGGACTAAAGTGTTTAACTCTCTATTTATTTAAATTTTTAAAATATATATATTTTTAAATTAAGCTATAGTTTGAGACAGTTATTTTGTTTATATTATTCAATCTTAATTTTAGTACTCTACCTACAGTATTCAGAATTCTATTTCATATAAATTCCAGTAGGGGTGTGCCAATACAACTTTGTCACTTCATTGATACCACATTGATAGTCAATCATACTCGTATTATTTGGCAGTTTGTAGACTTATAAAAGGCTTGATCAAGAGAAATGACCCAAACAAAAGGTAGATACAAGACTAACCTAGTTATTATGAACTGCCTGGAACAGACTTATGTTGTCATTAAGTTGAAGCGAAGTGGTAATTATAAATAATAATTAAATAAGTTAAGCTCACGAGATAATGTATTTATTGACGCGGACACGTTTGTTACTGGATACTTTCTAGTATGAAGTAAGTGATATGCAACTATAATTATTTGATACTTGTTTATATTGACAAATGTGCTGTTTTAGACTGCAACGTTCAATTAGGGACAACTTGTGTGCTATTGTGTGCTTAGCTGTTGTGTAGCTGCTCGTCACCTGTAGCCTACCATTTTTACTTTTGTAAACAAATTGATTAAAGTAAAAGACTGACCAATCTGGTGTGCTTAAAGGAGGGAATTCAGGCTTTCCAGCTTTCCACAAATATAAAACCTTATATGTGATTTTAGATCTTATTTTAGATTTCAGATCGGTACACCACTAGATTCCAGTACTGTACGTTTTAGTTGGTGCAAGGTGTTAGTAAGGACTTAACAATACAATGTAATATTGCAATATTGTCATACATAGTGATATTTCATATAGTTCACTGAAAAATATAAAATGCAGCTTAAGATATTAGTTATAAACAGTAGATGTATACAATATGACAGTAATAGTTCAATGGGCAATCTGAGCTGATACAAAGCGACGGGTGATTAGAAAACAAGGCCCAGGTAGGCCATCTACGCACCTGTCGTTGACTTCGAGGCCGGTCCTGGCACAGCCCGCCCCGCTGCAGGCCCGCAGGCCACCCCCCTGATTAAGATTAATTTTAGAATTTTGATGACATGTTTTAAATAGGTTAAAATCAAATCTGCACTTTGTTAGAATACATAACAAATTGGACCAAGCTATATTTCTAACAAAGAAAAATCATTATTTCTTCTAGATTTTCCAGAACAAAAATGATAAAGGAAATTCAAAATACTTTGAAATAAGATCTTGCCAGAATAATTGTTTAGAATTTGAATCATAATAAGTTTGAAGAAATATTTCACAAATATTTTTCATCGAAAAAACAGAAGCTAAAATGAAGAATTAAAAATAAAATGTATTTATTATTCTTTACAATAAAAAATAAAAAAAATACTTGAACATTGATTTAAATTGTCAGGAAATAAGAAGAAGGAATTTAAAAGGTAAAAAGGTATATGTGTTTAAACATCCTAAAATCCCTTTTAAGGTTGTATTTTTTCTTTAAAATTGTCTTTCTGAAAGTTATAAGAAGCAAAGTAAAAAAATAAATGCATTTATTTAAACAAGTGAAGACCATGTCTTTAGAATATTTTCTTGGCTTTTCAAATTCTATTTGAGTTTTGTCTCTCTTAGAATTAAAAATGTCGAGCAAAGTTAGACCAGCTTGCTAGTAAATAAAAAAAATAAAAAAAATAGAGGCAGCCCACTGGTAAGTGCTGCTATTTGAGCTATTTTTAGAACAGGCCAGCGGGCGACTCATCTGGTCCTTACGGGCGACCTGCGTTGGTGACCCCTGCTTTATTTGATCTCCCTGCTTCAGACGTAAAGTTACTAGAAAAATGCTGACTATGAAAGCTAATAAATGTGTGGAGATGATCACAATAATGACAGTAAAAGGTCTTGTCAAGGGTGTGGTTTTATAGAATTGTGGACTCAGAGAGACGAACATCCAAAACCAACATCCTGGTGCTTTTCATGTTTTAGGATCCGTCACTCTTGGTTGCAATAAACATTTGTGCATCGTTTGAAACAAAGTAAAATCATTTTCTCTCCTCTCCTTGTCCTTGGACAAAAGTGGATGTGATGACAGAGCCTTGACTTTTATTCACGATCATTGTTTCATGTGTGAATACCACTCGCTCAGGGCCTCACGCCCACGTCCTTCGATTGCGGATCATTCGCCATAATAATGAGTGTTGAAATGCATAGTTCCAGCTGCAATAACAGGCCTCTTCTCTCTTTAATTACCATTGGTTGCCCGCAACAAAGAATGATAACAGGTTAAACAGGCGATGGGAGTTGTGGTTGCTCACGCGGTTTTGATGCGCACAACTCTGAGGAAGAGCCATAAAAGTCGGGGTGTGCGAAGCGCCACAAAAATGAAACCACAAAAACTCTTCAAAAATGGGAAAATACAACAAAAGGCATCATTGAAAGTAGTAAAAGTAATGTTTATTTTTCATAAAAACACTCAAGTAAAAGTAACAACTGTGGAGGATTAAAACTTACCGTATTTCCTTGATATATAGTATGCACCTGCCTAGAATTACTGCCGGGTTAAACTCGTTTCGCAAAATAATTAGCGCATGCTTAGCATTACCGCCGGCTCAGGATTAACGCCGGGTCAAACTCGTTTCGCAAAATATTATTTTTATTAGCGCATGTCTAGAATTTCCGCCGAATCAAACTCGTTTCGCGAAATAATTAGCATATGCCTAGAATTTCCGCAGGGTAAAGCTCGTCACGTCACGAGTGACACTTCACCTGTCATCATTTTCAAAATGGATGAGGCTGATTTCAATATATATATTTTTTGCTTTCAACCCTTGAATCTCTAGTTCAATTCAGACCAATATGTCGATTATAAGTTTTTATCTACATTTTCAAAATATTTTTTTTGGTATGTTTGATGCTCCCTTTGTCAAAAAACACTTATTAAGTTATGGTAAATGCACCAAAAAAGATTTAAAATTTGAATAATTGGAGCCTTAAGTAAGCATTCAATAATTATTACCAACATCGATTTGGATTCATTGTTATTTTTTGAGTAATGACATTTAAAAAAAAAAAAAAAAAGTCTCGTTCCTATTGGCAGATAATTTTGCTTACCATATTTCCTTAAATTGCCGCAGGGTATATAGTATGCACCTGGCTAGAATTACTGCCGGGTCAAACTTGTTTCGCAAAATAATTAGCGCATGCTTAGCATTTACCGCCAGCTCAGGATTAACGCCGGGTCAAACTCGTTTCGCAAAATATTATTTTTATTAGCGCATGTCTAGAATTTCCACCGGGTCAAACTCGTCACGTCACGAGTGACACTTCACCTGTCATCATTTTCAAAATGGAGGAGGCTGATTTCAATCATTTGAAATCGCATAAAGGGAAGAAGATTAAGAGTTATTCAGTAGGATTTAAAGTCCAAGCTATACAATTAGCTAAAAAGAACAGTAAGCAGCTATGTTTTATCAATATACCGTAGCTGCATGTGTCAAATACGAGTCATTAAATGACTCCCGCCTCCTGGTGGTAGAGGGCGCTAGTGATCCTTCTTGCGACAACTCGGCTGCAGAAGAAGTGACAACAAGCAGCAAGAGTTTATTTTTTCCTCTCGCTTGCACTTTTAACATGGAGGATTACATATCTAAAATAAAACCGTTTTCTAAACTGGACTTTCAATCGAAGCAGGAGGTAGTAAAGGAAGATCTCCATCGAGACGGAGAGACTTTTAAAACTGAAGAGAGATAAGGAAGACTTCTATAAACGGTCATGCCTGAAAATCTGGTTTTATGTTTGATCACGTTTTGTTTTGTTTTCTGGACTCTTGTTCCGTTTTTTTCACTTCCTGGTTTGTTTTTGTTGCAATGACAACTCATTGATTTTTCACTTTGCCCTCCTAGTCACGCCCCTGCCCTCAGTCCCGCACCTGTTCCTAATGATCACAGCCACTACTTAAGTCATTTTCTTTCTGTCCATCAGTCTGGGATTTTTGCATTGGACCACGCCACGTAAGATCCATGTATTCTTTCGCCTAAGTGCTGTTTTTTTGGTTTATTGAGTATCTTTGTTAGCATCTTTTGTTTATCTATAGATAGCCATGCCATTGTGCTGTTTTTGTTAACGTTTTAGCATAGCTTATTATCCGCCATCGAGCGTGCTTTTTGTTTTGCCTTTTGTATTTTAGTAACAAATAAAAATGTACTTCCATTCATGCCTGACTCGTCCCACATCATCCTTGCATCGAGGAAGCACAAACATCCACAGTTACGGCCTGACATAAGCAAGTTATCGATGCTTTTGATCAGAAGGAGCTGCGCATGGACTTCATTTATAATTAAAGGTAAGACCATAATAAAGTAAGTTTTTTTTTAATTAAATGTGCTTTTGATGATGGTATCCTTACATCACACTCAAATTTATAAGCGCAGGCCTAAATTTACTGCATGCCTTTTGGTAAGCACCGGAGTGAAAAGAGGTTTTAAATTAATTAGCGCCTCGGCAGCAATTCAAGGAAATACGGTATATGATAAGTATCAATCAATCAATCAATGTTTATTTATATAGCCCCAAATCACAAATGTCTCAAAGGACTGCACAAATCATTACGACTACGACATCCTCGGAAGAACCCACAAAAGGGGCAAGGAAAACTCACACCCAGTGGGCAGGGAGAATTCACATCCAGTGGGACGCCAGTGACAATGCTGACTATGAGAAACCTTGGAGAGGACCTCGGATGTGGGCAACCCCCCCCTCTAGGGGACCGAAAACAATGGATGTCGAGCGGGTCTAACATGATACTGTGAAAGTTCAATCCATAGTGGCTCCAACACAGCCGCGAGAGTTCAGTTCAAAGCGGATCCAAGACAGCAGCGAGAGTCGCGTCCACAGGAAACCATCTCAAGCGGAGGCGGATCAGCAGCGGAGAGATGTCCCCAACCGATACACAGGCGAGCGGTCCATCCTGGGTCTCGACTCTGGACAGCCAGTACTTCATCCACGGTCATCGGACCGGACCCCCTCCACAAGGGAGGGGGGAACATAGGGGAAAAAAGAAAAGAAGCGGCAGATCAACTGGTCTAAAAAGGAGGTCTATTTAAAGGCTAGAGTATACAGATGAGTTTTAAGGTGAGACTTAAATGCTTCTACTGAGGTAGCATCTCGAACTGTTACCGGGAGGGCATTCCAGAGTACTGGAGCCCGAACGGAGAACGCTCTATAGCCCGCAGACTTTTTTTAAATATATCTGTGGCACTTAGTGATTTACTTTGATTAAAATAGTTGCTCCCCATTTTAAAACTCTTTAAGGTCAGAAAACCCGATTTAAATACTGTTTATAGACTCATTTTTTTGTGATGTCAAGGTTTTCTATGTATTTCGGTGCAGCATGCTATATATAGTTTCTCCAGCAGAGGGCGCTCGGTGCCCTTGGTATCAGTAGCTGGCGCTGTAGCATTGATTGATTGATTGATACTTTTATTAGTAGATTGCACAGTACAGTACATATTCCGTACAATTGACCACTAAATGGTAACACCCGAATAAGTTTTTCAACTTGTTTAAGTCGGGGTCCACGTTAATCAATTCATGGTAGAAGTCTGTCAGTACGTGATATGAAAAAAATCAGATGCATTAACCTCCGGTTGTAACGCTGTGTCGATTATTTTGCAGGTAAGCTGGTTTGCATATAACACGTAAAAGCAGTAGTAGAATTTATTCTGTACCTTTTAGAGCAGGGGTCTCAAACTCAATTTACCTGGGGGCCACTGGATGCAGAGTCTGGGTGAGGCTGGGCCGTGAGAAAAGATTTCTTTTTTTTTTGTTTGTTTGTCTGTGCAAAAAATACACGTCGGACTGTAGTCAGCTGGAGGCGTGTCTTAATGAAATTAAACAATAGATGTCCGCTAACTTTTTGCAACTCAACGCCAAAAAAACGGAAATGCTGATTATCGGTCCTGCTAGACACCGAACTCTATTTAATAATACAACTCTAACATTTGACAACCAAACAATGAAACAAGGTGACTCGGTAAAGAATCTGGGTATTATCTTCGACCCAACTCTCTCCTTTGAGTCACACATTAAAAGCGTTACTAAAACGGCCTTCTTTCATCTCCGCAATATCGCTAAAATTCGCTCCATTTTGTCCACTAAAGACGCCGAGATCATTATCCATGCGTTTGTTACGTCTCGTCTCGATTACTGTAACGTATTATTTTCGGGTCTCCCCATGTCTAGCATTAAAAGATTACAGTTGGTACAAAATGCGGCTGCTAGACTTTTGACAAGAACAAGAAAGTTTGATCACATTACGCCTGTACTGGCTCACCTGCACTGGCTTCCTGTGCACTTAAGATGTGACTTTAAGGTTTTACTACTTACGTATAAAATACTACACGGTCTAGCTCCATCCTATCTTGCCGATTGTATTGTATCATATGTCCCGGCAAGAAATATGCGTTCAAAGGACTCCGGCTTATTAGTGATTCCCAAAGCACAAAAAAAGTCTGCGGGCTATAGAGCGTTTTCCGTTCGGGCTCCAGTACTCTGGAATGCCCTCCCGGTAACAGTTCGAGATGCCACCTCAGTAGAAGCATTTAAGTCTCACCTTAAAACTCATTTGTATACTCTAGCCTTTAAATAGACTCCTTTTTTAGACCAGTTGATCTGCCGTTTCTTTTCTTTTTCTTCTATGTCCCACTCTCCCTTGTGGAGGGGGTCCGGTCCGATCCGGTGGCCATGTACTGCTTGCCTGTGTATCGGCTGGGGACATCTCTGCGCTGCTGATCCGCCTCCGCTTGGGATGGTTTCCTGCTGGATCCGCTGTGAACGGGACTTTCGCTGCTGTGTTGGATCCGCTTTGGACTGGAGTCTCGCGACTGTGTTGGATCCATTATGGATTGAACTTTCACAGTATCATGTTAGACCCGCTCGACATCCATTGCTTTCCTCCTCTCCATGGTTCTCATAGTCATCATTGTCACCGACGTCCCACTGGGTGTGAGTTTTCCTTGCCCTTATGTGGGCCTACCGAGGATGCCGTAGTGGTTTGTGCAGCCCTTTGAGACACTAGTGATTTAGGGCTATATAAGTAAACATTGATTGATTGATTGACTTAACAAAAAAATGTTGGATCCCCCACTTTTCCTGGAATTGTCTTTGCTCATCACAAACATTTCTTTTCATGTTTGGGGTTGTGGAATATATTTGTATTTAGCCGATGGACGGAGAATGTTTTTTCCGCAATGTGTGTCGTTCCACTTTTTCTCCCTACAGCAATGCGGCGATCGGCGGATAACAGCCGGAAAAGTACCTGGATAGCGAGCGCAAAAAAGTGACGGCCCCCGAATTGTGTTATCCAACGTCACATAGCAATAAAGTGGGGCAAAAAAGTATTTAGTCAGCCACCGATTGTGCAAGTTCTCCCACTTAAAATGATGACGGAGGTCTGTCATTTTCATCATAGGTACACTTCAACTGTGAGAGACAGAATGTGAAAAAAAAATCCAGGAATTCACATTGTAGGAATTTTAAGGAATTTATTTGTAAATTATGCTGGAAAATAAGTATTGGGTCAACCATTCAAAGCTCTCACTGATGGAAGGAGGTTTTGGCTCAAAATCTCACGATACATGGCCCCATTCATTCTTTCCTTAACACGGATCAATCGTCCTGTCCCCTTAGCAGAAAAACAGCCCCAAAGCATGAATTTTCCACCCCCATGCTTCACAGTAGGTATGGTGTTCTTGGAATGCAACTCAGTATTCTTCTTCCTGCAAGCGGTAGAAAATGGATGGATGGTATTACTGCTTCCAAAGCACATCATTTCCCAGTAAAGTTCACTTCAGTGGAATTCAAGACCCTGTTTGCAGCCCCTAAACATTCACTCACTGTCATTTTGTTGTTTTTTTTTCACCGAAAAAAAGCAAAACCTCTGTCATTGTCACTGATGTGTTGAAATTGAAGTTTACTTTTTCGATATCATATCTGGTGCTTGCTTCATAAAAATAGTAATTTTTAGAGGAGGAAGGGAAGGTGTACAGTAAGGTAAAAAACAAACCTTGACTGAGATATATTTAGCAACTTTTTATTTTTATTTTGTAAGAGTTTCTGACTTCTACCTCTTAAATATGCCTGGATCTGTTGCCAGATAGTACCTTTTTTCTTCCAAGTAATCTAAGTTGTGGTTGGATTACAAAACGCAAAACTAAATATAAATATATAAAACAAAATTAAATGTCCCCTTGATTTAAATTATTTTGAATGAAATGTGTGGAATTTTGCAAATAGGGATGACTTAGCTCGGTTGGTAGGGCGGCCGTGCCAGCAACTTGAGGGTTGCAGGTTCGATTCCCGCCTCCACCGTCCTAGTCACTGCCGTTGTGTCCTTGGGCAAGACGCTTTACCCACCTGCTCCCAGTGCCACCCACACTGGTTTAAATGTAACTTAGATATTGGGTTTCACTATGTAAAGCGCGTTGAGCCACTAGAGAAAAGCGCTATATAAATATAATTCACTGCACTTCCTCCAAACACGACGAGTTGAGTTTATACCAACAAGTTCTATTTTGGTTTCATCCGACCACATGACATTCTCCCAATCCCCTGCTGTATCATCCATGTATCCATTTTGGTATAAACTCAACTCGTCGTGTTTGGAGGAAAAAGAATACTGAGTTGCATCCCAAGAACACCAGCCCTACTGTGAAGCATGGGGGTGGAAACATCATGCTTTGGGGCTGTTTTTCTGCTAAGGGGACGGGACGATTGATCCGTGTTAAGGAAAGAATGAATGGGGCCATGTATCGTGAGATTTTGAGCCAAAACCGCCTTCCATCGGTGAGAGCTTTGAATGGTTGATAATTTACAAATAAATTATTTAAAATTCCTATAATGTGAATTCCTGGATTTTTTTTTCACATTCTGTCTCTCACAGTTGAAGTGTACCTATGATGAAAATTACAGACCTCTGTCATCATTTTAAGTGGGAGAACTTGCACAATGGCTGGCTGACTAAATACTTTTTTGCCCCACTGTATGTGTAGTGTTCATCGTGTGAGGCAATGTGAATCAAACGATGGTTTAAATTGGTCCAGGTTATCGGGGACTGTTATTACTGAGGGACAGGTGTCGCAGCAGCTAGGCAAGTAAGAAAACCTTGGCAATGTCTCTGTCGCTTTCACTCATTTGCCGCTTTTCCACTAATGCAGAGGTAGGCAACCCAGAACGTTGAAAGAGCCATTTTGGACCCAAATAACACTGGATGGATGGATGGATGTATTAAAAAATAAATGGAGAGCTACATATTCCAAAAACCTGTAACTGCATTATTAATTGGTATCCTTCCAGACATTTGAAAAACAAATATAAATAAAACAGCACTTTGTGTGTTTTGTGCCCCTTGCCTGGCCGGTAGTGGACCTGGTGTGTAATGATTTAAGAGCTGTGGTATGAGCGGACACGGAGAGGTTTCCAAGTGATGATGTAAAGACAGGAAACAGGGGCCTTAAACGAGGCCACAAGCTCTCCACTGTTGCACCTTGTTCAGAGCGAGGTGACAAAGCTCTGACAGTTTTCACTTTGCACACAGGCCAGGGACCTCCTTAGTCAGGCGTCGGCTTGCCAAAAGTAAACAAAGCGCACATTTTCTGTCATTGCCGCTGGCGAGAAAACAAAAAAAAAACAAAAAAAAACCTCAGCACCTCTGAACTTTGCAAGGATGGCTGGAAATGCAGCAAATTCGATGCAAGGCAGTATCGCCTTTTTCTACTCCAAATATCAGTCTGCAACTTGAAAGGCTAAAAAGATGTTATTACTCTATGTCTATTTTTGTGGACTGGGCTTGTTATCACAGGAAAGTCCTGGGTGCACCTGCGCGCTGAGTGAAGTTGGCACTTTTTAGACACAGAACAACTCATTTTTTTGGACATGGGAACGGGCTGGCAGCTGAGATGAAAGAAAAATGATCGCTAAGTCTGAACGTGAGCTTAGAAAACCACCTCAGTGCTTCATAAATCCCCCAAATTATGGAAGACTCACTGACGTTTGTGGTAGACGATACTTGTAAGAATTTATGACATAGGCCAGGGGTCGGCAACCCAAAATGTTGAAAGAGCCATATTGGACCAAAAATACTAAAACAAATCCTAGGCCTACTGAAAAGAGATTTTTTTATTTAAACGTGGATAGCAGGTCCATTCTATGTGTCATACTTGATCATTTCGCGATATTGCCATATTTTGGCTGAAAGGATTTAGTAGAGAACATTCACGATAAAGTTCGGAATTTTTGGTCGCTAATAAAAAAGCCTTGCCTGTACCGGAAGTAGCAGACGTCATCAAAAGGCAGGTTGTTTCAACGTTGTATTTGTGTTGTAGAATATGGGTTAGGAAAATGACCAAAATTCAATGGTCATATCAACGTCAGGACCCAACATCGATTAAACGTCGTCAAAAAGCATGTTTTAACGCTGTATTCGTGTGGTTGAATATGGGTTAGGAAAATGACCAAAATTCAAAGGTCAAATCAACGGCAGGACCCAACATTGAATAAACGTCGGCAAAAAGATTCCTGTTCATCGTTATATTTGTGTTGTAGAATATTTGTGAGGAAAATGACCAAAATTCAATAGTCAAATCAACGCCAGAACCCAACATTGAATAAACGTCGGCAAAAAGCATGTTGTTTCAACGTTGTATTGGTTGGAAAATTACCCAAATTCAATGGTCAAATCAACGCCAGAACCCAACATTGATTAAACATCGGCAAAAAGCATCCTGTTTCAACGTTGTATTTGTGTTGAAAAGGTTTGGTTGGAAAATGACCAAAATTCAATGGTCAATTCAACGTCAGAACCCAACATTGATTAAACGTAGTCAAAAAGCATGTTTTTTCAACCTTGTATTTGTGTTGTAGAATATTGGTTAGGAAAATGACTAAAATTCAAAGGTCAAATCAACGCCGGGACCCATCATTGAATTAGTGTCGTCAAAAAGCATGTTTCAATGTTATATTTGTGTTGTAGAATCTGGTTGAAGAAAATGACCAAAATTTAATGGTCAAAACGTCGTAACCCAACATTGATTAAACGTCGTCAAAAAGCATGTTTTTTCAACCTTGTATTTGTGTTGTAGAATATGGGTTAGAAAAATTACCAAAATTCAATGGTCAACTCAACGCCAGGACACAACATTGATTCATCGTCGGCAAAAAGCATCCTGTTTCAACGTTGTATTTGTGTTGAAAAAGTTTGGTTGGAAAATGACCAAAATTCAATGGTCAGATCAACGTCAGAACCCAACATTGAATATAAGTCGTCAAAAATCATGTTGTTTCAACGTTGTAATGTGTTGTACAATATGGTTTAGGAAAATGACTAAAATTCAAATGTCAAATCAATGCTGGGACTCATTGTTGAATAAGCGTCGTCAAAAAGCATGTTTCAACGTTATATTTGTGTTGTAGAATATGGTTGAAGAAAATGACCAAAATTTAATGGTCAAAACAACGCCGTAACCCAACATTGATTAAACATGGTCAAAAAGAATGTTGTTTCAATATTGTATTCGTGGTGTAGAATATGGGTTAAGAAAATGACCAAAATTCAAAGGTCAAATCAATGTTGTTTCAATGTTGTATTCGTGATGTAGAATATGGGTTAGGAAAATGACCAAAATTCAATGGTCAATTTAATGTCAGAACCCAACATTGATTAAACGTAGTCAAAAAGCATGTTTTTTCAACCTTGTATTTGTGTTGTAGAATATGGGTTAGGAAAATGACCAAAATTCAATGGTCAACTCAACGCCAGGACCCAACATTGAATATAAGTCGCCAAAAAGCATGTTTCAATGTTATAATATGTGTTGTAGAATAATGGTTAGGAAAATGACTAAAATTCAAAGGTCAAATCAACGCCGGGACCATCATTGAATAAGCGTCGTCAAAAAGCATGTTGTTTCAACATATTTGTGTTGTAGAATATGGTTGAAAAAAATGACCAAAATTTAATGGTCAAAACTTCGTAACCCAACATTGATTAAACGTTGTCAAAAAGAATGTTATTTCAACATATTTGTGTTGTTGAATTTTGGTTTGGAAAATGACCAAAATTCAATGGTCAACTCAACGCCAGGACCCAACATTGAATATAAGTCGTCAAAAAGCATGTTTCAATGTTATGATATGTGTTGTAGAATATAGTTTAGGAAAATAACCAAAATTCAATGTTCAAATCAACGTCAGAACCAAACATTGATTAAACGTCGGCAAAAAGCATCCTGTTTCAACGTTGTATTTGTGCTGAAAAAGTTTGGTTGGAAAATGACCAAAATTCAAGGTCAGATGGTCAGAACCCAACATTGAATATAAGTCGTCAAAAATCATGTTGTTTTAACGTTGTAATATATGTTGTAGAATATGGTTTAGGAAAATGACTAAAATTCAAAGGTCTAATCAATGCCATCGTTGAATAAGCGTCGTCAAAAAGCATGTTAATTCAACGTTATATTTGTGTTGTAGATTATGGTTGAAGAAAATGACCAAAATGGTCAAAACAACGCCATAACCTAACATTGATTAAACATAGTCAAAAAGAATGTTGTTTCAATGTTGTATTCGTGGTGTAGAATATGGGTTAGGAAAATGACCAAAATTCAATGATCAATTCAACGTCAGAACCCAACATTGGTTAAACGTAGTTAAAAAGCATATTTTTTCAACCTTGTATTAGTGTTGTAGAATATGGGTTAGGAAAATGACCAAAATTCAATGGTCAACTCAACGCTAGGACCCAACATTGAAAATAAGTCGTCAAAAAGCATGTTTCAATGTTATAATATGTGTTGTAGAATATGGGTTAGTAAAATGACCAAAATTCAATGGTCAACTCAACGCTAGGACCCAACATTGAAAATAAGTCGTCAAAAAGCATGTTTCAATGTTATATGTGTTGTAGAATAATGGTTAGGAAAATGACTTAAATTCAAAGGTCAAATCAACGCCGGGACCCATCATTGAATAAACGTCGTCAAAAAGCATGTTGTTTCAACATATTTGTGTTGTAGAACATGGTTGAAAAAAATGACCAAAATTTAATGGTCAAAACTTCGTAACCCAACATTGATTAAACGTTGTCAAAAAGAATGTTATTTCAACATATTTGTGTTGTTGAATTTTGGTTTGGAAAATGACCAAAATTCAATGGTCAACTCAACGCCAGGACCCAACATTGAATATAAGTCGTCAAAAAGCATGTTTCAATGTTATGATATGTGTTGTAGAATATAGTTTAGGAAAATAACCAAAATTCAATGTTTAAATCAACGTCAGAACCAAACATTGATTCATCGTCGGCAAAAAGCATCCTGTTTCAACGTGTTTTTGTGTTGAAAAACTTTGGTTGGAAAATGACCAAAATTCAATGGCCAGATCAACGTCAGAACCCAACATTGAATATAAGTCGTCAAAAATCATGTTGTTTCAACGTTGAAATATGTGTTGTAGAATATGGTTTAGGAAAATGACTAAAATTCAAAGGTCAAATCAACACCGGGACCATCGTTGAATAAGCATCAACATAAAGCATGTTAATTCAACATTATTTTTGTGTTGTAGAATATGGTTGAAGAAAATGACCAAAATTTAATGGTCAAAACGTCGTAACCCAACATTGATTAAACGTCGTCCAAAAAAATTTTATTTCAACATATTTGTGTTGTAGAATATTGGTTAGGAAAATGACCAAAATTCAATGGTCAGATGGTCAGAACCCAACATTTAATATAAGTCGTCAAAAATCATGTTGTTTCAACATTGTAATGTGTTGTAGAATATGGGTTAGGAAAATGACTAAAATTCAAAGGTCAAATCAATGCCGTTAAATAAGCGTCGTCAAAAAGCATGTTAATTCAACGTTACATTTGTGTTGTAGAATATGGTTGAAGAAAATGACCAAGATTTAACGGTCAAAACAACGCCGTAACCCAACATTGATTAAACATAGTCAAAAAGAATGTTGTTTCAGTGTTGTATTCTTGGTGTAGAATATGGGTTGGGAAAATGACCAAAATTCAAAGGTCAAATCAATGTCATAACCCAACATTGATTAAACGTCGTCAAAAATCATGTTTTTTCAACGCAATATTTGATTTGTATAATATGGGTTAGGAAAATGACCAAATTTAATGGTCAAATCAACGCCAGGACCCATCATTGAATAAGCGTCGTCAAAAAGCATGTTGTTTCAACGTTATATTTGTGTTGTAGAATATGGTGTGAACGACTCTTGCTGTCATCGCTCGGGTTCTACTGACCACTCAGGAAGGACATGATTGAGCAGGTTTGACTCTCGTTTATTTTTCCAAATAAGCTGTCTTCCGGTCTGGTCGCTTTTCAATCAATCAATCACTAGTGTCTCAAAGGGCTGCACAAACCACCACGACATCCTCGGTAGGCCCACATAAGGGCAAGGAAAACTCACACCCAGCGGGACATCGGTGACAATAATGATCCATTGGGACGTCAGTGACAATAATGATTATGAAAACCTTAGAGAGGAGGAAAGCAATGGATGTCGAGCGGGTCTAACATGATACTGTGAAAGTTCAATCCACAATGGATCCAACACAGTCGCGAGAGTCCAGTCCAAAGCGGGTCCAACTCAGCAGCAAGAGTCCCGTTCACAGCGGAGCCAGCAGGAAACCATCCCAAGCGGAGGCGGATCAGCAGCGCAGAGATGTCGAGGCGGATCAGCAGCGCAGAGATGTCCCCAGCCGATACACAGGCAAGCAGTACATGGCCACTGGATCGGACCGGACCCCCTCCACAGGGGAGAGTGGGACATAGAAGAAAAAGAAAAGAAACAGCAGATCAACTGGTCTAAAAAGGGAGTCTATTTAAAGGCTACAGTATACAAATGAGTTTTAAGGTGAGACTTAAATGCTTCTACTGAGGTGGCATCTCGAACTGTTACCGGGAGGGCATTCCAGAGTACTGGAGCCCGAACGGAGAACGCTCTATAGCCCGCAGACTTTTTTTGGGCTTTGGGAATCACTAACAAGCCGGAGTCCTTTGAACGCAGATTTCTTGCCGGGACATATGGTACAATACAATCGGCAAGATAGGATGGAGCTAGACCGTGTAGTATTTTATACGTAAGTAGTAAAACCTTAAAGTCACATCTTAAGTGCACAGGAAGCCAGTGCAGGTGAGCCAGTACAGGCGTAATGTGATCAAACTTTCTTGTTCTTGTCAAAAGTCTAGCAGCCGCATTTTGTACCAACTGTAATCTTTTAATGCTAGACATGGGGGGACCCGAAAATAATACGTTACAGTAATCGAGGCGAGACGTAACAAACGCATGGATAATGATCTCGGCGTCTTTAGTGGACAGAATGGAGCGAATTTTAGTGATATTACGGAGATGAAAGAAGGCCGTTTTAGTAACGCTTTTAATGTGTGACTCTAAGGAGAGAGTTGGGTCAAAGATAATACCCAGATTCTTTACCGTGTCGCCTTGTTTAATTGTTTGGTTGTCAAATGTTAGAGTTGTATTATTAAATAGAGTTCGGTGTCTAGCAGGACCGATAATCAGCATTTCCGTTTTTTTGGCGTTGAGTTGCAAAAAGTTAGCGGACATCCATTGTTTAATTTCATTAAGACACGCCTCCAGCTGACTACAATCCGGCGTGTTGGTCAGCTTTAGGGGCATGTAGAGTTGGGTGTCATCAGCATAACAGTGAAAGCTAACACCGTATTTGCGTATGATGTCACCTAGCGGCAGCATGTAGATGCTGAAGAGTGCAGGGCCAAGGACCGAACCCTGGGGAACTCCACACGTTACCTTAACGTAGTCCGAGGTCACATTGTTATGGGAGACACACTGCATCCTATCAGTAAGATAAGAGTTAAACCAAGACAGGGCTAAGTCTGACATACCAATTCGTGTTTTGATACGTTCTAATAAAATATTATGATCGACGGTATCGAAAGCAGCGCTAAGATCGAGGAGCAGCAACATAGATGACGCATCAGAATCCATCGTTAGCAATAGATCATTAGTCATTTTTGCGAGGGCTGTCTCCGTCGAGTGATTTGCCCTGAAACCGGATTGAAAGGTTTCACATAGATTGTTAGACGCTAAGTGTTCATTTAACTGCTCCGCAACAATTTTTTTCGAGGATTTTTGAAATAAAGGGAAGGTGAGACACCGGTCGGTAGTTTACCATGAGGTCAGGATCGAGGTTAGGTCTTTTAAGAAGAGGATGAATAACCGCTTTTTTGAATGCTAGGGGAACAGTGCCCCAGGAAAGTGATAAGTTTATAATATTTAGCACTGATGGACCTAATAATACAAAGAGCTCCTTGATCAGTTTCCCAGGAAGAGGGTCAAGTAAACATGTTGTTTGTTTTATTCCATTTACACGTTGTAACAATTCCTCTAATGTTATTTCCTCAAAACGAGAGAAACTATTTTGGAGGGCAGTATTTGAGCGGACGGGCAATATGCGCATGTGTAAAGTTAGGAGGACATGCCTCATTTAGCGCAAAAAAGTCGTTTGGTTTAAGCCAGGTTTCACTGAGACCGATGACGTTAAGATTGTTGTCTCTGATGATATCATTAACTAACAACGTTTTGGGAGACAATGATCTTATGTTTAAAAAACCTATATTATAGGTACTGGGCTGTTTTAGGGAGTTTTTGATCAAATTATCAAATTTTCAGCTCCTTCCTCCTTCTGCTCGCTCACGGTCTGCTCTTTCAGCCGCCGTCGTCCTCGTCTCTCGCGTCTTGCTTCCTCTTTGCTCTCCAGCCACTGCTTCCGGCTCTCCTACTCCTCCCCCGATTTCTCCTCCTTCTCCCCTTTTATACAGCGTGAGGAGATGAGTTAATTGTGTGCTGGTGTGCGTCGCTCCCAGCACGCCCCGCCTCTCCGCTCAGCCGCATTCTCCGCCTCCTTGCCGCCATCTTGGGCAGGGCTATAGCGTGCCCCGCCGTCGGACCGTCGACTCCGCCTCTCAACAATGGTTAGACTTTATTTCAAGGTTGGGTCGAACTGAGAAACAATAGAGTGTTGAAATGTTTGGAGGTTTGTTTGTATGTTGAGAGAAATGCACACTGAAGAGTCAATAGACCTCGAGAAATCGTATTCCCAAAGAATGTTGTGTTTTTTGAAAAAGTCTTACAATAGTGCACCATTTTTGTCCCAGAAAATAAAGAAGCAAACGATGAAATGAAGTGAAGTGAAGTGAATTATATTTATATAGCGCTTTACATAGTGAAACCCAATATCAAATTTACATTCAAACCAGTGTGGGTGGCACTGGGAGCAGGTGGGTAAAAAGTCTTGCCCAAGGACACAACGGCAGTGACTAGGATGGCAGATGCGGGAATCGAACCTGCAACCCTCAAGTTGCTGGCACGGCCACTCTACCAACCGAGCTAAAATGCATAGTTCCGTTACGCTGCTACTAACAACATAGTAGAACCTGCAAAGTCGGAGTTGTGTAATTGGACTCTGAAGGCCAATAGAATGTTGGCATTCAAACCAGCATCATGCATGACAGCACGCAACACAAGACTTCAGGCAACCTCACCTGACCTCCGTTCCGTAACCATTAATGGCCTCAAAGATGAGAGGGAAAATAAGATATATTTGTGCTCGGCACTCCTCATGTCAGGATGTACGTGTCAGATGGGCGCCCTCTACAGGCGGGATGCCAGCTTCATATACAACCAAACCAAGTCTCAAATCAATCAACCATCCATCCATCCATTTTCTACCGCTTATTCCCTTTAGGGGTGGCGGGGGGCGCTGGCGCCTATCTCAGCTACAATCGGCCGGAAGGCGGGGTACACCCTGGACAAGTCGCCACCTCATCGCAGGGCCAACACAGATAGACAGACAGCATTCACACTCACATTCACACACTAGGGCCAATTTAGTGTCGCCAATCAACCAATCAAACGTTATTCTTATGGCACCTTTTTCTACACGTAGGTAAGTTGCCACACAAAGTGCTGTACAACAATGTAAAAGAAAGAAAAAGAAAAACACACAAATGTAATGTACAGAACCTTGACAAAAAACAGGCATGACACTCAAAGAAACAATAATATTGAGACCTCACTTGAGAAGAATAAAATTTATGTGTGTGTATGTATATATATATATATATATATATATATATATATATATATATATATATGTATGTATGTATGTGTATATATATATATAAATAAATAAAATAAATGGGTTGTACTTGTATAGCGCTTTTCTACCTTCAAGGTACTCAAAGCGCTTTGAGACTACTTCCACATATACCCATTCACACAAACATTCACACACTGATGGAGGGAGCTGCCATGCAAGGCGCCCACCAGCACCCATCAGGAGCAAGGGTGAAGTGTCTTTCTCAGGACACAACGGACGTGAAGAGGTTGGTACTAGGTGGGATTTGAACCAGGGGCCCTCGGGTTGCGCACGGCCACCCTCCCCCTGCGCCATGCCGTCCCATATATATATATATATATATATATATATATATATATATATATATATATATATATATATATATATATATATATATATATATATATATATATATATATATATATATATATATATATATATATATATATATATATATATATATATATATATATATATATATATATATATATATATATATATGTGTGTGTGTGTCTCCTCTCTGAGCTGCTACCTTACCGTGGTAGAGGAGTTTGCGTGTCCCAATGATCCTAGGAGCTATGTTGTCTGGGGGTTTTCATGCCCCCTGGTAGGGTCTCCCAAGACAAACAGGTCCTAGGTGAGTGATCAGACAAAGAGCAGCTCAAAGACTTCTATGGAATTACAACGAAATGAACCCAGATTTCCCTCGCCCGGACGTGGGTCACCGGGGCCCCGCTCTGGAGCCAGGCCCGGAGTTGGGGCACGATGGCGAGCGCCTGGTGGTCGGGCCTGTTCCCATGGGGCCCGGCCGGGCACAGCCCGAAGAGGCAACGTGGGTCATCCCTCCAATGGGCTCACCACTCATAGGAGGGGCCATAGAGGTCGGGTGCATTGTGAGCTGGGCGGCAGCCGAAGGCAGGGCACTTGGCGGTCCGATCCTCGGCTACAGAAGCTAGCTCTTGGGACGTGGAACGTCACCTCACTGGGGGGGAAGGAGCCTGAGCTAGTGCGCGAGGTAGAGAAGTTCCGGCTGGATATAGTCGGACTCACCTCGACGCACAGCAAGGGCTCTGGAACCAGTTCTCTCGAGAGGGACTGGACCCTCTTCCACTCTGGCGTTGCCGGCAGTGAGAGGCGACGGGCTGGGGTGGCAATTCTGGTTGCCCCCCGGCTCAAAGCCTGTACGTTTGAGTTCAACCCAGTGGACGAGAGGGTAGCTTCCCTTCGCCTTCGGGTGGGGGGACGGGTCCTGACTGTTGTTTGTTTTTACGCACCAAACAGCAGTTCAGAATACCCACCCTTTTTGGGTACACTCGAGGGAGTACTGGAAAGTGCTCCTCCGGGTGATTCCCTTGTCCTACTGGGAGACTTCAACGCTCATGTTGGCAACGACAGTGAAACCTGGAGAGGCGTGATTGGGAAGAATGGCCGCCCGGATCTGAACCCGAGTGGTGTTTTGTTATTGGACTTCTGTGCTCGTCACAGTTTGTCGATAACAAACACCATGTTCAAACATAAGGGGTGTCCATATGTGCACTTGGCACCAGGATACCCTAGGCCGCAGTTCCATGATCGACTTTGTAGTTGTGTCATCGGATTTGCGGCCTCATGTTTTGGACACTCGGGTGAAGAGAGGGGCGGAGCTTTCTACCGATCACCACCTGGTGGTGAGTTGGCTGCGATGGTGGGGGAGGATGCCGGACAGACCTGGCAGGCCCAAGCGCATTGTGAGGGTCTGCTGGGAACGTCTGGCAGAGTCTCCTGTCAGAGAGAGTTTCAATTCACACCTCCGGGAGAACTTTGAACATGTCACGAGGGAGGTGCGGGACATTGAGTCCGAGTGGACCATGTTCCGAACCTCTATTGTCGAGGCGGCTGATTGGAGCTGTGGCCGCAAGGTTGTTGGTGCCTGTCGTGGCGGTAATCCCAGAACCGTTGGTGGACACCAGCAGTGAGGGATGCCGTCAAGCTGAAGAAGGAGTCCTATCGGGTTCTTTTGGCTCATAGGACTCCGGAGGCAGTGGACGGGTACCGACGGGCCAAGCGGTGTGCAGCTTTAGCGGTCGCGGAGGCAAAAACTTGGACATGGGAAGAGTTCGGGGAAGCCATGGAAAACGACTTCCGGACGGCTTCGAAGCGATTCTGGACCACCATACGGCGCCTCAGGAAGGGGGAAGCAGTGCACTATCAACACCGTGTGAGGTGCGGATGGTGTTCTGCTGACTTCGACTGCGGATGTTGTGGATCGGTGGAGGGAATACTTCGAAGACCTCCTCAATCCCACCAACACGTCTTTCTTTGAGGAAGCGGTGCCTGGGGAATCTGTAGTGGACTCTCCTATTTCTGGGGCTGAGGTCGCTGAGGTAGTTAAAAGCTCCTCGGCGGCAAGGCCCCGGGGGTGGATGAGATCCGCCCGGAGTTCCTTAAGGCTCTGGATGCTGTGGGGCTGTCTTGGTTGACAAGACTCTGCAGCATCGCGTGGACATCGGGGGCGGTACCTCTGGATTGGCAGACCGGGGTGGTGGTTCCTCTCTTTAAGAAGGGGGGACCGGAGGGTGTGTTCCAACTATCGTGGGATCACACTCCTCAGCCTTCCCGGTAAGGTTTATTCAGGTGTACTGGAGAGGAGGCTTCGCCGGATAGTCGAACCTCGGATTCAGGAGGAACAGTGTGGTTTTCGTCCTGGTCCGTGGAATTGTGGACCAGCTCTATACTCTCGGCAGGGTTCTTGAGGGTGCATGGGAGTTTGCCCAACCAGTCTACATGTGCTTTGTGGACTTGGAGAAGGCATTCGACCGTTGTCCCTCGGGAAGTCCTGTGGGGAGTGCTCAGAGAGTATGGGGTATCGGACTGTCTTATTGTGGCAGTCCGCTCCCTGTATGATCAGTGTCAGAGCTTGGTCCGCATTGCTGGCAGTAAGTCGGACACGTTTCCAGTGAAGGTTGGACTCCGCCAAGGCTGTCCTTTGTCACCGATTCTGTTCATAACTTTTATGGACAGAATTTCTAGGCGCAGTCAAGGCGTTGAGGGGTTCCGGTTTGGTGGCCACGGGATTAGGTCTCTGCTTTTTGCAGATGATGTAGTCCTGATGGCTTCATCTGGCCGGGATCTTCAGCTCTCACTGGATCGGTTCGCAGCCGAGTGTGAAGCGACCGGAATGAGAATCAGCACCTCCAAGTCCGAGTCCATGGTTCTCGCCCGGAAAAGGGTGGAGTGCCATCTCCGGGTTGGGGAGGAGACCCTGCCCAAGTGGAGGAGTTCAAGTACCTAGGAGTCTTGTTCACGAGTGGGGGAAGAGTGGATCGTGAGATCGACAGGCGGATCGGTGCGGCGTCTTCAGTAATGCGGACGTTGTATCGATCCGTTGTGGTGAAGAAGGAGCTGAGCCGGAAGGCAAAGCTCTCAATTTACCGGTCGATCTACGTTCCCATCCTCACCTATGGTCATGAGCTTTGGGTCATGACCGAAAGGATAAGATCACGGGTACAAGCGGCCGAAATGAGTTTCCTCCGCCGGGTGGCGGGGCTCTCCCTTAGAGATAGGGTGAGAAGCTCTGCCATCCGGGAGGAGCTCAACGTAAAGCCGCTGCTCCTCCACATCGAGAGGAGCCAGATGAGGTGGTTCGGGCATCTGGTCAGGATGCCACCCGAACGCCTCCCTAGGGATGTGTTTAGGGCACGTCCAGCTGGTAGGAGACCACGGGGAAGACCCAGGACACGTTGGAAAGACTATGTCTCCCGGCTGGCCTGGGAACGCCTCGGGATCCCCCGGGAAGAGCTAGACGAAGTGGCTGGAGATAGGGAAGTCTGGGCTTCCCTGCTTAGGCTGCTGCCCCCGCGACCCGACCTCGGATAAGCGGAAAGATGATGGATGGATGGATGGATGGATATGTGTGTGTGTGTGTGTATAGTCATATATATCATCATAAATTTATTTTTTATATATCCCCTGAAGAGCAGGGATACCTGCAAAACAGGCTTGTAGAGATGAAATAGCCTCTGTGTTTTTGGGTTTTTCCTGACCCAACTCTTATATTATGTATATATATATATATATATATATATATATATGTATGTATGTATGTATGTATGTATGTATGTATGTATGTATGTACAGTATATGTATGTACGGTATACATATATATGTATGTATACATGCATATATATATATATATATATATATATATATATAATGTGTATATATGTATATATATATATATATATATATATATAATGTGTGTATATATACAAGCCTATAAAACAGCTTGTAGGAATGATATAACCTTTGTGTTTTTTCCTGACCTAACGTGTGTGTGTATAGATATATATATATATATATATATATATATATATATATATATATATATATATATATATATATATATATATATATATATATATATATATATATATATATATATATATATAATATATATATATATATATATATATATATATATATATATATATATATACTGGATTAGGACTGGACTGGACTGGCATTTTATCCACAGTTAACTCATAATTAATCACGATAAATTGCAAACATAGTTTTAAAAATATTTTAATAGCATTAATTATTAAAATGTATACTTAAGATGGGGACTGGACATTTATTTATTTTTATATATATATATATATGTATATATATATATATATATATTATATATATATATATATATATATATATATATATATATATATTTATCTCCATCCATCCATTTCCTACCGCTTATTCCCTTTTGGGGTCGCGGGGGGCGCTGGCGCCTATCTCAGCTACAATTGGGCGGAAGGCGGGGTACACCCTGGACAAGTCGCCACCTCATCACAGGGCCAACACAGATAGACAGACAACATTCACATTCACATTCACTGTTGCCAATCATATATATATATATATATGTGTGTGTGTGTGTGTGTGTATGTGTGGGAAAAATCACAAAACTACTTCATCTCTACAGAACTGTTTCATGAGGGGTTCCCTCAATCATGATTGATTTGAGTGATTTTTCCCACAGACACACACATATATATATCCATCCATCCATCCATCAGTTTTCTACCGCTTATTCCCTTTCGGGGTCGCGGGGGGCGCTGGCGCCTATCTCAGCTACAATCGGGCGGAAGGCAGGGTACACCCTGGACAAGTCGCCACCTCATCATACAGTATATGTATATATATATCATATATATATATATATATATATATATATATATATATATACAGTATATGTATATATATATGTGTATGTGTGGGAAAAATCACAAGACTACTTAATCTCTACAGAACTGTTTCATGAGGGGTTCCCTCAATCATGATTGATCTGTAGAGATGAAGCAGTCTTGTGATTTTTCCCACACATACATATTGCGCTCTACCACGGTATCGAGCACTATTTTTCTGGATAATCCAATCAAGACACACACAAACACATATGTGTATCTATATATATATATATATATATATATATACTTGATTGGATTAGGTGTCTGTAGAAGAGTAGTTGTCTCTATTTTGTGTTGAACTCCTTAAAAATTGGAAAATGTTTACAAATAAAAAAAAAAGTTTATTAATCAAAAAAATGTCCAGTCCCATCTTAAGTATAAATTTTATTAACTAATGATATAAAAATATTTTTAAAACTATTTTTGCAATTTTATGGTCATTAATCATGAGTTAACTGTGGATAAAATGTGGGTAATCGCAATTAAGCATTTTAATGGTTTGACAGCACCTGCTTTAAAGGCAACATGAAGTGGGTTTTTTTCATTCCTATGGTGGGAAATGTTCTAAAAAAAAAAAAAACAACACATTCCTGGGAGTAAAGAAGGCCCCAATTTTGTGATATTCCGACTCTCACTGTGTCACACTTTGGAACTTCCTGACGTGGAATCTTTTGAGTGACAGGTCAGACTGTTCATTCTTAATTTCCCGTTGTGTGCCTTTATTTTGTGTTTTCTCATTTCCTGTTTTGCACAGTCTGCTGTAGCTTTTCTTTCTGTTTGGAGCACTGCACACCTGAGTTGCATTCCCAATTAGCAGTTTACTATTCAAATCCAGCTTTGTGTTTACTTGGTGCCAATATGTCGTCTCATTTGTGTTTGCTGAGTCCATCTTGGTGAGTCTCCTGATTGTCGATGCATCAATAGGTTGCCCGCCAAAATAACAGCGTGGAAAATGAGGCTGGACAATGGATTGAAGATGCATAACCTAAATAAAGTCTTAGTTAAAGTTAGAAACTAATTTCTACCTTAATATCTAGATCAGGGGTCACCAACCTTTTTGAAACCAAGAGCTACTTCTTGGGTACTGATTAATGCGAAGGGCTACCAGTTTGATACACACTTAAATAAATTGCCAGAAATAGCCATCCATCCATCCATTTTCTACCGCTTATTCCCTTTCGGGGTCGCGGGGGGCGCTGGCGCCTATCTCAGCTACAATCGGGCAGAAGGCAGGGTACACCCTGGACAAGTCGCCACCTCATCGCAGGGCCAACACAGATAGACAGACAACATTCACACTCAACATTCACACACTAGGGCAATTTAGTGTTGCCAATCAACCTATCCCCAGGTGCATGTATTTGGAAGTGGGAGGAAGCCGGAGTACCCGGAGGGAACCCACGCATTCACGGGGAGAACATGCAAACTCCACACAGAAAGATCCCGAGCCTGGATTTGAACCCAGGACTGCAGGAACTTCGTATTGTGAGGCAGACGCACTAACCCTTCTGCCACCGTGAAGCCAATAAATAGCCAATTTGCTCAATTTACCTTTAATAAATAAATCTATATATATATATAAAAAAAATGGGTATTTCTGAATGTCATTCCGTCTTACATTTTTTTTCCTTTTACGGAAGGTTTTTTGTAGAGAATAAATGATGAAAAAAAACACTTAATTGAATGGTTTAAAAGAGGAGAAAACGTGAAAAAAAATGAAAATACAATTTTGAAACATAGTTTATCTTCAATTACAACTATTTAAAATTTAAAATTCAACCCAAAAAATGAAGAGAAAAACTAGCTAATTCGAATCTTTTTGAAAAAATAAAAAAAAATAATTCATGGAACATCATAAGTAAATTTTCCTGATTAAGATTAATTTTAGAATTTTGATGACATGTTTTAAATAGGTTAAAATCCAATCTGCACTTTGTTAGAATATATAACAAATTGGACCAAGCTATATTTCTAACAAAAACAAATCATTATTTCTTCTAGATTTTTCAGAACAAAAATTTTAAAAGAAATTTAAAAGACTTTGAAATAAGATTTAAATTTGATTCTACAGATTTTCTGGATTTGCCAGAATATCTTTTTTGAATTTTAATCATAAGTTTGAAGAAGTATTTCACAAATATTTTTTGTCGAAAAAACAGAAGCTAAAATGAAGAATTAAATTAAAATGTATTTATTATTCTTTACAATAATTAAAAAAAAAAATACATGAACATTGATTGAAATTGTCAGGAAAGAAGAGGAAGGAATTTAAAAAGTAAAAAGATTTATGTTATTAAAAATCCTAATATCATTTTTAAAGTTTTAATTTTTCTATAAAATTGTCTTTCTGAAAGTTATAAGAAGTAAAATAAAAAAATAAATGAATTTATTTAAACAAGTGAAGACCAAGTCTTTAAAATATTTTCTTGGATTTTCAAATTCTATTTGAGTTTTGTCTCTCTTGGAATTAAAAATGTCGAGCAAAGCGAGACCAACTTGCTAGTAAATAAATAAAATTTAAAAAATTGAGGCAGCTCACTGGTAAGTGCTGCTTTTGAGCTATTTTTAGAACAGACCAGCGGACGACTCATCTGGTCCTTACGGGCTTACCTGGTGCCCGCGGGCACCCCGTTGGTGACCCCTAGTCTACATTCTCCTGTAGGTCTATCATTGCATTTTGATTTATAAGGTCAGTCTTACATCCAACAAGTCTCGACAATATCGAGACTTGGAAATATTTTGAGCTGACCACATATTTAAACCATAGCTCTCTAGGATAGCATTCCTCCTTTTATGTCTTGTTGACAACCGCTTAAAATAAAAAATAAAAAACTGTGATAGAGATGAAACGTTAGCCCGATGATTTATTGCAGGTTTATTTGGACTAGAAAACAGACAAGTCCCTTTACTGCTATTAAGCCCGAAGCTGTTTTTTGGACCGAGACCTCCTGAAGCTAAGAAAACGTCTTTGCCGTGGAAGCTCATTCTTGCAGTTTATTTCCAAGCAAATATTGATTCCTCCTTTGGTGCACTAATGTCCAAATATTGTGATGAATACTGCTTTTGTATTTTGCCAAAACAAATTCTTAAGTAGAAGAAGCACTTTTTTAATACTTGCTTTTTTTTTAATCATCAAAACTGGGGATGTTCCGATTTGATATGAATATCAAATATTGGTACGATATCGGTCCAAAAATTATATTACATATGATATTGGGGCGGTATAGCTCGGTTGGTAGAGTGGCCGTGCCAGCAACTTGAGGGTTGCAGGTTCGATTCCCGCCTGTGCCATCCTAGTTACTGCCGTTGTGTCCTTGGGCAAGACACTTTACCCACCTGCTCCCAGTGCCACCCACACTGGTTTAAATGTAACTTAGATATTGGGTGTCACTATGTAAAGCGCTTTGAGTCACTTGAGAAAAGCGCTATATAAATATAATTCACTTCACACATCCGAAATATATCCAATAAAAGCATGGTTACTTGTACTAAACGTCCTCCAGTTTTGTATTTCCTTCTTTTTTTTTGTAGTGAATTCATTTACAAAAGGCAAACATGATAAGCTAAAGGCTACAAGGAGCTTGCAGCTACACAACAGCTAAGCACAGAATAGCACACAAGCTAGATATACATAATGAGTGTCCTTAAAGGGGAACATTATCACCAAACCTATGCAAGCGTCAATATATACCTTGATGTTGCAGAAAAAAGACCATGTATTTTTTTAACCGATTTCCCAACTCTAAATGGGTGAATTTTGGCAAATTAAACGCCTTTCTGTTTATCGCGCTGGAAGCGATGACGTCAGAACGTGACGTCACCGAGGTAACACACCCGCCATTTTCATTTTCACATTACAAACACCGGGTCTCAGCTCTGTTATTTTCCGTTTTTTTCGACTATTTTTTGGAACCTTGGAGACATCATGCCTCGTCGGTGTGTTGTCGGAGGGTGTAACAACACTAACAGGGAGGGATTCAAGTTGCACCACTGGCAAGAAATCTGCCGCCAGACCCCCATTGAATGTACCTGGACAAGTCGCCACCTCATCGCAGGGCCAACACAGATAGACAGACAACATTCACACTCACATTCACACACTAGGGCCAATTTAGTGTTGCCAATCAACCTATCCCCAGGTGCATGTCTTTGGACGTGGGAGGAAGCCGGAGTACCCGGAGGGAACCCACGCATTCACGGGGAGAACATGCAAACTCCACACAGAAAGATCCCGAGCCTGGATTTGAACCCAGGACTGCAGGAAATTCGTATTGTGAAGCAGACGCACTAACCCCTCTGCCACCGTGAAGCCCCATACACACACATATCATATATATATATATATATTAATATGTCCAGGGTGTACCCCGCCTTCCGCTCGATTGTAGCCGAGATAGGTGCCAGCGCCCCGCGACCTCAAAAAGGAATAAGTGGTAGGAAATGGATGGATATATATGTGTATATATATATATATATATATATATATATATATATATATATATACATACATACACACACACACACACACACAGTATATAATTTATATTTATTTATTTTACCGTTTTTGTTGACATGTTAAAGGTGTTTTAATGAATATACATGCATGTTTAACACATAGATTTCTATCTTTCATGAAGACAAGAATATAAGTTGGTGTATTACCTGATTCTGATGACTTGCATTGATTGGAATCAGACGTCCACGTTTTCAAATGGAGGAGAAAAAAAGTTCCTCCTTTCTGTCTAATACCACATGAAAGTCGTTGGTTTTTGGCATCTTATTTGTCCAGCTTCCATATTCGTTTTTATATACTTTACAAGAAATACATTGGCGGCAAACTCCGTAGCTTGCTAGCTTGTTTGTGTTGGCTTTCGGAGACTCTTATTTTGTTAGCGCAGGCGCGATGGAGCGGCACTTTTATTGTGAAGACAGGAACTATGCGATCAGCCTTTAGGCTTTTGACGGGAAGTACGGTTGAAATAAAAAGTGTCTGTTTTCCTTTACACTTTTGATTGATTTATTGAAACTTTTATTAGTAGATTGCACAGTACAGTACATATTCCGTACAATTGACCACTAAATGGTAACACCCCAATAAGTTTTTCAACGTCAATCAATTATTTAATAAATGACCAAGTCAAGGTGATCTACCTCATATATACATACACACACATATCATATATATTAATATGTCCGGAGTGTACCCCGCCTTCCCCCCGATTGTAGCTGAAATAGGTGCCAGTGCCCCCCGCGACCTCAAAAGGGAATAAGTGGTAGGAAATGGATGGATAAATATATATATATATATATATATACACAGTATATAATTTATATTTATTTATTTTGCCGTTTTTGTTGACATGTTAAAGGTGTTTTGATGAATATACATGCATGTTTAACACATATTCCTATCTTTCATGAAGACAAGAATATAAGTTGGTGTATTACCTGATTCTGATGACTTGCATTGATTGGAATCAGACGTCCACATTTTCAAATGGAGGAGAAAAAAAGTTCCTCCTTCCTGTCTAATACCACATGAAAGTCGTTGTTTTTTGGCATCTTATTTGTCCAGCTTCCGTATTCGTTTTTATACACTTTACAAGAAATACATTGGCGGCAAACTCCGTAGCTTGTTAGCTTGTTTGCTCTGGCTTTCGGAGACTCTTATTTTGTTAGCACAGGCGCGTTGGAGCGGCGCTTTTATTGTGAAGACAGGAACTATGCGATCAGCCTTTAGGCTTTTGACGGGAAGTACGGTTGAAATAAAAAGTGTCTTTTTTCCTTTACACTTTTGATTGATTGATTGAAACTTATATTAGTAGATTGCACAGTACAGTACATATTCCGTACAATTGACCATTAAATGGTAACACCCCAATAAGTTTTTCAACGTCAATCAATTATTTAATAAATGACCAAGTCGAGGTGATCTACCTCATATATACATACACACACATATCATGTATATTATGTCCAGGGTGTACCCCGCCTTCCGCCCGATTGTAGCTGAGATAGGTGCCAGTGCCCCCCGCGACCTCAAAAGGGAATAAGCGGTAGGAAATGGATGGATATATATATATATATATATATATATATATATATATACACAATTTATATTTATTTATTTTGCTGTTTTTGTTGACATGTTAAAGGTGTTTTAATGACTATACATGCATGTTTAACACATAGATTCCAATCTTTCATGAAGACAAGAAATAAGTTGGTGTATTACCTGATTCTGATGACTTGCATTGATTGGAATCAGACAGTATAGTGCTGATAACGTCCACATTTTCAAATGGAGGAGAAAAAAAGTTCCTCCTTCCTGTCTAATACCACATGAAAGTTGTTGGTTTTTGGCATCTTATTTGTCTAGCTTCTATATTAGTTTTTAAACACTTTACAAGAAATATATTGGCGGCAAACTCCGTAGCTTGCTCGCTTGTTTGTGCTGGCTTTCGGAGACTCTTATTTTGTTAGCGCAGGCGCGTTGGAGCGG
The DNA here is from genome assembly GCF_033978795.1 of Nerophis ophidion. Taxonomy (NCBI): domain Eukaryota; kingdom Metazoa; phylum Chordata; class Actinopteri; order Syngnathiformes; family Syngnathidae; genus Nerophis; species Nerophis ophidion. The sequence goes on from NC_084623.1 coordinate 51,279,156, forward strand.
CACTTTTATTGTGAAGACAGGAACTGTGCGATCAGCCTTTAGGCTTTTGATGGGAAGTATGGTTGAAATAAAAAGTGTCTTTTTTCCTTTACACTTTTGATTGATTGATTGAAACTTTTATTAGTAGATTGCACAGTACAGTACATATTTCGAACAATTGACCACTAAATGGTAACACCCCAGTAAGTTTTTCAACTTTTTTAAGTCGGATTCGACGTGTGACGGTCACGTGACCGCCTGGCTCTGTTTGATTGGTCCAACGTCACCAGTGACTGCACTTGATTGGTGAAACGCAGGCATGCGTGGATCCTACTTTGACAAACCAAAACAAACATTAATAGATCGATTTAAAAAAAGTAGCGAGTAACGAGCTGAATGTAGCGGAGTAAAAGTAGCGTTTCTTCTCTATAAATATACTCGAGTAAAAGTATGTTGCATAAAAACTACTCTTAGAAGTACAATTCATCCCAAAAGTTACTCAAGTAGATGTAACGGAGTAAATGTAGCGAGTTACTACCCACCTCTGCCCGTGACCCTGCACAGAATAAGTGTTGGATTCCGAAACGAGTAGGAGAATTGAGTTCAAGCCACCGGAAGTCGGACGGTGACTCTAGTAAAAACATAACAAAGCGAGCGGGAGAAAGTAATAATCCCTTTTCTGTAATACAATGGTTTAATGAGAGCTGAAAAGAGCTGGAATGTTTTTGTTTCTCCAGTCACATTAATCTCACCGGAGCGGCGTGCAGGTAATCGGAACAATAACGCCGAACCCCTTCCTGAAAGCCTTTTCAGAGGACCGTTCGCAGACGTGAGACGGAGGTTGTATCTCCCTAAGCATCCGCGTCTTCGTGCCAAAAACCACATCACCGCAGAAACAAACATGCCAACCCAGAGTTATTTGAATGAGCCAAAACAATGTGGTCACTGGAAGGCCCGGAAAACGGCCTCTACCGCCGAATCCTGCATCTGTTTCGTTCGCTATTGTTCATAGTTTGGACCGTTTTTATTGACGTCAAATTCCATGTGCTTGAAAGTGTTTTGAATCCAACCACCATTTTCCTTATAAACATAAAAGACCTTGCAAAAAAACTTGATTTCTCTTGATTGCAGTAGACAACTCATTTCCAATAAATTCATAAACTTATGGCGGTCCGCACAATTTGTTCGAATAATCATGTATATTTATTATAACACAACTTTAGTATGCTTAAAGTCTGTTGCTATAGTTATTAGCTATTGCGCTCAGGCTGCATGTTTTCTATCTGTGCAAGGACAAAACTTCTTGTCTGAGATGTTATCTTTGTTTTAGCCCGCTAACAGCCAAGGATTTCAAGGACCTCAACGAAGATAAGATGACAGCACGCAGACGAAGCAGAAACAAGGAAATCACAAGGCCCTCAGCACATTCCGTCACGTATTGTGCGTACTGGACCTGCTTTGGTGAGCGGCCGTGTCAGCAACTTGAGGGTTGCAGGTTCGATTGTGAATTAGTGAATTGTATTTATATAGCGCTTTTTCTCTAGTGACTCAAAGCGCTTTACATAGTGAAACCCAATATCTAAGTTACATATAAACCAGTGTGGGTGGCACTGGGGAAAAAAGTCTTGCCCAACGACACAACAGTAGTGACTAGGATGGTGTAAGCGGGGATCAAACCTGCAACCCTCAAGTTGCTGGCACGGCCGCTCTACCAACCGAGCTATTCCCGCTTCCGCTATCCTAGTTCCTGCCGTTGTGTCCTTGGGCAAGACACTTTACCCACCTGCTCTCAATGCCACCCACACTGGTTTAAAAATGTAACTTAGATATTGGGTTTCACTATGGAAAGCGCTCTGAGTCACTAGAGAAAAGCGCTAAATAAATATAATTCACTTCACTTTGCATAATATATTCGACCACTCCTTTTAGAGGCAGCCTCAGTGATGTTGACTGTGGAACTCCTGAATTAATAGAGGGACGCGGTAGCTGTACTTTAGAGCATAGGGCGAGACTGTGACTAAGTGTGCAGCTCCACGCGTTCTCCTCATGAGCTAAATTGAACTCTGTCTCTGCTTGGTTCTTTGCTTCTTGTCTGATTAATAGATGTCATCAGTGTTTGAATCTGACACAATTAAATTTAAAAATCCATCCATTTCTACCGCTTGTCCCTTTCGGGGTCGCAGGTGTTGCTGGAGCCTATTTCAGCTGCATTCGGGCAGAAGGCGGGGTACACCCTGGACAAGTCGCCACCTCATCGCAGGGCATTGTTATAATAATAATCAGAATTTTGACTTGGCAAAATTATGACAAAAGTCATTATCAAGAATATTTCAGTTTTTATCCTCCTTTTTACGAGACATTGTTGATTGTCATGTCATGTTCGGATGTGGACGCCGTCTTTGCGCCACAGTAAGTTTTTGCTGTCGTCCAGCATTGTTTTTGTTTACTTTGTAGCCAGTTCAGTTTTACTTTTGTTCTGCATAGCCTTCCCTCAGCTTCAATGCCTTTTCTTAAGGGCACTCGCCTTTATGTTTATTTTTGATTTAAGCGTTTACAAAGCCACCTACTGATATGGAAGAGTATTACACGGTTACTCTGCCAAGCTCTAGACCATCAATAACAACACATCATTTGCAGATTTCAATTACTGTTTTGCAAAAAACTGTTTGAACCCAAATATGTGAAATTAGATAATCTCCCACGGCACACCAGACTGTATCTCAGTGGTTGAAAAACATTTCTCTAGGAAACCCAGACCGCATACGTCATGAGGGTTATCTTAATTGTACCCTACACAAACGGTTTACGATGGTCCCTAAAAAATAAATAAAATGGCTTTGTCATGGAGGACAGATTAATCCCATCTGTCCCATATGTCCCCCCCTCCCTTGTGGAGGGGGTCCGGTCCGATGACCATGGATGAAGTACTGTCTGTCCAGAGTCGAGACCCAGGATGGACCGCTCGTCGGGACCCAGGATGGACCGCTCGCCTGTGTAGCGATTGGGGACATCTCTATGCTGCTGATCCGCCTCCGCTTGAGATGGTTTCCTGTGGACGGGACTCTCGCTGCTGTCTTGGATCCGCTTTGAACTGAACTCTCGCGGCTGTGTTGGAGCCACTATGGATTCAACTTTCACAGTATCATGTTAGACCCGCTCGACATCCATTCCTTTCGGTCCCCTAGAGGGGGGGGGGGGGGGGGGGGGGGGGGGGGGGTTTGCCCACATCTGAGGTCCTCTTCAAGGTTTCTCATAGTCAGCATTGTCACTGGCGTCCCACTGGATGTGAATTCTCCCTGCCCACTGGGTGTGAGTTTTCCTTGCCCTTTTGTGGGTTCTTCCGAGGATGTTGTAGTCGTAATGATTTGTGCAGTCCTTTGAGACATTTGTGATTTGGGGCTATATGAATAAACATTGATTGATTGATTGATCTCATCGCCCACGCTATGATAACCGAAATAGTGTACGAAAACACAGCTGGAACTTTTGGTGAGGAAAAATCTTACAAACCCCATTTCCATATGAGTTGGGAAATTGTGTTAGATGTCAATATAAACGGAATAAAATGATTTGCAAATCCTTTTCAACCCATATTCAGTTGAATGCACTACAAAGACAACATATTTGATGTTCAAACTCATAAACTTTATTTTTTTTTGAAAATAATAATTACCTTAGAATTTCATGGCTGCAACACGTACCAAAGTAGTTGGGAAAGGGCATGTTCACCACTGTGTTACATCACCATTTCTTTTAACAACACTCAATAAACGTTTGGGAACTGAGGAAACTAATTGTTGAAGCTTTGAAAGTGGAATTCTTTCCCATTCTTGTTTTATGTAGAGCTTCAGTCGTTCAACAGTCGTATTTTACGCTTCATAATGCGCCACACATTTGATGGGAGACAGGTCTGGACTGCAGGCGGGCCAGGAAAGTACCCGCACTCTTTTTTTACGAAGCCATGCTGTTGTAACACGTGCTGAATGTGGTTTGGCATGGTCTTGCTGAAATAAGCAGGGGCGTCCATGAAAAAGACGGCAGCATATGTTGTTCCAAAACCTGTATGTACCTTTCAGCATTAATGGTGCCTTCACAAATGTGTAAGTTACCCATGCCTTGGGCACTAATGCACCCCCATACCATCACAGATGCTGGCTTTTGAACTTTGCGTCGATAACAGTCTGGATGGTTCCCTTCCCCTTTGGTCCGGATGACACGATGTCAAATATTCCCCCAAAAATTTGAAATGTGGACTCGTCAGACCACAGAACACTTTTCCATGTTGTGATCCGATGGTCTGATCATCACCATATTGTTATTTTTGTTCTATTTTTATATCACTCTGCGGTTTGACATACTTAGTTCCTGTTTTGTCCGTTTCCATGGTCACTCGTTAGTTTCAGCTGCTACTCTCTTTTCCAGCACACCTGTCTTTACTAATCACCACCTTTTTATAAGCCGGCGTTTTCTGTTCACTCATTGTCGGATCTTAGTTTGTTCACATACATCTCTTTATGACTTGTCTCTCACTCTCGTTTTCGCTAGCTCTCATGCTAAGCTTTATTTTATTCCTGGCTTTCACGCTAGTTGTTTTGTGTTTCCTTTTGTGCGCCTTTGTGCCAAATGTTTGTGTTTCGGTTAGTTTGACCTAGCTTTCCGTGCTAGCGCTTTTATTTGCCTTTTCTATTCGTACCAGTGTTTTTGTTCATAGCTCTTTTTGTTCAATAAATCCCTTAGTTCTT
>NC_084623.1:51288876-51321376 GCF_033978795.1 Nerophis ophidion
ATCCATTGCTTTCGGTCCCCTAGAGGGGGGGGGGTTGCCCACATCTGAGGTCCTCTCCAAGGTTTCTCATAGTCAGCATTGTCACTGGCGTCCCACTGGATGTGAATTATCCCTGCCCACTGGGTGTGAGTTTTCCTTGCCCTTTTGTGGGTTCTTCCGAGGATGTTGTAGTCGTAATGATTTGTGCAGTCCTTTGAGACATTTGTGATTTGGGGCTATATAAATAAACATTGATTGATTGATTGATTGATTAAAGGCCTACTGAAATGAGATGTTCTTATTTAAACAGGGATATCAGCTCCATTCTATGTGTCATACTTGATCATTTCACCATATTGCTATATTTTTGCTGAAAGGATTTAGTAGAGTACATTGACGATAAAGTTCACAACTTTTGGTCGCTAATAAAAAAAAGCCTTGCTTTTAACGGAAGTAGCAGACGATGTGCGTGTGACGTCACGGGTTGTGGAGCTCCTCACATCCTCACATTGTTTATAATCACAGCCACCAGCAGCAAGAGCTATTCGGATCGAGAAAGCGACAATTTCCCCATTAAATTGAGCGAGGATGAAAGATTCGTGGATGAGGAAAGTTAGAGTGAGGCACAAAAGAAAGAAAAAAAAGAGAAAAAGCGACGGCTCCGGGTGGCGGCAGTGGTAGCGTTTCAGATGTAATTAGACACACTTACTGGGATAATTCTGGAAAATCCCTTATCTGCTTATGGTATAGCTCGGTTGGTAGAGCAGGCCGTGCCAGAAACTTGAGGGTTGCAGGTTCGAATCCCGCTTCCACCATCCTAGTCACTGCCATTGTGTCCTTGGGCAAGACACTTTACCCACCTGCTCCCAGTGCCACCCACACTGGTTTAAATGTAAAAAAAAAAAAATAGATATTGGGTTTCACTATGTAAAGCGCTTTGAGTCACTAGAGAAAAAGCGCTATATAAATATAATTCACTTCACTTATTGTTTTGATAGTGTTTTAGTGAGATTCTAAAGTCATACCTGAAAGTCGGAGGGCTGCGGGGAACGCCAGTGTCTCTGAGAGAAGCCCAGGAGCCAAGATCACAGATGCCTTTTTGACAGATACAGGAGGAGGTCCCATAATTCACTGAAGTCTCCGGTAAGAGCCGACTTAATATCACAATTTTCCCATCCAAAAACTTGCTGGTTGACGTAGAGAAACATGTTCGCTTGACCGCTCTGTGTTAAAGCTTCACAACAAACAAAGAAACACCGGCTGTGTTTCGGTTGCTAAAGGCAGCTGCAATCCACCGCTTTCCACCAACAGCATTCTTCTTTGACGTCTCTATTATTAATTGAACAAATTGCAAAAGATTCAGCAACACAGATGTCCAAATTACTGTGTAATTATGCGATGAAAAGAGACGACTTTTAGCCGTAAGTGGTGCTGGGCTAATATGTCCGCTACAACCCGAGATGTCACGCGCACGCGTCATCATTCCGCGACGTTTTCAACAAGAAACTCCGCAGGAAATTTAAAATTGTAATTTAGTAAACTAAAAAGGCCGTATTGGCATGTGTTGCAATGTTAATATTTCATCATTGATATATAAACTATCAGACTGCGTGGTCGGTAGTAGTGGGTTTCAGTAGGCCTTTAATAGGTCATAATTTAGAAAATTGATTTTATTTTTTTGCGCAATGATAGTTAACAAAAAAAATAAATACCACAAATTATTGGGAATCCACAGGGGCCCCACTCATGTGTTAAAAATAAGTCATACATTTTTGTTTTGTTATTTTACTTTCAATGCCTAAATTAAAAGTTAAAAAAAAAATTCTGTCATATGCGCTTTTTGTCAAATAATAATTATTTTCATATATGGCAAACACACAAAATATGCACACCAAAAAAAATCCACAAAAGGTACTTCAAAGTGAAATTTGATGTAAAAAATAATGTAGCCTTGAATAGGTCATAATTCAGAACATTGATTTAAATTTATTTTTTGCGCGATGGTAGTTAAAAAACCAAAAAACCAAAAAAACACATTTGGGATCCACATGTTAAAAAGTCCCTTTTTTTTATTTTTTATTATTATTTTTTTTTTTACTTTCAATGTTTAAATTTAAATATTTAATTTTTTGTCTTATGCCCTTTTGTCAAAGAATATTTTTTATAAATGTCAAACACACAAAATATACAAAACTTTTTTCCCACAAAAGGTATTTCAAAGTGGAATTTGATGTAAAAAAAAAAAAAAAAATAGAGCCTTGAATAGGTCGTAGATTTATCTTTTACGCAATGATAGTTACAAAAAATAAAATAAAAATAAAAATCCCACTAATTATTTGGGATCCACATGTTTAAAAATAAGACTTTTTTTTTTTTAACTTTCAATGCTTAAATTTAAAGTTTTTATTTTTTTTGTCTTATGCCCTTTTTGTCAAAGAATAATTTTTAACAAAATATGCATTTGTCTTCCCACAAAAGGTATTTCAAAGTAGAATTTGATGTAAAAAAAAATTAAATATACAAAAATCTAGCCTTAAACAGGTCATAATTCAGAACATTGATTAGATAGGTTTTTTTTGCACAATTTTAGTAAAATTTTTATATATATATATATATATATATATATATGTGTGTCTGTTCATGAATGAGTATATCCGTTCAGCCACCGTGTTCAATGGAGAAGTCTGATCTACAAAATGTGCAGGCAGTCCTGGATGAACTAAAATTCTTTTTTCCAATCATTTTGGATCTTGCAAGTGTACTTCTTCTTCTTACTCGTTGTCGCCATGTCTCTTCATCGTTCTTCTGCTTCGTCTCTGTTATGTTTTTGGACGTCATTGCTTGCCGTAGTTTTGAAGCAATGCATGATGGGAATCCGGATGTTGTGTGTCGGTGTTTTAACGTGCCGGCTGGAATAAACACACGCCGAGAAATAACTCCGTACCTGCGTACTTTATGGGTTATAGATAAACCTATGCGGCTGCTAGACTTTTGACAAGAACAAGAAAGTTTGATCACATTACGCCTGTACTGGCTTCCTGTGCACTTAAGATGTGACTTTAAGGTTTTACTACTTACGTATAAAATACTACACGGTCTAGCTCCATCCTATCTTGCCGATTGTATTGTACCATATGTCCCGGCAAGAAATCTGCGTTCCAAAGACTCCGGCTTATTAGTGATTCCCAAAGCCCAAAAAAAGTCTGCGGGCTATAGAGCGTTTTCATTTCGGGCTCTAGTACTCTGGAATGCCCTCCCGGTAAAAGTTTGAGATGCTACCTCAGTAGAAGCATTTAAGTCTCACCTTAAAACTTATTAGTATACTCTAGCCTTTAAATAGACTCCCTTTTTAGACCAGTTGATCTGCCGTTTCTTTTCTTTTTCTCCTATGTCCCACTCTCCCTTGTGGAGGGGGTCCGGTCCGATTCTGGTGGCCATGTACTGCTTGCCTGTGTATCGGCTGGGGACATCTCTGCGCTGCTGATCCGCCTCCGCTTGGGATGTTTTCCTGCTGGCTCCGCTGTGAACGGGACTCTCGCTGCTGTGTTGGATCCGCTTTGGACTGGACTCTTGCGGCTGTGTTGGATCCATTATGGATTGAACTTTCACAGTATCATGTTAGACCCGCATTGCTTTCCTCCTCTCCAAGGTTCTCATAGTCTCCTCCTATTTAGACCAGTTGATCTGCCGCTTCTTTTCTTTCTCCTATGTCCCCCCCTCCCTTGTGGAGGGGGTCCGGTCCGATGACCATGGATGAAGTACTGGCTGTCCAGAGTCGAGACCCAGGATGGACCGCTCGTCGGGACCCAGGATGGACCGCTCGCCTGTATCGGTTGGGGACATCTCTACGCTGCTGATCCGCTTGAGATGGTTTCCTGTGGACGGGACTCTCGCTGCTGTCTTGGATCCGCTTGAACTGAACTCTCGCGGCTGTGTTGGAGCCACTATGGATTGAACTTTCACAGCATCATGTTAGACCCCGCTCGACATCCATTGCTTTCGGTCCCCTAGAGGGGGGGGGGGGTTCCCACATCTGAGGTACTCTCCAAGGTTTCTCATAGTCAGCATTGTCACTGGCGTCCCACTGGATGTGAATTCTCCCTGCCCACTGGGTGTGAGTTTTCCTTGCCCTTTTGTGGGTTCTTCCGAGGATGTTGTAGTCGTAATGATTTGTACAGTCCTTTGAGACATTTGTGATTTGGGGCTATATAAATAAACATTGATTGATTGATTGATTGATAGTCATCATTGTCACCGACGTCCCACTGGGTGTGAGTTTTCCTTGCCCTTATGTGGGCCTACTGAGGATGTCGTAATGGTTTGTGCAGCCCTTTGAGACACTAGTGATTTAGGGCTATATAAGTAAACATTGATTGATTGATTGATTGATTGATAATGGAGACATATATAATAGTCTTATTTTCAGGTGAGAGAGTATGCTAAAGTCACGCCCCCAAAATTGTTGTTCGGGTGGAAATCCGGAGAATGTGTTATGATCCGCTGCCCGGAATATATTTTTGATTCAGATTAAGTCTTTTTGTGTTTTCTGTTTGTTTTGGTCTCATTCGGTACCGGTTTATGCTCCTCAGTTTGTGTCCTCACAACTAGTAACGACTTTTGTTCCCACTTCTGTACTTGCTAGCTTCCACGCTTGGCCTTTTGATCTTCTAGCTCTCATGCTAGCTCTTTTTCATAGTCCGATTTAATTTTAAATAAATCATTTTTTTTTACCTTCATGCTGTGTTCAAAGCCCGACTGCATCCTCGGGAGAACTAACCCGCTTCACCATGCGACCCGGTCGTTACAGAATGGTTGCTTCGGGAGGGGCACTGAAATTCGGGAGTCTCCTGGGAAAATCGGGAGGGTTGGCAAGTACAACACGAACTGGTCTGTGACTTGTAAGGGACCGCAGATGCCTTGTTTTGGTGTGATGCATTAGAATGTGTACATGGACTCTGGGACTTCACATGTAGGAAAAAAAAACAGAATAAATTGAGAAATCGGACTAATTTAGTGCATGGAATTGTAGTCCGTGTGTAGGAAGGGTTATTTAGCACAGCACCCCACGGGAAGACTGGAAGACTTCCCCAGTGGACAAAGGCTCCTTGTACCACTGTGACCCATGTGTTAAGTGTTAGGCTGCAATCTGCCACTAACTCTACAAGAAGTGCACAGGACCGAGAAAAAAACAACTAAACGACCGCATCTGCGCAGGCGTACTTGTCGTGTGAAGATGTCGGGGACAGCAGATGAGTGGAGATGCTACCAATGGAGATAATGTGTTTCTGCTCAGGGAGCAGATGTTGGCGTCGTCCCATGTGACCTCATGTTTCTTGCTCAATTCCTGGGTCGCCGTGACATGATAGTTTTGATGGAAGGAATGGACTTTCTTGCTTTAAACAAAACTAAGCACCCTTTTCCGGTCAGTGTATATATCAATATGACTTTGCAACAGGGGCGTCCAAACATTTTCCACCAAAGCATGCGCGGTTCGTTTTGATATTTTTAATTTTGGTAACCAATACATTATATAATTTAGTCCAGGGGACCCGGAATGGTCTGTCATTTTTTTTTTGTTTTAAAGAAGTTGTATATTATTGTGCTTTTATTTTATTTTTCTCAACATTTAAAATGTAGAGCTCAGCTTAAGGTCTATCTGTCGATTATGAAGTCATTTTTTTTTGGTTTATGCTCTTTTTGTGAAAAAACTTTTTTTTTTTATAATGACAGACACCAAAAATGCAATATTTTACCCCCATTTTTATTTTTTATTTTATTTGATATGAAGTAATTGGAGCTTTAATTAGGTCAAAATTCACAACATTAATTTTGATTTATTATTTTTTGCTTAAAAAACGAAAAAAAAAAACCCACAAAAAGGGTTGGAGATCCAAAGGGTTAAAAATAAGTGTTTCTTTATTTTATTTTTTACTTTCAATGTCTAAATTTGCCTATCCATCGATTTGTCTTATGCCCTTTTCGTCAAAGAATAATTATTTTTAATACGACAAACACAATGCAATTTTTTTTCCACAAAAAGTATTTAAAAGTGGAATTTTTTATGTAAAAAAATGCAGCCTTAAACAGGACATAATTCAGAACATTGATTTAGATTTATTTTTTGTGCAATGATAATAGAAAAAAAAAATACCACAAATTATTTGGGATCTACCCGTGTTTTAAAAATAATTCATGAATTTGTATTTTTTAAATCAATTTTTTACTTTCAATGCCTAAATTTTAAGTTTTTATTTTTTTGTCTTATGCCCTTTTTGTTAAAGAATAGTTTTTTTTATATGGCAAACACAAAATATGCAAATATTTAAAAGTGGAATTTTTAATGTTGTTTTTATTAAATAACGCAAATTATTAGGGATCCATAAGGGCCGCACTCGTGTTAAAAATAAGGTCATACATTTTTTTTTTTTTTTACTTTCAATGCCTAAATTTAAAGTTTACATTTTTTTTCTTAGGCCCTTTTTGTCAAAGATTATTTATTTTGTATAAGGCAAACACACAAAATATGCACATTTTTCCACAAAAAACTATTAAAAGTGGATTTTTATAAATAGGTCATAATTCAGAACATTGATTATGATTTATTTTTGCATAATGTTAATTATTTAAAAAAAAATACCTGAAATTATTTGGGATCCAAAGGTTAAAAATAAGTGTTGAAAATAAGTCATACTTTTTTTTAATATTTTTTTTTTACTTTCAATGCCTAAATTTGCCTATCCATCGATTTGTGTTATGCCCTTTTCGTCAAATAATAATTATTTTTAATATGACAAACACAATGCAATTTTTTTCCCACAAAAAGTATGTAAAAGTGGAATTTTTTATGTAAAAAAATGTAACCTTAAACAGGACATAATTCCGAACATTGATTTTGATTTATTTTTTGTGCAATGGTAATTAAAAAAAAAAAAAAATACCACAAATTATTTGGGATCCATAGGGGCCCCACTCGTGTTTTAAAAATAATTCTTGAAATTGTATTTTTTTAAACAATTTTTTTTACTTTCAATGCCTAAATTTTAATTTTTAATTTTTTTGTCTTATGCCCTTTTTGTCAAAGAATAGTTTTTTTTTATATGGCGGACACAAAATATGCAAATATTTAAAAGTGGAATTTTTAATGTTGTTTTTTTTAAATACTGCAAATTATTTGGGATCCATAAGGGCCGCACTCGTGTTAAAAATAAGGTCATACATTTAGTTTTTTTTTTACTTTCAATGCCTAAATTTAAAGTTTACATTTTTTTTCTTAGGCCCTTTTTGTCAAAGATTTATTTTGTATATGACAAACACACAAAATAAGCAAATTTTTCCACAAAAAACTATTTATAGTGGATTTTTAAAAATAGGTCGTAATTCAGAACATTGATTATGATTTCTTTTTGCATAATGTTAATTATAAAAAAAAAATACCTCAAATTATTTGGGATCCAAAGGGTGAAAATAAGTGTTGAAAATAAGTCATACTTTTTTCTTTATTTTTTTTTTTTACTTTCAATGCCTAAATTTTCCCATCCATCGATTTGTGTTATGCCCCTTTCGTCAAAGAATAATTATTTTTAATATGACAAACACAATATGCATTTTTTTTTCCACAAAAAGTATTTAAAAGTGGAATTTTTTATGGAAAAAAAAATGCAGCCTTAAACAGGACATAATTCAGAACATTGATTTTGATTTATTTTTTGTGCAATGGTAATTAAAAAAAAAAATACCACTAATTATTTGGGATCCACAGGGGCCCCACTCGTGTTTTAAAAATAATTCATGAATTTGTATTTTTTTTTAAACATTTTTTTACTTTCAATGCCTAAATTTCTATAGCTATCCATATATTTTAAGTTTTTATTTTTTTGTCTTAAGGCGTTTTTGTCAAAGAATAGTTCTCTTTTTTATATGGCAGACACATAAAATATGAAAATATTTAAAAGTGGAATTTTTAATGTTGTTTTTTTTAAATACCGCAAATTATTTGTGATCCATAAGGGCCGCACTCGTGTTAAAAAAAAGGTCATACTTTTATTTATTTTTTTAACTTTCAATGCCTGAATTTAAAGTTTAAATTTTTTTTCTCAGGCCCTTTTTGTCAAAGATTATTTTGTATATGGCAAACACACAAAATATGAACATTTTTCCACAAAAAACTATTAATAGTGGATTTTTAAAAATAGGTCATAATTCAGAACATTGATTATGATTTATTTTTGCATAATGTTTATTATTAAAAAAAATACCTCAAATTATTTGGGATCTAAAGGGTAAAAATAAGTGTTGAAAATAAGTCTTACTTTTTTCTTTACTTTTTTTTTTTTACTTTCAATGCCTAAATTTGTCTATTCATCGATTTGTCTTATGCCCTTTTTGTCAAATAATAATTATTTTTAATATGACAAACACAATATGCAATTTTTTTCCCCACAAAAAGTATTTAAAAGTGGAATTGTTTATGTAAAAAAATGCAGCCTTAAACAGGACATAATTCCAAACAGTGATTTTGATTTATTTTTTTGTGCAATGGTAATTAAAAAAAATAAAAATACCACAAATTATTTGGGATCCACAGGGGCCCCACTCGTGTTTTAAAAATAATTCATGAATTTGTATTTTTTTAAACAATTTTTTACTTTCAATGCCTAAATTTTAAGTTTTTATTTCTTTGTCTTATGCCCTTTTTGTCAAAGAATAGTTCTCTTTTTTATATGGCAGACACACAAAATATGCAAATATTTAAAAGTGGAATTTTTAATGTTATTTTTAAATACCGCAAATTATTTGGGATCCATATGGGCCGCACTCGTGTTAAAAATAAGTCATACGTTTATTTTTATTTTTTTTACTTTCAATGCCTAAATTTGAAGTTTACATTTTTTTTCTCAGGCCCTTTTTGTCAAAGATTATTTATTTCGTAAATGGCAAACACACAAAATATGCATTTTTTTCCACCCAAAAATATTAAAAGTGGATTTTTAAAAATAAGTCATAATTCAGAACATTGCTTATGATTTATTTTTGCATAATGTTTATTATTAAAAAAAATACCTCAAATTATTTGGGATCCAAAGGGTAAAAATAAGTGGTAAAAATAAGTCATACTTTTTTCTTTATTTTTTTTTTACTTTCAATGCCTAAATTGGCCTATTCATCAATTTGTCTTATGCCCTTTTCGTCAAAGAATAATTATTTTTTAGTACGACAAACACAATGCAATTTTTTTTTCCACAAAAAGTATTTAAAAGTGGAATTTTTTTATGTAAAATAATGGAGCCTTAAACAGGACATAAATCCAAACATTGATTTAGATTTATTTTTTGTGCAATGATAATTAAAAAAAATAAAAAAAAATACCACTAATTATTTGGGATCCACTGGTGTTTTAAAAATAATTCATGAATTTGTATTTTTTTAATCAATTTTATACTTTCAATGCCTAAATTTTAAGTTTTTATTTTTTTGTCTTATGCCCTTTTTGTCAAATAATATTTTTTTTATATGGCGGACACACAAAATATGCAAATATTTAAAAGTGGAATTTTTAATGTTGTTTTTTTTTAAATACCGCAAAATATTTGGGATAATAAAGTCATACATGTAATTTTTGTTTTTACTTTCAATGCCTAGATTTAAAGTTTACATTTTTTTTCTCAGGCCCTTTTTGTCAAAGATTATTTATTTTGTATGAGGCAAACACACAAAATATGCAATTTTTTCCACCAAAAAATATTAAAGGTGGATTTCTAAAATAGGCTGTAATTCAGAACATTGATTATGATTTATTTTTTCATAATGTTAATTATAAAAAAAAAAATACCTCAAATTATTTGGGATCCAAAGGGTAAAAATAAGTCATACATTTTTTTTTTCACTTTCATATTCAGATCCGTGACAAGTTTTTATTTTTTTCATGCGTTTGTCAAAACCTTTTTTTATTATTATTATTATGGCAAACACACACAATATGCTATTTTTTTTTCACAAAAAATATTTCAAAGTGGAATTTTTGAGTCTTGAATAGGTCAATAATTCATAACATTGATTTTGATTTATTTTTTGAGTATCCACAGTTTCAAGATTAAAAAAAAAAACCCTGCATGACAGTTTTGTGTTAACAGTGTCAATTAGGGTATACTGGTACTAGTATAGGACCGCGACACTAATAAATCATATTCGGTACTACACCGCCTCCAAAAAGTATAATTTTTAAAAATGTATATCATGTTTATAAACAAATATGTCCCTGGACACATCAGGCCTTTTAATATCACTAATGTATGATCCTTGGTATCGGATTGACACCCACATTTTTGGTGTCATCTAAAACTAATATAAAGTATCCAAACAAAAGAATACGTGATTATTCCATCTTAACAGAAGTGTAGATAGAACATGTTGAAATGGAAAATAAGCAGATGTTAACAGTACATTAAGAAGTAGATTAATAATACATTTTTACAGCTGGTCCTTGTCAGGTTCAAACACTGTTGACATCTATTAAACAGGACAAGAAGCAAAGAATCAAACAGAGACAGAATTAAATTTGGCTCAATTTGAGGAGAAACGTCTGGTCTGTACTCCTGTACAGTCTACCGCACGCTCTGGCGAAAGATTGGACGCCTCCTCCTTTATTTGGACTTTTTCTGACCACATGACAACAGCTGCTTCTAAAGGCCAAGGGTCGTAAATAGAATAGAGAGTACTTTATTGATCCCTGGGTCAAATTCACAGAAACGGTTGACAGAAAAGGTCGTAAAACAGTTCAAAGAAGCGGTGCCTGGAAGGGAGTCTGGTCCTGCTTCCTCTTTGTAGTTCTTGGGTCAGGCAATATCTTTCTGTTGATTACAATACATGAAAGAAACAGAACACCTTCATGTTGCTTCCCCCCCTTCACAGTAGAGTTTTTAAACAAGCCTTCTTATTGGTAGGTTCAAAGGCAACTTCTGGTTTTGTCATTTCAAAGTTTTTGTGATAACTTGGATAAAAATTATTCTAACAGTCATTTTTAATGTTGAAGAAATAATAGGTAAATAAATGACACAATATGTTACTGCATATGTCCGTAGTATAATTAGGAGCCTTTGTTTGTTTACTTACTACTAAAAGACAAGTTGTTTAGTATGTTCACTATTTTATTTAAGGACAAACTTGCAATAAAAAACACATTTTTAATGTACAGTAAGATTTTTTTTTTTGTTAAAATAAAGCCAATTATGCCGTTTTTGTGGTCACCTTTTAATTTAGAAAATTATCAAAGTACGGAAAAGGAGCTTTTGTTTGTTTACTTACTATTAAAAGACAAGTTGTTTAGTATGTTTACTATTTTATTTAAGGACAAGCTTGCAATAAGAAACATATGTTTAATGTACAGTCAGATTTTTTGTTGTTGTTGTTAAAATAAAGCCAATAATGCCATTTTTGTATCACCTTTAATTTAGAAAATTATCAAAGTACGGAAAAGGAGCCTTTCTTTGTTTACTTACTACTAAAATAGAAGTTGTTTAGTATGTTCTCTATTTTATTTAAGGACAAATTTGCAATAAAAAACATATGTTTAATGTACAGTATGTTTTTTTTATTTTATTTTGTTAAAATAAAGCCAAATATGCCGTTTTTGTGGTCACCTTAAATTTAGAAAATTATCAAAGTACGGAAAAGGAGCTTTTGTTTGTTTACTTACTACTAAAAGACAAGTTTAGTATGTTCACTTTTATTTAAGGACAAACTTGCAATAAAAAAACATATTTTTAATGTACAGTATGATTTTTTAATTTTTTTGGTTAAAATAAAGCCAATTATGCCATTTTTGTGGTCACCTTTAATTTAGAAAATTATCAAAGTACGGAAAAGGAGCCTTTGTTTGTTTACTTACTACTAAAAGACAAGTTGTTTAGTGTGTTTGCTATTTTAGTTAAGGACAAACTTGCAATAAGAAACATATGTTTAATGTACGGTAAGATTTTTTTTTTGTTAAAATAAAGCCAATTATGCCATTTTTGTGGTCGCCTTTTATTCAGAAAATTTATCTAGTACAGAAAAGTATCAAAGTACATTGTGATTCCAGTACCAAAATATTGGTATTGGTACAACACCAGTGTCAACATTGCAATTTTACTTGTACATTTCACCTGTTTGCTGTTTTATTTTGGGCTCCTTTTCATTTGGGCTCTTTATTTTGGCTCGTTTTCATAACATGGTCACTACTGCCTACTTTGTCTTGTTATATTCTTATTTTGCTGTTATATTTTTATTCCCATTGTTGCTTTTTATTTTTTTATTCTTATGGTAATATTTCTCTATTTTGTTTCCATTCAAACCCCCATTATTTACTTTTTACTTTTTTTAAATGGATCTCAACTCTGCTGCTGGAATGCTGGAATTTAAATTTTCATGAAGGAATCAATAAAGTACTATCTATCTATCTATCTATCTATCTATCTATCTATCTATCTATCTATCTATCTATCTATCTATCTATCTATCCCTCTATCTCTACCGCGGATGTCAATCAATCAATCAATCAATGTTTATTTATATAGCCCTAAATCAGAAGTGTCTCAAAGGGCTGCACAAACCACAACGCCATCCTCGGTAGAGCATAAGGGCAAGGAAAAACTCACCCCAATGGGACGTCAGTGTGACAGTGACAATGATGACTATGAGAAACCTTGGAGAGGACCGCATAGGAGGGGAGGGGTTGTCGTTGTGGCTTGTGCAGCCCTTTGAGACACCTGTGATTCAGGGCTATAAGAATAAACACTAAATTGGCCCTAGTGTGTGAATGTTGTCCGTCTATCTGTGTTGGCCCTGCGATGAGGTGGTGACTTGTCCAGGGTGTACGCTGCCTTCCGCCCGATTGTAGCTTAGATAGATGCCAGCGCCCCCCGTGACCCCAAAAGGGAGTAAGCTGTAGAAAATGGATGGATGGAAAATAAACATTGATTGATTAATTGATTGATATTTCACACTTTTATTTATTTTCAGGTTTTTTTTTCCTAGTATTTTTAGAATGTGCCGTAAAAAAATGAACTGTGGGCTGCAAATGGCCCCCCCGGGGCCGTACTTTGGACACCATTGCATTACAACATCGCCGTAAATGAGTCCCAATTTAGAATGCAATAAATCCTTTTTAATCGCCGCCTTTTCGACAAAAGCAACATTCAACTTTGTCCCAAGGAAAGGGACCAGACGACGCTTAAATATGAAGGAAGACAAACACTTTTCCCGCCCAGAATACACTTTTTTTTTTTTTTTTTTTTTTTCCCCCCCCTGCAGTCAGCTGGTGCAGTCGGTCACAAGTCAAACATGGAAAGAATGGTCACATGCAGACTACAACACGAGCTCAATGTGTGTCTTGTTTTCTAATTCCAGCTGCTGGGTTATTGAATGTAACCTCTGTGTTCCCGACACACGTCCACTCGGGATTGGCCCTGGATTTCCCGTGAAATAAATTAATTGTCAGGAGTTCCGCAAATGTATACGACGTTTATGCGCCACGAGTTAACAAGCGGGCGCTTTTTTGTGTGCCTTGTTTGCTTTCCACGCAATTACGTCGTGTTCACAGTGTTTAGGTTAGACGTTTTTGCATTTAAGAACAACTTTCGGTGACAAATTACTGGAAAAATCTGTGGGTGAACAAACAAAAACTTAATAGAAGCGGATCTGGGGTTTTTTTGTGTTGTTTTTTTTAAAACAGGTGCTCTTAAAGTAACCATATGTAATGTTTTTAGCTTAAAAAAACCCCAAATCATCCATCCATCTATCCATATTCTTCCACTTATCCGAGGTCGGAATGCGGCCCTCCTCTGTTGCAAGTCTTGTGCGTTCTTTGTAACGTGTTTGTGTCAAGACTTGGACTTGAGCGAGGATTGTTTTCCCGAGGTGCAAAGCGAATGGAGTGGAAACGGCGTGAAGGTAGAGACATCTTTTTATTTTGACACTATATAATAAATGATAAATGGGTTGTACTTGTATAGCGCTTTTCTACCTTCAAGGTACTCAAAGCGCTTTGACACTACTTCCACATTTACCCATTCACACACACATTCACACACTGATGGAGGGAGCTGCCATGCAAGGCGCCAAACAGCAACCATCAGGAGCAAGGGTGAAGTGTCTTGCTCAGGACACAACGGACGTGACGAGGTTGGTTCTAGGTGGGATTTGAACCAGTGACCCTCGGGTTGCGCACGGCCACTCTCCCACTGCGCCACGCCGTCCCCATAACTATAACTAAAAAAAAACAGGAACAAAGAAAAGGCGTGCACAGTGGCGGAGAACAAACTTGACTATGAAAACCAAAACTAGCACTATGGCATGAATAACAAAAACTTACTTTGAACAAGAAAGTTACCTGGCTCATCGGCATGGAAGGCATAAAAGGTGTAAAGGGGGTGACGTTGCCAGGACGAACAACAGAAGCAGACAGGCTTAAATAGCGGTGACATAAGTGAAAACAGGTGTGCGAGTGCAAAAAGTCAGACAGGTGAAAACTAATGGGTAGTCATGGTAACAAAACAAACCAGTAAGTGCAAAAACAGGAACTCAGTGTCCAAAAAACAAAACATAATCACACAGACATGACAGTTTGTATGCTGTGGCTATTGAGGTTTTTTTGTCCCAACCTTAAACTGAATAATTTTTTACTCTACCCCCCCCCAACCCCCAATATTTACTCGTTTCCCATCATCCATCTATCTTCTTAAGCTTATCTGAGATCGGGTCGCGGGGGCAGCAGCCTAAGCAGGGAAGCCCAGACTTCCCTTTCCCCAGCCACTTCATCTAGCTCCTCCCGGGCCATCCCGAGGCGTTCCCAGGCCAGCCGGGAGACATAGTCTTCCCAACGTGTCCTGGGTCTTCCCCGTGGCCTCCTCCCGGTCGGACGTGCCCGAAACACCTCCTTAGGGAGGCGTTCGGGTGGCATCCTGACCATCTGGCTCCTAAATCATGCGCAGTTATTTTAATCTGGGATAGGCAATACATTTATATTGTGATATATATTGCAGTTTCTTGCAATAATGATATATACAATGATAATAAAATGGGTTAAAAAGGTGCTGTTAAAGTAACCATATGTAATGTTTTTAGCTTTTATAAAAAACAAATCATCCATCCATCCATCCATCTTCTTCCGCTTATCCAAGATCAGGTCACGGGGGCCGTGGGTCCCCCCCTCTGTTGCAAGTCTTGTGAGTTCTTTGTAACATGTTTGTGTGCTATGGCTATTGACGTTTTTTCGTTCCACCCTTAAACTGAATCATTTTCACCCCCCCCCCCCCAACCCCCAATGTTTACCCGTTTCCCATCATCCATCCATCTTCTTCCGCTTATCCAAGGTTGGGTCGCAGGGGTAGCAGCCTATGCAGGGAAGACTGGTGATTAGATAACAAGGCCCATCTGGGCCATCCACTCACCTGTCGCTGTCTTCGAGGCCGGTCCTTGCACACCCCGTTCCGTGGCGGGCCCACAGACCACGCCCCCTCCACATTATATATATATTTTTCTCCAAAAATCAATAAAAAAAAATTATATAGATATTGTATAATTAACTATATATATATATACATATATATATATATATATATATATATATATATATATATATATATATATATATATATGAAAAACAATTGTTTATACAATTTATTTTTTTCATTTTTTTTAGGCCAGAGTTGTCAGTCGTTTTCACTATTATTACACAATCTTCTAATGCATTTTATTAGTACATTGAGAAAACAAACTAAAATGTATAAAACAAATATTGTAAGTTGCAATACAATTTTACTGTAAAATGTACTTTTTATACTGTAAATAAAAAAAAATTCACCTGAGCTGCCAATTTTTTTTTTTTTGCGGAAATCAACAACTGTAGATTTTTCAGTGTATTACTGTAAATGCCAAAACAGCTGAAAAAAAATTTTTTTTTTCAAATGTTTTCAGAATTTTACCATGAAATCTTTTGCTACTTTTACAATGCACAATTTGATGGATAACTTGCTTTGAAATCATTATTTTTAGAATGTATTTCTATTTTAAAAATGATTTAAATATTTGATATACTTTTGCATAATTAGACAATATTTACATGAACATAATTTGCGATTACTCGGAGTACATGTTTTTTTCCCCTCCCAAAATAGAAAAAACTAATACATTTCGTAAGAACAGTTACCGTATTTTATTGATATTATTTCCAGGCTTTCAAAGGCCACATAAAATGAAGTGTGACCTGTTTTGTAAAAGTATCATTATGACTAACCAAATATTACATTGTGAGAATGGGTTTGAATCGTGTTGACTGTAGAGTTGATTCTGAATCCCAGGAATTGGAATCGGATTGTAGTTTGATGCCCAAAGATCCCCCTAATGATGAGGTCCTTCTGAGTTAATTTCATACATGGGTTGCACTCGATTTATTAGATCTTATGTTTAAATCATAATGGCGACAATTGCTGTCAGACACAGTGATTACCTGAAATGCGATTCTTATTAATCCCAATGCGATTAAGAATTTTGAAAAATGGATTAAAACAATTAGATATATTTTTTTCCAATAATCAATTTAGAACATTCTAAGTATTTTGTATAATTAAAAAAAAAAAAAAAAAAAAAAAAAAAAATATATATATATATATATATATATATATATATGTATAAAATTGTATATACATTTTTTTATTATTATTATTATTTTTTTAATAATCACTTTTTAAAGACGTTTTAGGCCATGGGTGTCAAATTTGTTTTCACTAAGTGCCACGTCGCAGTTATGTTTGGCCCCAGGGGGCCGCTTCTAACAGTGAATTCTATTACACAATTTTTAATGCATTTTATTAGTAGATTTAAAAAAAAAATGTATAAAAGATATATGGTAAGTTGCAATAAAGGCAGCTCCGTTGCCAGAATCTTACCGTAAAATTAAAAAAAAAATTTTTTTTTACTGTAAATAAAAAAAATGCAATCTTACAGTAAAATGTTGGAACCTGAGCTGCCGTTTTTTGTTTTTTTTTCACCACAAATCAACAACTGTAGATTTTTTTTTATCACTGTAAATGCCAAAACTGTACCACAGTTTATTACAGTAAAAATAAGTACTGTTTTTTTTTTCATTTATTTAGACAAAAATGCTGAAAAAAACTCAGTTTTTTTCAAAATGTTTTCAAAATTTTACATTGTACAATTTGATAGATAACTTGCTTTGAAATCATTATTTTTAGTATTTATTTCTATTTAAAAATGGTTTAAATATTTGATATACTTTTCTATAATTAGACAATATTTACATTGACATAATTTGCGATTACATGGAGTACATATTTTTTTTTTACATTTTGTAAAAAAAGTTACCGTACTTTATTGATAAGTATTATTTCCAGGCTTTCGAGGGCCAAATACAATTAAGTGTAACCTGTTTTGGAAAAATATCATTATGACTAACCAAATATTACATTGCGAGAATGATGTTATGATCTGCCGCCCGGATCATATGTCTTGTGGACTTTTGAGTTTGTTTGTGCACATCCTGGTTTGTTCTGTCACCATGGTTACCTATTAGTTTAATTGATTAGTTTACACCTGTTCGTAATAACTGTCTCTTATTTAAGCCAGCCTTTTCCGTTGTTTCGATCTCGCATCCAAGCTTTTGTTCTTTGCAAAAAGTGATGACGCTGACTCCCGATTTTGGTAAATCGGCTTTATTCTTGCTAGCTTCCGCGCTTTGCCTTTGTGTTTTTCTAGCTCCCATGCTAGCTCTTTGCTTTGCCTGTTGTGCCCCATACAAGTTTTTCTGTTATTTTCCCTAGCTCCCATGCTAGCGCTTTTGGTTTTTATCTAGCTCCCATGCTAGTTCTGTTGGTTTGCCTTTTCTGCCTAGTACCAGTTTTTCTGTTCTTAGTCTATTTTTAGTTTAAATAAACCATTATTTCTTACCTTTACGCTGTGTTCGAGCCCGAACTGCATCTTGGAAGAACGCACCATGCCCAGCAAACGTCACAAATGGGTTTGGACCGTGTTTACTCGAGAGTTGATTCTGAATCCCAGGAATCAGATTGAACCGGTTGGTGCCCAAGTAACCCCCCCCCCCCCCCCCACCCCCCCAATGATGAGGTCATTCTGAGTTAATTTCGTACATGGGTTGCACTTAATTTACTAGATCTTATGTTTAAATCCCAATGACAGGAATTTCTGGCAGACGCAGTAATTAAACACGGCTAATCTGTTTTATTTGGTTCTGGACTTCACAGGCAAAGTAAAACCTGCCTGGTATTTAGTCTGACCAGCTGAGTTTCTGCCCCGGCCTCGCACAAATCCGCATGAGGAAGTACGAACACTAACAGTGGACGTCACCGCTATGACGGATGTTGTGTGTTTTGGAAAGCCGCTCTGTCAGGTCCGTGTCAGTCGGACTAAGGCTTTCTACGTCTATTTTAAGTCCCGAAACATAACAGAAATGTGGAGGGCCCGCGTCCTCGTCAGCGGCGAGATATTTCCAGAGCGATGCGTGGTTGTTTTGGAGCCAAGACGTGTCAGTAGACACGGTGTCAATGTTCTGTTAGTCCAAAGGAGTCCAAATGGCTTCCTTCGGCCAGACGTGCACTGTAGGGTTTCCCAAGTGTTCTCACGGTGCGACGCTTAATCGTCTGCGACGGCAAAGTGAAACACAAAAAAATGGCCGACTGAGACGTTGGCACGTTGTGTAAATGGTAAATAAAAACAGAATACAATGATTTGAACATCCTTTTCAACCTGTATTCAATCGAATAGACTGCAAAGACAAGATATTTCATGTTCCAACTGAGAAACCTCTTTTTTTTTTGTGCAAATAATCATTAACTTAGATGCATGTTGCAAAAAAGTTGGCATTTTTACCACTGTGTTGGGAAATTGTGTTAGATGTAAATATAAACGGAATACAATGATTTGCAAATCATTTTCAACCCATATTCAGTTGAATATGCTACAAAGACAACATATTTGATGTTCAAACTCATAAACATGTTTTATTTTGCATATAATCATTAACTTTAGAGTTTGATGCCAGCAACACGTGACAAAGAAGTTGGGAAAGGTGGCAATAAATACTGATAAAGTTGAGGAATGCTCATCAAACACTTATTAGGAACATTCCACAGGTGTGCAGGCTAATTGGTAACAGGTGGGTGCCGTGATTGGGTATAAAAACAGCTTCCCAAAAAATGCTCAGTCTTTCACAAGAAAGGATGGGGCGAGGTACACCCCTTTGTCCACAACTGCGTGAGCAAATAGTCAAACAGTTTAAGAACAACGTTTCTCAAAGTGCGATTGCAAGAAATTTAGGGATTTCAACATCTACGGTCCATAATATCATCAAAAGGTTCAGAGAATCTAAAGAAATCACTCCATGTAAGCGGCATTGCCAGAAACCAACATTGAATGACCGTGACCTTCGATCCCTCAGACGGCACTGTATCAAAAACCGACATCAATCTCTAAAGGATATCACCACACCAAAGTTCCGAAGCCAGCATCTGTGATGGTATGGGGGTGCATTAGTGCCCAAGGCATGGGTAACTTACACATCTGTGAAGGCACCATTAATGCTGAAAGGTACATACAGGTTTTGGAACAAAATGCTGCCATCTAAGCGCCGTCTTTTTCATGGACGCCCCTGCTTATTTCAGCAAGACAATGCCAAGCCACATTTAGCACGTGTTACAACAGCGTGGCTTCATTAAAAAAGAGTGGGGGTACTTTCCTGGCCGTCCTGGAGTCCAGACCTGTCTCCCATCAAAAATGTGTGGCGCATTATGAAGCGTAAAATACGACAGCGGCGACGCCGGACTGTTTAACGACTGAAGCTCTACATAAAACAAGAATGGGAAAGAATTCTACTTTGAAAGCTTCAACAATTAGTTCCTCAGTTCCCAAACGTTTGAGTGTTTTTAAAAGTAAAGGTGATGTAACACAACTACTTTGTCACGTGTTGCAACCATGAAATTCTAAGTTAATTATTACTTGCAAAAAAAAATAAAGTTTATGAGTTTGAACATCAAATATGTTGTCTTTGTGGTGCATTCAACTGAATATGGGTTGAAAAAGATTTGCAAATCATTGTATTCCGTTTATATTTACATCTAACACAATTTCCCAACTCATATGGAAACGGGGTTTGTACATGGCCTCTCCTTTTAACAACACTCTGTAAACGTTTGGGAACTGAGGAGACCAATTTTTGAAGCTTTTCGGATGGAATTCTTTCCCATTCTTCCTTGATGTACATCTTAAGTTGTTCAATAGTCCGGAGTCTCCATTGTCGTATTTTAGGCTTCATAATGCATCACACTTTTTCAGTGGGAGACAGCTCTGGACTACAGGCAGGCCAGTCTAGTACCCGCAGTCTTTTAATGTAACACGTGGCTTGACATTGTCTTGCTGAAATAAGCAGGGGCGTCTATGATAACGTTGCTTGGATGGCAACATTTCTCAACGTTTCTCAAAGTGCAATTGCAAGAAATTTAGGGATTTCAACCTCTACGGTCCATAATACCATCAAAAGGTTCAGAGAATCTGGACAAAATCACTCCCCTTAAGCTGCTCACGCAGTTGTGGACAAAGGGGTGTACCTCGCCCCATCCTTTCTTGTGAAAGACTGAGCATTTTTTGGGAAGCTGTTTTTTATACCCAATCATGGCACCCACCTGTTCCCAATTAGCCTGCACACCTGTGGGATGTTCCAAATAAGTGATTGATGAGCATTCCTCAACTTTATCAGTATTTATTGCCACCTTTTACAACTTCTTTGTCACGTGTTGCTGGCATCAAATTCTAAAGTTAATGACTATTTGCAAAAAATATATATATATTTATCAGTTTGAACATCAAATATGTTGTCTTTGTAGCATATTCAACTGAATATTGTCAGGCTTGCCACTGAGAGTTTGTTTGTGTTTTAGTTTCTCCTCCGTGTGTTTAGTATTGCCTGTCCTTAGTTCCTGTCAGCACTCTTATTTTGCTTCAGCTTCCTGTTTGTCTCCCTGAGTGCTTTGCTTCCCCTCAGCTGTGGCCGTTTGGCACCTGGCCACACCTGGTGTCAATCAGCCAGCTCCTATTTTACCTCCTTTGTTCCTCCAGTCAGAGCTGGATTATTGTCGCTCTTGTGTCGTTGCTACCTGTCGTGATTTGTCGATGTCGTCATTACAGCTACTACCTAGCGGCACAGCTCGGTTGGTAGAGTGGCCGTGCCAGCAACTTGAGGGTTGCAGGTTCGATTCCCGCTTGTGCCATCCTAGTTACTGCCGTTGTGTCCTTGGGCAAGGCACTTTACCCACCTGCTCCCAGTGCCACCCACACTGGTTTAAATGTAACTTAGATATTGGGTGTCACTATGTAAAGCGCTTTGAGTCACTTGAGAAAAGCGCTATATAAATATAATTCACTTCACTTCACTACCTGTCGTGCTACTATTTGTCCTTGTTGCTGTTAGCTATTTGTAGTTTGTTTTCTCCTAGCTTTTTGGTTTCGTATTTCCAGTTTTTCTGTTTCCTGCTAGATACCTGTTAGCTTCCACGCCAGGCCTTTTGTTTGTTATCCGCCCATGTGCGCGCTTTAGGTTTAAACCCTTTGTTTGGTTTTGTTTATATTAAAACCATATTTTTTCTCACACCATGCCTGCCTCCTTCTCTGCATCTTGGGATTCGTCAACAACAAACTTTGATAAATATGGGTTGAAAAGGATTTGCGAATGATTGTATTCCGTTTATATTTACATCTAACATAATTTCCCGACTCCAAAAAAAAGTCTGCGGGCTATAGAGCGTTTTTCCGTTCGGGCTCCAGTACTCTGGAATGCCTTCCCGGTAACAGTTCGAGATGCTACCTCAGTAGAAGCATTTAAGTCTCACCTTAAAACTCATCTGTATACTCTAGCCTTTAAATAGACCTCCTTTTAAGACCAGTTGATCTGCCGCTTCTTTTCTTTTTTCTCCTAAGTCCCCCCCCTTCCTTGTGGAGGGGGTCCGGTCCGATGACCATGGATGAAGTACTGGTTGTCCAGAGTCGAGACCCAGGGGACCCAGGATGGACCGCTCGCCTGTGTATCGGTTGGGGACATCTCTACGCTGCTGATCCGTCTCCGCTTGAGATGGTTTCCTGTGGACGGGACTCTCGCTGCTGTCTTTGATCCGCTTTGAACTGAACTCTCGCGGCTGTGTTGAAGCCACTATGGATTGAACTTTCACAGTATCATGTTAGACCCGCTCGACATCCATTGCTTTCGGTCCCCTAGAGGGGGGGGGGGGTTCCCACATCTGAGGTCCTCTCCAAGGTTTCTCATAGTCAGCATTGTCACTGGCGTCCCACTGGATGTGAATTCTCCCTGCCCACTGGGTGTGAGTTTTCCTTGCCCTTTTGTGGGTTCTTCCGAGGATGTTGTAGTCGTAATGATTTGTACAGTCCTTTGAGACATTTGTGATTTGGGGCTATATAAATAAACATTGATTGATTGATTGATTTATTGATATGGAAACGGGGTTTGTAAAAATAAAGCATAAGATACTGTGGAGATACTGGCGTCTACTGACTGATATACAGGTTAGAGACAGGAGCCATCATGTTTTTGGCCCCCACGGAACATTCTGCACTTGAGAAATGAGTCACAGGCACAACGTGTCCGTGCTCTGGAGTCCAGTAAATGTCACGACGGACCAAAGCTCCGTGATTCATGTTGCCACACCGACGCTCGCCGTCGCCATCCAGACCTGGTCTTTATTCCTCCAAGGTGACTTTGACGTTACTTTTTTTCCTCAGGGTCAAGTGTTCGAATCGAAGCGGCTGCCGACGCGGAGTTAATCGTCTGGCTGGCTGCGAGCGTCTCGTAGCTGACGCTCTCGGAGAAGTATGCTTTGTGTCCATGTTAGTGTTTGGCGAGTAGTTCAATTCCTTCTTGATGGGGGACTTTCTCTCTCCCCTTTTCTCTCTCTCTCTCTCTCTCTCTCTCTCCCCCCCTGTCCTTGCTGGCAGCCGCTCTAATACTGTTGGCAAGAGGGACCAGAATAAAAACAGCAACAACAGACACAAGAGAAGGAAAAAAAAAAGCAAAGCCATCCATTGAACCGCAGCTTTTGCTGTCTTGTAATCTTGTATCTTTTTTTTTTTTTGTGTTGAATAAACCTTTTTTTTTTTTTTAGTGTCCCCGCCTCAGCTATCCGGGAGACGACGTGTTAATTAGGTAGCGGAGAATAAAACCGGCTCGTCTGGAGAGAGGTGGTGCATTCTGGAGCGAGATGGCTAACGGAAAGGTTCTGCTGCTCCTGCATGGACTTCTCCTGGCGGCGGTGATTCAGCCCGCTCTGCAAGGAGGTAAGTAAGCAAGGCACCTCTCTGCCTACTGGGACCAGGTGCAAGGATTTTTTTTTATTTTTTATTTTTTGTGTGCATGTTTATTTTTTTGAAGAATATTTCCAGAGCTGGGTAGTAACACGCTACATTTAATCCGTTACATTTACTAGAGTAACTTTTGGGATGAATTCTACTTCTAAGAGTAGTTTTAATGCAACATACTTTTACTTTTACTTGAGTATATTTATAGAGAAGAAACGCTCCATTTATCCATCGCTACTCGCTACCGATTTTTATCGATCTGTTAATGCACGATTCGTTTAATTTGGTTTGTCCGACAGACCTTCAAAGTAGCATCCATCACATGCCTGCGTTTCACCAATCAAATGCAGTCACTGGTGACGTTTGACTCCGTTTCACCAATCAAACGGAGCCAGGCGGTCACTTGATTAACTGCTCATTTTTTTTATAAACCTTTATTTATCAATTTCAACATTTACAAACAGTTGAATATAGTGAAGTGAAGTGAATTATATTTATATAGTGCGAGGCGGGAATCGAACCTGCAACCCTCAAGTTGCTGGCACGGCCGCTCTACCAACCGAGCTATGCCGCCCCCACATAATAATCAAAGTAAGTACAAAACAATTTAAAAACAGCGCCAGGGGGTTGTAAATAAAGGTTATAAACATTTTATTTATAAATTTCAACATTTACAAACAGTTGAATATAGTGAAGTGAATTATATTTTATATAGCGCTTTTCTCTAGTGACTCAAAGCGCTTTACATAGTGAAACCCAATATCTAAGTTACATTTAAACCAGTGTGGGTGGCACTGGGAGCAGGTGGGTAAAGTGTCTTGCCCAAGGACACAACGGCAGTGACTAGGATGGCGGAGGCGGGAATCGAACCTGCAACCCTCAAGTTGCTGGCACGGCCGCTCTACCAACCGAGCTATGCCGCCCCCACATAATAATCAAAGTAAGTACAAAA
Source organism: Nerophis ophidion (assembly GCF_033978795.1). Classification (NCBI taxonomy): domain Eukaryota; kingdom Metazoa; phylum Chordata; class Actinopteri; order Syngnathiformes; family Syngnathidae; genus Nerophis; species Nerophis ophidion. The sequence goes on from NC_084623.1 coordinate 51,313,175, forward strand.
CAATTTAAAAACAGCGCCAGGGGGTTGTGAATAAAGGTTATAAACCTTTTATTTATAAATTTCAACATTTACAAACAGTTGAAAATAGTGAAGTGAATTATATTTATATAGCGCTTTTCTCTAGTGACTCAAAGCGCTTTACATAGTGAAACCCAATATCTAAGTTACATTTAAAGCAGTGTGGGTGGCACTGGGAGCAGGTGGGTAAAGTGTCTTGCCCAAGGACACAACGACAGTGACTAAGATGGCGGAAGCGGGAATCGAACCTGCAACCCTCAAGTTGCTGGCACGGCCGCTCTACCAACCGAGCTATGCCGCCCCCACATAATAATCAAAGTAAGTACAAAACAATTTAAAAACAGCGCCAGGGGGTTGTAAATTCAAAGTAACTAAAATAGAATGCAGAAAAAAAATATATATAAAATAAATGAAGTGCAATCTCAGTAAATAACTTAAATTTGGAACGCAGCATCTTTGTTTTCACAGCTTTTTGGTTTTTAGAGGTAGAGTGTTTTAATAAATAGTTCTAAATCTTTTTTTTTAAGGCACAAAAAACAGATCGGGTATTGAGAAACTTACATTTATGAATATAAAACTTAGCCAATAATATAAAGAGGTTGCAAAGGTAAAATTAATTTTCAAATTTATTTCAATACAGTGTAAAACCAAATATATATTATTGTTTTAGTTGCTTAAGAGCTGCGATGAGGTGGCGACTTGTCCAGGGTGTACCCTGCCTTCCGCTCGAATGTAGCTGACATAGGCGCCAGCGTCCCCCGCGACCCCGAAAGGGAATAAGCGGTAGAAAATGGATGGATAGTTGCTTAAGAGATATTTCTGGCTCTGGATTTTTTTCTTTGCTATTTTTATGATTTTGTGCATTACTTGTTGCCTTCATCATTAAACAGGTTACTCATCAGTTACTCACTACTTAAGTAGTTTTTTTCACAACATACTTTTTACTTTTCATCCATCCATCCATCCATCCGTCCATCCATCCATCCATCTTCTTCCGCTTATCCGAGGTCGGGTCGCGGGGGCAGCAGCCTAAGCAGGGAAACCCAGACTTCCCTCTCCCCAGCCACTTCGTCTAGCTCTTCCCGGGGGATCCCGAGGCGTTCCCAGGCCAGCCGGGAGACTTAGTCTTCCCAACGTGTCCTGGGTCTTCCCCGTGGCCTCCTACCGGTTGAATGTGCCCTAAACACCTCTCTAGGAAGGCATTCGGGTGGCATCCTGACCAGATGCCCGAACCATCCTCTCGATGTGAAGCTTTTTACTTTTACTCAAGTAAATATTTGGGTGACTCCTCCTTACTTATACTTGAGTAATAAATCTCTAAAGTAACAGTACTCTTACTTGAGTATAATTTCTGGCTACTCTACCCACCTCTGGGGGCGGCATAGCTCGGTTGGTAGAGCAGCCGTGCCAGCAACTTGAGGGTTGCAGGTTCGATTCCCGCTTCCGCCATCCTAGTCACTGCCGTTGTGTCCTTGGGCAAGACACTTTACCCACCTGCTCCCAGTGCCACCCACACTGGTTTAAATGTAACTTAGATATTGGGTTTCACTATGTAAAGCGCTTTGAGTCACTAGAGAAAAGTGCTGTATAAATATAATTCACTTCACCTCTGAATATTTCACATAATGTTCTCTTTTTTTGCACTATAACCCCAATAATGCTCCTTTTTCGCAGCTTTTGTAAATGTAAAAAAGGCTTTTTTTTGGTGTGTTTTGCACACTCGATGAATAACCGTGAATAGTTGGGGAAATCAAACCTCCGTTCGCACGTTGGAAGTCATTCTTGGCGCCGTGTTCATATACACACTTCTGACGAGTTGGAGCTCAGGCTGAGTGCTCCCCTCTGCTCCAAGTGTGCGATAGATTCATTCCAAAAAAAAAAGTAACCAGCGCCATTGAGAGCTTGTTGAAGGGAAGATTTTAGTTGGACCGGCTCATTTGGGGCAAGAAAAATACACACTCGTGCAAAAGTATGCCTGCATTTGTCACATTATTACATTCTAGTATGCAGATTCGGTGAAACATGCAACCTGGTTTTAATTTGTGTCAAGCACTTTTTGGTATAAGAATCCAAAACACGATTCTTATTCACCCCTTTTCTGAACTGATATATAATTTCAAAGAAATTTATTTTAATATATATCAATCATTGCAAATATGCATTCATTTCAGTTTTTCTGAGGTCTGGAAAGCAGTCTTTGCCATTAAGTTGAGTGTGCCAGTTTTGTCTTTTGTTGAGTCCTACAAAGTGTTTGTACTGTAAGTATTGTGCTTTTGGCGTGCCAGCTGTTCGATTTACAGTACAGGCCATGAATTTACCATGAATTGATTTACGTCAGGGGTCATCAACGCGGTGCCCGCGGGCACCAGGTAGCCCGTAAGGACCAGATAAGTAACTCACTGGCCTGTTCTAAAAATAGCTCAAAAAGCAGCACTTACCAGTGAGCTGCTTCTATCTTTTTAAATTTCATTTATTTACTAGCAAACTGGTCTCGCTTTGCTCGACATTTTCAATTCTAAGAGACAAAATTCAAATAAAATTTGAAAATCCAAGAAAATATTTTAAAGACTTGGTCTTCACTTGTTTAAATAAATTCATTAATTGTTTTACTTTGCTTCCTATAACTTTCAGAAAGAAAATTTTAGAGAAAAATACAACCTTAAAAATGATTTTAGGATTTTTAAACACATATACCTTTTTGCCTTTTAAATTCCTTCCTCTTCTTTCCTGACAATTTAAATCAATGTTCAAGTAAATTGATTTTTTTTATTGTAAAGAATGATAAATACATTTTAATTTAATTCTTCATTTTAGCTTCTTTTTTCGACAGAGAATATTTGTGAAATATTTTTTCAAACTTATTATGATTAAAATTCCAAAATATAATTCTGACAAATCTAGAAAGTCTGTAAAATCAAATTTAAATCTTATTTCAAAGTATTTTAAATTTCTTTTAAAATTTTTGCTCTGGAAAATCTAGAAGAAATAATGATTTGTCTTTGTTAGAAATATAGCTTGGTCCAATTTGTTATATATTCTAACAAAGTGCAAATTGGATTTTAACCTATTTATAACATGTCATCAAAATTCTAAAATTAATTAATTGATGTTCCATAAATTCTTTTTTTAAATTTTTCAAAAGGATTCGAATTAGCTAATTTTTCTCTTCTTTTTTTCGGTTGAATTTTGAATTTTAAAGAGTCGAAATTGAAGATAAACGATGTTTAAAAATGTAATTTTAATTTTTTTCCTGTTTTCTCCTTTTTTAAATATTTCAAATAAGTTTTTTTTTTATCATTCATTCTCTACAAAAAAACCTTCTGTAAAAGGAAAAAAAAAGGATGACGGAAAGACGGACAGAAATACCCTTTTTTATATATATATATATATATATATATATATATATATATATATATATATATATATATATATATATATATAGATTTATTTATTAAAGGTAAATTGAGCAAATTTAGCTATTTCTGGCAATTTATTCAAGTGTGTATCAAACTGGTAGCCCTTCACATTAATCAGTACCCAAGAAGTAGCTCTTGGTTTCAAAAAGGTTGTTGACCCCTGACTTAAACAAGTTTAAAAACTTATTCGGGTGTTACCATTTAGTGGTCAATTGTACGGAATATGTACTTTACTGTGTAATCTACTTATAAAAGTTTCAATCAATTAATCAAAAAAGGCCAAAAGTTTGGACACAGCTTCTCATTCAATGCATTTCTTAAATTTTCACGACTATTCACATTGTCCCTGAAGGCATCACACTTATAAATGAACACACGTGGAGTTATGTATTTACCCGAAAAATAGGTGAAGTAACTGAAAACATGTTTTATATTCTAGTTTCGTCAAAATAGCCACCCTTAGCTTTGATTACTTTTTTGCACACTTTTGGCATTCTCTCCATGAGCTTCGAGAGATAGTCACCTAAAATAGTTTTTGCTTCCCTGGTGTGCTTGAAGCTCATTTAGAGAATGCCAGGAGTGTGAAAAACAGTAATCAGAGCAAAGGGTGGCTATTTTGAAGAAACTAGAATATAAAACATGTTTTCGGTTATTTAATAATAATAATAATAATGATGGATTAGATTTATATCGCGCTTTTCTATTGTTAGATACTCAAGGCGCTCACACCTGGTGGTGGTAAGCTACATCTGTAGCCACAGCTGCCCTGAGGTAGACTCACGGAGGCGTTTCACCTTTTTTTGTTAAGTACATAACTCCACATGTGTTCATTTAGAGTCGTGATGCCTTCAGGGACAATCTACAATGTAAAAAGTCATGAAAATAAATACAGTTGAAATGCAATATAGGCAATAAATAACATGTGAAAAATAAACTTCGGATTTTCCGATCTGGGATTTATGCTGCCGATTCCGATACCGATCATCCATTAATGAGTGGCTGATATCGATCACATGTATTACCTACACATTTTCCGATTTATTTATGGTAAGTGCTATTGACAGTTTAATACGGGTGAACGAAAACAATTCTTATTCACCCTGGTTCTAATCGATTCATCCTTTCTATAAATATATTAAATAATTATACTTTTGTTTTAAAAATATGCATTAATGTCAGTTTGTCTCGAGGTGTAGGAAGCAGTCTTTGCCGTGAAGTTGAATGTGCCAGTCTTGTCTTTTGTTGACACCTACAAAGTGTTTGTACTGAAAGTATTGACACATCAGCTGTTTTGATATATCTATTTTAAATACAGTTAAATAACATGTCGAACATAAACTTGGGATGTTCCGATCTGGGATTTATGCTGCCGATTCCGATACTGATCATCCTTTAATGAGTGGCTGATATCAATCACATATATAACCTATACTTTTTCCGATTTATGGTAAGTGCTATTGACAGTTTAACATGTCCACAAAAAAATTTAGCTGTCAACACTGAATATTGCATTGTTGCATTTCTTTTCACAGTTTATGAACTTACATTCATATTTTGTTGAAGTATTATTCAATAAATATATTCATAAAGGATTTTTGAATTGTTGCTATTTTTTAGAATATTTTTGAAAAATCTCACGTACCCCTTGGCATACCTTCAAGTACCCCCATTTGAGAACCACTGCACTAGAGTATAAAACAGAAATAGCAGCTGGTATCACACATATGCCAATGTTCTTGTTTAAAACTCCACTTGTTTTATTTTTTCCGGAAAAAGGGTGTGGTATTTACTTGAGACCGTACACAAAGACGGTGTGTGTTGTACCAAAGTGAGCCAGCAAAGGTATACTTAACGGTGCAGGGTTGCCACTCCCAATACACGCATCACCAGCTGTGTGTGGGGCCCCGTTTTGCATGAATAATGTATTACTCGCCACCTTCCTGCTTCGTCACTAAAGTCTACAATGCTAAATTTGCCTAGGAAACAAATGATATGATAAATAAATTGATCATTTATATCACATTATTTTTTTAGTACCAAACAATCAAAATAAATCAGTGTATTCTCAAACATTCATCCAAAAAATTATTACTTTTAACTTTAACTTTTCCATCCATCCATCTTCTTCCGCTTATCCAAGGTCAGGTCGCGGGGGCAGCAGCCTAAGCAGGGAAGCCCAGACTTCCTCTCCCCGGCCACTTTGTCCAGCTCCTCTTGGGGGATCCCGAGGCGTTCCCAAGCCAACCTGGAAACATAGTCTTCCCAGCGTGTCTTCCCTGTGGGCTCCTATCGGTCGGACGTTCCCGAAAAACCTCCCTAGGGAGGCGTTCTGGTAGCCCGAACCACATCATCTGGCTCCTCTCGATGTGGAAAAGCAGCGGCTTTACTTTGAGCTTCTCACCCTATCTCTAAGGGAGAGCCCCGCCCGCCACACGGCGGGGGAAACTCATTTCGGCCGCTTGTACCCGTGATCTTGTCCTTTCGGTCATAACCCAAAGCTCATGACCATAGGTAAGGATGGGAATGTAGATCGACCGGTAAATTGAGAGCTTTGCCTTCCGGCTCAGCTCCTTCTTCACCACAACGGATCGATACAGCGTCCGCATGACTGAAGACGCCGCACCGATCCGCCACGACCCACTCTTCCCCTCACTTGTGGAATGAGTAAAAAATTAGTATGAGTAAAAAAATATGCAGTTCAAGGGTGGGGTGAAAAACCTCAATAGCCATAGCACACATAAACACGTTACAAATGATTCACAAGACTTGCAACAAAGGGGGAGGGAGTGGGGGCCTACGGAGGCAGGCTGCTGCTATGTAAGCGCTGCCTAGCCGTCATCACTTCGTGGGGGCGGTTTACGTACCGGTGCGCTCACTAGTCTGGAAAATACTGTACTTACAGTGTAAACAGTCCGCTGGCAAAAAAAATTCGAGTTATAAAAACATCGGATTTAGACCACTTTGTCATCGCAAATTATACGATACCGACACAGACTTTCACCACAAATCAGTGGCCTAGTGGTTAGAGTGTCTGCCCTGAGATCGGTAGGTGGTCAGTTCCAACCCCGGCCGAGTCATACCAAAGACTATAAAAATGGGACCCATTATCTCCCTGCTTGGCACTCAGCATCAAGGGTTGGAATTGGGGGTTGAATTACCCAAAATTATTCCCGGGCGCGGCCACCGCTGCTGCTCACTGCTCCCCTCACCTCCCAGGGGGTGAACAAGGGTGATGGGTCAAACGCAGAGAATAATTTCACTACACCTAGTGTGTGTGTGTGACATTAATGGGTGCTTTAACTTAACTTTAACATAGCACACATAAACAACTTACAAAGAACTCACAAGACTTGCAACAGAGAAGGACAGTGGGGGCTACGGAGGAAGGCTGCTGCTATCTAAGAGCTGCCTAGCCATTATCCCTAATGGGTGCGGTTTACGTAGTGCGGAAAATACGGTACTTGCAGTGTAAACAGTCCGCTGGCAAAAAAAAAAAAAAAAAAAAAGGGATTTAGACCACTTTGTCATCGCAAATTATACAATACCGCCTTGAACTTTCACCACAAATCAGTGGCCTAGTGGTTAGTGTTCGCCCTGAGATCGGTAGGTCGTGAGTTCAAACCCCGGCCGAGTCATACCAAAGACTATAAAAATGGGACCCATTACCTCCCTGCTTGGCACTCAGCATCAAGGGTTGGAATTGGGGATTTAAATCACCAAAAATTATTCCCGGGAGTGGCCACCGCTGCTGCTCACTGCTCCCCTCACCTCCCAGGGGGTGATCAAGGGTGATGGGTCGAACGCAGAGAATAATTTCACTACACATAGTGTGTGTGTATGAGACATTCATGGGTGCTTTAACTTAACTTTAACATAGCACACATAAACAAGTTACAAAGAACTCACAAGACTTGCAACAGAGAAGGGCAGTGGGGGCTACGGAGGAAGGCTGCTGCTGTCTAAGAGCTGCCTAGCCGTCTTAACCTAGGTACTTGCAGTGTAAACAGTCCGCTGGCAAAAAAAAAGAAAAAAAAAGGGATTTAGACCACTTTGTCATCGCAACTTATACAATACCGCCACAAACTTTCACCACAAATCAGTGGCCTAGTGGTTAGTGTCCGCCCTGAGATCGGTAGGTCGTGAGTTCAAACCCCGGCCGAGTCATACCAAAGACTATAAAAATGGGACCCATTACCTCCCTGCTTGGCACTCAGCATCAAGGGTTGGAATTGGGGGTTTAATTACCAAAAATGATTCCCGGGCGCGGCCACCGCTGCTGCTCACTGCTCCCCTCACCTCCCAAGGGGTGATTAAGGGTGATGGGTCGAACGCAGAGAATAATTTCACTACACCTAGTGTGTGTGTGTGAGACATTCATGGGTGCTTTAACTTAACTTTAACATAGCACACATAAACAAGTTACAAAGAACTCACAAGACTTGCAACAGAGAAGGGCAGTGGGGGCTACGGAGGAAGGCTGCTGCTGTCTAAGAGCTGCCTAGCCGTCATCACCTAGGTACTTGCAGTGTAAACAGTCCGCTGCCCAAAAAAAAAAAGGGATTTAGACCACTTTGTCATCGCAAATTATACAATACCGCCTTGAACTTAACACCACAAATCAGTGGCCTAGTGGTTAGTGTCCGCCCTGAGATCGGTAGGTCGTGAGTTCAAACCCCGGCCGAGTCATGCCAAAGACTATAAAAATGGGACCCATTACCTCCCTGTTTGGCACTCAGCATCAAGGGTTGGAATTGGGGGTTTAATTACC
>NC_084623.1:51326376-51331376 GCF_033978795.1 Nerophis ophidion
CCAGGAAGAGATCAGAAACAATTCCGCTTGCTTATAAGAACTGGTTTTAATAAAGTAGTCAAACAAAATGGTCTTTCTTAGATATATTTGAGAAGCTCGAGCATCTCAAAAGCCACAGGTCGCATTTATAGAAAAGTATATAAGGAGTGCGCAAAAGGAAGGGAGATGCGTGATTTTTTATACGCTGGATACAAGGTGGGAGGGAAGGGAGTAAGCTCAGTTTGGAGGGGGGTGAGAGCATATGACGCGACTCAGTGGGAACTGACCACACTGGAAACAATGTTTTGTCACCAGGGTCCTGTATTAAGCTCAAAGGTGGATAGAGTCACTAATGAAGTATTCACTTCAGAATCATGTTTTTAACATGCGACTACAGTTGGTTAAATACTCTACTTCTACCGGCATCTATAGTGACACTGAAATATGGTAGGCCTGAAGTCATTACAGATGTAAAATTGTATATTTTAAATAAAATGTATTTAAGGAGTGCGCAAAAGGAAGGGAGATGCGTTATTCTTTATACACTAGATAAAAGGTAGGAGGGAAAGAGGTAGGCTCAGCTTGGAGGGGGGTGAGAGCATGTGACGCAACCCATTGGAAAGTGCCCACACTGGAAACAATGGTGCATTGTTAAATGAGCATCGAGTAGGAAGAAGAGATATGTTCAATGAGTCAATGCGGACATTGGGCCCCATTCAGCAATTTGTTCTTTGGCCCACTTATGAAGGTTTTAAGGAGATTTTTGTATTCACTAATGTTTTCTTAGCTGGCATTTGTTCATAGGTAAGAACAAAATCTACGAGTGCTCCAGGGCACTCTTAGGGTGGCCTATTTGTTTTTAAGTATGAAAAATTGAATCACAATCACAATCAGAATCAGAAATACTTTATTAATCCCCGAGGGGAAATTAAAATTTTCAGCACAATCCCATTCAAGATCAGACAAACATTACAGGGAGACAGAACAGGGGGCTTAAGGTTGTTTACCTATGCAAATTAAGGAATTAATATGCATATTGTGGAAAAAAAAGGGCGTGCTTATATTCAAATTATGATAGACACGCACACGTTCACCATTTGGCATTCAGCAACTTAAGAACAGCAGGTGGGAACAATTTGACCGTTTAAGAACATGTCATGAATTTGAATGGACTCCTTTTCGGAAATCACTTGGGAAGAAGGATAAGAGAAAAAATTAGGAACTTATTGCTGAATGTTGATGTTATTCTCTGGTCCGAATGTGCTTTTTACAGAAATACTGCAGTTTGTAATGTTTTGTGTTGCCAATCCAGCTTGCTTATTGGAAGTTGCTCGTTTTGCTTCAATTCAGTAATTGTTTCTTAGCATGCATGCTAGCAAGAGTAAAACTAAAAGGGGGTCCCCACAAGTAAACAGGTCTCACCTGCGTACTTTTCCACCTCTAAAAGGCTAAAACACTCGGATGAACAAACCAACACGGCAGATACTGGACAGTTTAACGAAGTCCTCGTATCGGCCCGTTCTCCAATAAAGGGTTAAGGATGGACATATTTCACGCATGGCGCAATTCGATGAAGAAAAAATGAAAATAGCTCTTCGGTGACTTCACTTTTGAATGAAATTAAGGTGGCTGTGGGCTCTTTTTGCACTGCTGGAAGTCACTTTGGCTCATTGAAGTCAATCAAAGCAGATTGCATGGCATTGCGAAAAGTGAGGGATTCCAACCTTAGCTCACGGCTGCTGGTCGATACCCAAAGATATTGTCTCCGTTCCCATTGTTTTATTGATTCAGACTCCAGGTCTCGATCCCTTCTTGGCCGGCGCGAGTGGAGACCACCATTTATTGGATTGAAGAGCTACGCACAGGGATCCCGGGGCTCATCAACTCCACTCTGCAATCAGAGAGAGCATCTGATGACGAATCACGATACGGGTTTTTCTCCACAACCTCCCAGTGCTGCCTTCAGGAAAACATTTAGCGGGTCGGTGACTTCACCGGTCAGGAGGCTGCCTGAAAGCCATGAATGACTCGGCCGTTATGAGCATTTATGTTTCCCTGGCACCGGCCGAGTACTTGGATAAACCTGTCCAAATCTACAAGGACTTACCAACACTTGCAGTTGTACATTAAAGCTAATGAGGAGTGGCTGAAGTCTCTCTCGAGCAGAAGCCAAGGCAGTTAATTTTCTGGCAAACGGGTTTTCTTGCCACCAGGACTACTGTGAAAGGTCTTGCAGGTTTTGGATTGACTTGTTTTAATGTAATAATGGATAGAATTTCTAAGCGCAGTCAAGGCATTGAGGAGATCCGGCTTGGTGGCCGCGGGATTAGGTCTCTGCTTTTTGCAGACGACGTGGTCCTGTTGGCTTCATCTGGCCGGGATCTACAGCTCTCACTGGATCGGTTTGAAGCGGCCGGAATGAGAATCAGCACCTCCAAATCCGAGTCCATGGTTCTCTCCCGGAAAAGGGTGGAGTGCCATTTCCGGGTTGGGGAGGAGACCCTGCCCCAAGTGGAGGAGTTCAAGTACCTAGGAGTCTTGTTCACGAGTGGGGGAAGAGTGGATTGTGAGATCGACAGGCGGATCGGTGCGGCGTCTTCAGTAATGCGGACGTTGTACCGATCCGTTGTGGTGAAGAAGGAGCTGAGCCGGAAGGCAAAGCTCTCAATTTACCGGTCGATCTATGTTCCCATCCTCACCTATGGTCATGAGCTTTGGGTCATGACCGAAAGGATAAGATCACGGGTACAAGCGGCCGAAATGAGTTTCCTCTCCCTTAGAGATAGGGTGAGAAGCTCTGTCATCCGGGAGGAACTCAAAGTAAAACCGCTGCTCCTCCACATGGAGAGGAGCCAGATGAGGTGGTTCGGGCATCTGGTCAGGATGCCACCCGAACGCCTCCCGAGGGAGGTGTTTAGGGCACGTCCAACCGGTAGGAGGCCACGGGGAAGACCCAGGACACGTTGGGAAGACTATGTCTCCCGGCTGGCCTGGGAACGCCTCGGGATCCCCCGGGAAGAGCTAGATGAAGTGGCTGGGGAGAGGGAAGTCTGGGCTTCCCTGCTTGGGCTGCTGCCCCCGCGACCCGACCTCGGATAAGCGGAAGAAGATGGATGGATGGATGGATTGTTTTAATGTAACTTGACATTGTTTCATTGTCTGGGGTATCAAACGTGTCTTATTCTAATCTATTCCATACTTATAGAGGGAATGCCCATAAATACATGTGTAAGTGTTACGGTCGAGTTCCAAACCCAAGACATATCCATCTCTGCTGCTTTGTGTCCGTAGCGGTTATTAGTGATATTTTTATAGAACTACTTGTACAGTCGTAGAGTTGTACGTCTCTTTGTGATTCGATACGCAGCTTCTGGTCGTGTGTTTCTACCCTTCTTGAGACAACAAGATGGAAAAGTAACTTCCATATGAGGACAAGTTAGGACATAAATCAAAGTCCCAATATAGATAACCATTGCATCTTAAAAGAGAATGTCTCATTTGCACCCCTGGTGGGGAAATCCATCAAAATTAGGGTGGTCCCCAAAAAGGACGGATTTTTCAAATTGACTGTGTCGGTTTTAAAAGTGCTCCCCCTCTGGTCAACAAATGTAATAACAAGTGTGTGGAAAAAAATAGAAATGCGCCCCCTCTTAGGCCAAAATTAATTAAAATAAATAAATGCCTACCTCTTTAGGACCACCCTTTCTAGATACATGAAAATTTGTATTTAGAACATTAATAATATATACAGACCGTGCAAATATAAGAAAGGTAAGCTTTTCGTAAATGTTTTCATTTTTTTGTTTGTAATTGGTTTTTAATTGTCATTATTTACTTCAAGTTATTACAGAATATCTCTCTTTTATACATATATATATACATATATATATATATATATATATATATATATATATATATATACAGAATATCTCTCCTTCTATATATATACACATATATATATATACATATATACGTATATATATATATATATATATATAGAAAGAGAGATATTCTGTAATAACTTGAAGTAAATAATGAAGATTAAAAACCAATTACAAACAAAAAAATAAATAAAATGAAAACATTTACAAAAAGCTTACCTTTCTTATATTTGTACGGTATGTATATATTATTAATGTTGTAAATATAAATCTTTATGTATCTAGAAAGGGTTGTCCTAAAGAGGTAGGCATTTTTTTGAAGGTCTCAAGAAAGTAACACATACAAGTGCGTGTGTGTATTCATATGTATGTATGTATGTATGTATGTCCGTCCATCCATCCATTTTCTACCGCTTATTCCCTTTTGGGGTCGGGGGGGGGGGCGCTGGCGCCTATCTCAGTTACAATCAGGTATGTATGTATGTATGTATATATAATATATATATATATATATGTATATACGTATGTATATATATATATATGTATATATGTATGTATATATATATATATGTATGTATGCATGTGTATGTATGTATATGTATACATATATATATATATACACAAACACATATATATGTGTGTGTATATACATGTGTATGTATATATATGTGTGTGTATAAGTGTATAAATGTGTATATGTATGTATATATATATATATATATATATATATATATAATATACATGTGTGTATATATAGGTATATATATGTGTATGTATGTATATATGTATACATCTGTATATATGTATATGTATGTGTATATGTATATATGTGTGTATATCAGTATGTATATATGTGTATGAGTATGTGTGTGTGCGTGTGAGTGTGAGCGTGTGTATGTATGTATGTGTTTATACTGTGTGTATGTACTGTATATAAAAGCATGTGTATGTATATATTTATGTCTATATGTGTATTCGCATGTACACATGTATATACGTGTGTGTGTGTATATTTTACAGTAGTTAGTGTGCAGCTTGTATAACTGTAAGTACTGTAACTCCACACAAATGGACATAATAGCTGGCAGCCCAAGTGAGTAGCAAGATAATTGTCTTGCTACAGTCAAGCATGGTGGTACA
>NC_084623.1:51336376-51338876 GCF_033978795.1 Nerophis ophidion
TTTGCTTACAAATTGGTGACCCTCACCCCATCTTTGTTTGTGAATGACTTAGGATTTCAAGGAAGCTGTTTTTATACCCAATCACGGCGCCCACCTGTTCCCAATTAGCCTGCCACACCTGTGGGATGTTCCATATAAGTGTTTAATGAACATTCCTCACTTTATCAGTATTTATCGCCACCTTTCCAACTTCTTTGTCACGTGTGGCTGGCATCAAATTCTAAGAAAAAAAAAATGTTTATGAGTTAGAACATCAAATATGTTGTCTTTGTAGCATATTCACTGAAAATGGGTTGAAAAGGATTTGCAAATCATTGTATTCTGTTTATATTTACATCCAACACAATTTCCCAACTCATATGGAAACGGGGTTTGTAATTGCTTATTGAATGTTAAATGCGCCGAAATATAGACCCTAGTCAGGTCCCAGGCCTTTGCCAATGGCCACCTGGGGTTAACAGTAGTAAAGGGGTTAATCTCCTAGTACCCCAAGACCCGATAAAGGAGCCTCCACTGCCGGACGTACTTTAACATCATGCCCAGGAAAACCTCCCTCTATACTACAGGAGAACTCTCGTGTTTTTAGAAATATTGCTGCAAAAATGAAGTTTTGAACTCAACTCTGGATTCTGCCGGTTGATATGGCCGATTTCAACCTGCTCTCGGAGGAAAACCGGGTGGATAAACACCCAGTCCTCGCTCTAGTTGGCCCTAAACACCCTTCAAAACCACCGTGTGAGGAAAGGATGTTATGTCCTCCCCGTGAAGAAAATCTTCAGATCTAAAATAGGTCATGTCACCTCGTACGGTGCAGTGAACTTGATGCCCTCTGTTAAAGTGGCGCAGTCGTCTTGACGTGGCCCCGAAACAGAGGGGACACATTCCAACAGTAGCAAAGCCCAGACAGGAAATCCTTCTGATTGTGCGACCAAGGAACAAAACTCCAGCCTGAATGGGCGGTGGCTGCACCTGACACATCTGTCATGGTGGCACTGAACACACACACACACACACACACACACACACACACACACACACACACACACACACACACACACACACCTTACTAAAACATTATGTACACCTGCACCATCTAAGTCAGATCTGGGCAAAATACGGCCCGCAGGCCACATGCGGCCCGTTAAAGTGGAACATTATCACAATTTCAAAAGGGTTAAAAACAATAAAAATCAGTTTCCAGTGGCTTGTTGTATTTTTTGAAGTTTTTTTCAAAATTTTACCGGTCTCGGAATATCCCTAAATAAAGCTTTAAAGTGCCTTATTTTCGGCTCTCTGCGAAGACACTAGCCATTTCCCTGTGACGTCACACAGTGCTGCCAATGTAAACAAACAATGGGAATACCACAGCAAGATATAACGACATTAGCTCGGATTCAAACTCGGATTTCAGCAATTTAAGCGATTCAACAGATTACGCATGTATTGAAACAGATGGTTGGAGTATGAAAAGATTGAAGAACAAACTGAAGCTATTGAGTGAATAGCTATTGACGCTATTCATAGCCATAGCATGGCCGAATAGCTGCGTTAGCATCGCCGGTAAAATGTGCGGACCAAACGATCAGGACTTTCGCATCTTTTGACACTGGAGCAACTTAAATCCGTCGATTGGTAATTGTTTTTTTCGCATTAAATGTGGGTGGAAGGAAACGTAATATAGTTGCAAATGCATCTGCATGTTATCCATACATCTCTGTGCCATGTCTGCTTTAGCACCGCCGGTAAATAGCATGTTAGCATCGATTAGCGTAGCATGTTAGCATCGATTAGCTGGCAGTCAAAATCAACAAAACTCACCTTTGTGATTTCGTTGACTTTATAGTTGCAAATGCATCTGCAGGTTATCCATACATCTCTGTGCCATGTCTGCTTTAGCACCGCCGGTAAATAGCATGTTAGCGTCGATTAGCGTAGCATGTTAGCATCGATTAACCAAATATGTCTGATTAGCACATAAGTCAACATCAACAAAACTCACCTTTGTGATTTGGTTGACTTTATTGTTGCAAATGCATCTGCAGGTTATCCATACATCTCTGTGCCATGTCTGCTTTAGCACCGCCGGTAAATAGCATGTTAGCGTCGATTAGCGTAGCATGTTAGCATCGATTAACCAAATATGTCTGATTAGCACATAAGTCAACATCAACAAAACTCACCTTTGTGATTTGGTTGACTTTATCGTTGCAAATGCATCTGCAGGTTATCCATACATCTCTGTGCCATGTCTGTCATCGCCGGTAAAATGTGGAGACACTTTGGTACATTCAATGGGGGTCTGGCGGCAGACACTTTGGCATCTTCGGGCCAGTGGTGCAACTTGAATCCCTCCCTGTTAGTGTTGTTACAACCTCCGACAAAACACCAACGAGGCATGATGTCTCCAAGGTTCCAAAAAAATAGTCAAAAAAATGGAAAATAACAGAGCTGAGACCCGGTGTTTGTAATGTGTTGAAAATGAAAATGGTGGGTGTGTTAC
>NC_084623.1:51346376-51356376 GCF_033978795.1 Nerophis ophidion
TGCAGTATAATACATCACTGTAGACGTTGCCCTCTAGTGGGTTTCTCGGACCACCACATACTGCCAGAGATAGCCCGGGATTCGGGGTATGACACAGTTTTATTTTCATCAATCGTGCAAGGCTTTCCAGTAAAATGTATTTTTACTGAGTTTTTGACTCTCGCTCTCTCTGGCTGCCACTTCAAGTCCAACAGCATGTCTCATCATGGCTGCTGCTAATAAAGACGATAAGTGATTAGATAACCAGGCCCACCTGGGCCATCTACTCGCCTGTCTCTGTCTTTGAGGCCGGTCCTGGCACACCCCGTTCCACAGGCAGGCCCGCAGATCACCCCCCCCCCCTCCACAATCACATTTGTCAATAATTACACACAAGTATCAAATACTCATATACAAAGTCTTCAAGGCAGAAAGTATCCAGTAACAGACGTGTCCGCATCATCCATCATTCAACGTGAGCTTAATTTAATGAATAATGGAAATATATATATATATATATATATATATATATATATATATATATATATATATATATATAGTGCAATTACCACCCCACTTCAACCTAAAGACAGCATATGTCCATTCCAGATGGTTAATAATAAATTTGTGTGGTTTTTTTTTTTTTACATAAAAACCATTGTTCTCTGTTTGACTAATTTCACTTGATCAAACATTTTCTAACATTCCACACTGCAAAATAAAAGTATACATGCTGATATCGGATTGATATCGGTATCGGCCGATGCTCAAAGTTCCAATGTTGGTATCGTATCAGAGTTTAAAAAGGTGTATTGGGACATATATTTATATATTACATTTAATGGTGAAGTCTAACTAAACCTCTAAAGGTCTTAGTGGCCACATTCGCTTATTTCCAAAATTGCGTACACTACTGAATTGGGGTCCTATGGCCACTTATGTGGACACTTATACTGCCATCTGGTGGTGTCAGAGTATAACATGCAATGAAATTTGGGGGGGGAAAGTGTAAAAATAAGAATTAGCATGTCACTAAACATGAAGTACACGTGTGTGTACTTATGGACTAAGTACATCATATCAAAAGATGATTCTTAGTTTTTATTTTAATTAGGGTCCAATAAGCCCAAATAGCAAGGAGAAATTTAGAAAAGCATGTAAACAAACAGCTTGGGCCTTAAGAAGTTTTAAGGAAGTGGGTGCAGCCAACAAATGTTATATTTCCAGTGTTCAGGGGAATTGAAATACATTTTTTTATTAATAAATAATAAATATATTTTTTGCAGTTAATCACCAGGGCACACAGATTACTTTTTAATCGGGATCCCAACTGGAGCGGATCATGTTTTGCGGTACAGTGTAAACCCATCACAGTTGTGACCCGAGACTGTGTTTATTTTGTGTCTGGGTCAAATATGATGTTCTGCAAAGTTTGTTTAAAAAAAAAAAAAAAAAAACGGGGTCATGGAATGTGCTTCGTAAATTCTGTCGCACGCCTGGCCGTAAAAACATATTTCATTACTATGTGGATCTATTTTTGGTGAGGTTTTGACTGACGTTGTGATGCCCTGCTGTGTGTTGCAGGGGTGTACGTACCGCCCGGCGCTGGGATAGGCACCGGACCAGGAACTGGATTCTATCCAGGTAACAAAGTCTGCTGGCAGAGTTTAGAATAATAAACTGGACCAGCAGCAACTCACTGCAATAAAAGTACTATTTAAAAAAAATACTTTAACGAATGCATAAAAGCAAAGCAGAAATGAAACTAACGATTTTGGCAATGTGGAATAGAAAAAAAGTCAGACTCTCGTTATTGACAGTTCCCAATTGAGCGATGTGAAAATGTGCATTTTCTGAGATTGATAACTGCTCTGACCACACATTGCGACATCTGTTTGTACTTTGTGCACGCTCGCCCTTGCCAATAATCAAATAAATACGGACGCAGAAAATATTCCTAACCGCAAGCAATAGTGGGGCAGACCTCTGCCCTTGTTACTGTTAACAAATGTGGTGACCAGTTTATGCAGCTGAATTTTTATGTATTTTATTTTTGTGGACTGATTTGAAAAAAACAAAACAAAAAAAAACATAAAATTATCCTCACAATTTCAATAAATACACTTTTTTTATATTCAGTGTGTTGTGTAAAAAAAAATGTTGAAAAAAAAAAAATGCAAGTTATTTTACGCAGAATTTTTTAACATACTGAATTTAAAAACCCTATTGATCAGTGCCAGAGCTTGGTCCGCATTGCCGGCAGTAAGTCGAACACATTTCCAGTGAGGGTTGGACTACGCCAAGGCTGTCCTTTGTCACCGATTCTGTTCAGAACTTTTATGGACAGAATTTCTAGGCGCAGTCAAGGCGTTGAGGGGTTCCGGTTTGGTGACCGCGGGATTAGGTCTCTGCTTTTTGCAGATGATGTGGTCCTGATGGCTTCATCTGACCGGGATCTTCAGCTCTCACTGGATCGGTTCGCAGCCGAGTGTGAAGCGACCGGAATGAGAATCAGCACCTTCAAGTCCGAGTCCATGGTTCTCGCCCGGAAAAGGGTGGAATGCCATCTCCGGGTTGGGGAGGAGACCCTGCCCCAAGTGGAGGAGTTCAAGTACCTAGGAGTTTTGTTCACGAGTGAGGGAAGAGTGGATCGTGAGATCGACAGGCGGATCGGTGCGGCGTCTTCGGTAATGCGGACGTTGTACCGATCCGTTGTGGTGAAGAAGGAGCTGAGCCGGAAGGCAAAGCTCTCAATTTACCGGTCGATCTACGTTCCCATCCTCACCTATGGTCATGAGCTTTGGGTCAATGACCGAAAGGATAAGATCACGGGTACAAGCGGCCGAAATGAGTTTCCTCCACCGTGTGGCGGGGCTCTCCCTTAGAGATAGGGTGAGAAGCTCTGTCATCCGGGAGGAACTCAAAGTAAAACCGCTGCTCCTTCACATGGAGAGGAGCCAGATGAGGTGGTTCGGGCATCTGGTCAGGATGCCACCCGAACGCCTCCCTAGGGAGGTGTTTAGGGCACGTCCAACTGGTAGGAGGCCACGGGGAAGACCCAGGACACGTTGGGAAGACTATGTCTCCCGGCTGGCCTGGGAACGCCTTGGGATCCCCCGGGAAGAGCTAGACGAAGTGGCTGGGGAGAGGGAAGTCTGGGTTTCCCTGCTTGGGCTGTTGCCCCCGCGACCCGACCTCGGATAAGTGGAAGAGGATGGATGGATACACTTTTTTTATATTCAGTGTGTTGTGTAAAAAAAATGTTTTCTTAAAAAAAAAAAAATACAATTGTTTTTACGCAGAATTTTTTAACATACTGAATTTAAAAACCCTATTTATCAGTGTCAGACCTTGGTCCGCATTGCCGGCAGTAAGTCGAACACGTTTCCAGTGAGGGTTGGACTCCGCCAAGGCTGTCCTTTGTCACCGATTCTGTTCATAACTTTTATGGACAGAATTTCTAGGCGCAGTCAAGGCGTTGAGGGGTTACGGTTTGGTGGCCATGGGATTAGGTCTCTGCTTTTTGCAGATGATGTGGTCCTGATGGCTTCATCTGACCGGGATCTTCAGCTCTCGCTGGATCGGTTCGCAGCCAAGTGTGAAGCGACCGGAATGAGAATCAGCACCTTCAAGTCCGAGTCCATGGTTCTCGCCCGGAAAAGGGTGGAGTGCCATCTCCGGGTTGGGGAAGGAGACCCTGCCCCAAGTGGAGGAGTTCAAGTACCTAGGAGTCTTGTTCACGAGTGAGGGAAGAGGGGATCGTGAGATCGACAGGCAGATCGGTGCGGCGTCTTCAGTAATGCGGACATTGTACCGATCCGTTGTGGTGAAGAAGGAGCTGAGCCGGAAGGCAAAGCTCTCAATTTACCGGTCGATCTACGTTCCCATCCTCACCTATGGTCATGAGCTTTGGGTCATGACCGAAAGGATAAGATCACGGGTACAAGCGGCCGAAATGAGTTTCCTCCGCCGTGTGGCGGGGCTCTCCCTTAGAGATAGGGTGAGAAGCTCTGCCATCCGGGAGGAACTCAAAGTAAAACCGCTGCTCCTCCACATGGAGAGGAGCCAGATGAGGTGGTTCGGGCATCTGGTCAGGATGCCAACCAAACGCCTCCCTAGGGAGGTGTTTAGGGCACGTCCAATCGGTAGGAGACCCAGGACACGTTGGGAAGACTATGTCTCCCGGCTGGCCTGGGAACGCCTCGGGATCTCCCGGGAAGAGCTAGACGAAGTGGCTGGGGAGAGGGAAGTCTGGGTTTCCCTGCTTGGGCTGTTGCCCCCGCGACCCGACCTCGGATAAGCGGAAGATGATGGATGATGGATGATTTTTTTAAAACACACATTGTTGGTTCAGTGTCAAAAACCTCCACAATTTAAGACTATTTTTTTCCCCTCTAATCATGACAAACTGATCTTGTACACACAAACGTGTTGGTAATCCGTGTTAAGGAAACATGCAGCGAGTGTGTTTTATTGGGACATATTGACACAGAATGACTTGATAACTTGTTGGTTCCTCACAAAGGGTCAACTGGAGGAGTGCCTGCCGGCTATAAACCAGCGAAAGCAGCGGGTGAGCAGAAAAACACATTTATTTTCGTTCTCCTAAATATTTTGGTTTGACACAATCTAAGGCAGGGGTGTCAAACTCAAATACAGAATGGGCCAAAATTTAAAACCGAACAAAGCCGCGGGCCGAGGTTGAACAAATTAACCTTTTAAACAGGGACCCAAACAAGTTTTGCATTGAATATTGAACAAGCTAAGCTTACAGTATCTAACTTTATAGTGATATGCAAAATCGAGGTTCAAATAATAGTAATAATTAAAAAATATCAATGGCATCCATCCATCCATCCATTTCTACCGCTTATTCCCTTTCGGGGTCGCGGGGGCCGCTGGCGCCTATCTCAGCTACAATCGGCATATCAAATAAAATGTAAATAAAAATGGAATGCCTCTTTTTGGCGGCGGAGTGAGATGGACGGGGTTTGGTGTATATTTTAGCGTCCCGGAAGAGTTAGTGCTGTAAGGGATTATGGGTATTTGTTATGTTGTGTTTATGTTGTGTTAAGGTGCGGATGTTCTCCCGAAGTGTGTTTGTCATTCTTGTTTGGTGTGGGTTCACAGTGTGGCGCATATTTGTAAATAAATGATAAATGGGTTGTACTTTTATAGCGCTTTTCTACCTTCAAGGCACTCAAAGCGCTTTGACACTACTTCCACATTTACCCATTCACACACACATTCACACTGATGGAGGGAGCTGCCATGCAAGGCGGCAACTAGCACCCATCAGGAGCAAGGGTGAAGTGTCTTGCTCAGGACACAACGGACGTGAAGAGGTTGGTACTAGGTGGGATTTGAACCAGGGACCCTCGGGTTGCGCACGTCCACTCTTCCACTGCGCCACGCCGTCCTGTAACAGTGTTAAAGTTGTTTATACGGCCACCCTCAGTGTGACCTGTACGGCTGTTGACCAAGTATGCCTTGCATTCACTTGTGTGTGTGTGTGTGTGTGTGTATAAGCTGCATATATTATGTTTGTATGGAGGAAAAGCGGACGTGGCGACAAGTTGTAGAGAACGCCAAAGTTAATGCCTTTAAGCCCCACCCCCAATATTGTTGTCCGGGATGAAATTTGGGAGGGGCTACTGAACTTTAGGAGTCTTCCGGGAAAATCGGGAGGGTTGGCAAGTAAAAGTATTAGAGGTGAATACGGTGTTACAGCGGCGGGCCAGCTCTATGGTTAATTTGATATTGCCTCAAGGGCCAAATTTGGCCCGCGGGCCAGAGTTTGACACCCATGGTCTAAGGGGTTGTTTGTCATGATGGAACCTGTTAGGATTTAATTTAATCTAAAAAAAAATGATTAAATAATTAATATTCAGTATGGAAACAGATTTGAGGGTTTTTTTTAATTATTTTGTTAAAAAAAAAAATATTATTGATTTTATATCTGCATGCATATCTCTTTTCTTTTTTTTATGAATTAGTATTTTTTATTTTTTTGCGGGGTACGGCACTGCGATGAGGTGGCGACTTGTCCAGGGTGTACCCCGCCTTCCGCCCGATTGTAGCTGAGATAGGCGCCAGCGCCCCCCCCGCGACCCCAAAAGGGAATAAGCGGTAGAAAATGGATGGATGGATGCGGGGTACGGCAAACAAGTGCCTGTTTCTCAATACCTGTATTATGATTTCCCTACCAAATGAATGAATAAAGGACGGCGTGGCGCAGTGGGAGAGTTGCCGTGCGCAACCCGAGGGTCCCTGGTTCAAATCCCACCTAGTACCAACCTCGTCACGTCCGTTGTGTCCTGAGCAAGACACTTCACCCTTGCTCCTGATGGGTGCTGGTTGGCGCCTTGCATGGCAGCTCCCTCCATCAGTGTGTGAATGTGTGTGTGAATGGGTAAATGTGGAAGTAGTGTCAAAGCGCTTTGAGTACCTTGAAGGTAGAAAAGCGCTATACAAGTACAACCCATTTATCATTTAAATACAAAAACAAATCCAATTTAAAAAAAAAAAAAAAAAAAGCTCCTAAAACAGCTCGGAGCAAAATAAAAAAAAAAAAACATTTTTTAAAAAGTGGAACTGAGATAAAAGTCTATTATTTGGTATATGAGGAATGTATCTTGAAATTACATAAACAATTAGTACCTCTTTCGTTAAGCTCGTCACAAAAGGGACCACAGTAAAATTAATAGGATGCATTCCTCCACCCATTATTAGTAAGGGTGCCAAATTACCACCAAAAGTGGCAGTAGTTTGATTCCATCCATCCATCCATCTTCTTACGCTTATCCGAGGTCGGGTCGCGGGGGCAACAGCCTAAGCAGGGAAGCCCAGACTTCCCTCTCCCCAGCCACTTCGTCTAGCTCTTCCCGGGGGAACCCGAGGCATTCCCAGGCCAGCCGGGAGACATAGTCTTCCCAACGTGTCCTGGGTCTTCCCCGTGGCCTCGTACCGGTTGGACGTGCCCTAAACACCTCCCTCGGGAGGCGTTCGGGTGGCATCCTGACCAGATGCCCGAACCACCTCATCTGGCTCCTCTCGATGTGAAGGAGCAGCGGCTTTACTTTGAGTTCCTCCCGGGTGACAGAGCTTCTCACCCTATCTCTAAGGCGGAGGAAACTCATTTCGGCCGCTTGTACCCGTGATCTTATCCTTTCGGTCATGACCCAAAGCTCATGACCATAGGTGAGGATGGGAACGTAGATCGACCGGTAAATTGAGAACTTTGCCTTCCGGCTCAGCTCCTTCTTCACCACAACAGATCGATACAACGTCCGCATTACTGAAGACGCCGCACCGATCCGCCTGTCGATCTCACCATCCACTCTTCCCCCACTCGTGAACAAGACTCCTAGGTACTTGAATTCCTCCACTTGGGGCAGGGTCTCCTCCCCAACCCGGAGATGGCATTCCACCCTTTTCCGGGAGAGAACCATGGACTCGGATTTGGAGGTGCTGATTCTCATTCCGGCCGCTTCACACTCGGCTGCGAACCGATCCAGTGAGAGCTGAAGATCCCGGTCAGATGAAGCCATCAGGACCACATCGTCTGCAAAAAGCAGAGACCTAATCCCGCAGCCACCAAACCGGATCTCCTAAACGCCTTGACTGCGCCTACAAATTCTGTCCATAAAAGTTATGAACAGAATCGGTGACAAAGGGCAGCCTTGGCGGAGTCCAACCCTCACTGGAAACGTATCCGACTTACTGCCAGCAATGCGGACCAAGCTCTGATACTGATCATACAGGGATCGGACTGCCACAATAAGACAGTCCGATACCCCGTACTCTGAGCAGTAGTTTGATTGTACATGACTAAAATCCACACCAATTTTTACTAATAACCCCTGTCTGAACTGTTTTTATATATCTTTAATGTTAGGTATGTCCGATAATATCGGGCTGCCGATTTAATCGGCCGATAAATCCTTTAAAATGTAATATCGGAAATTATCAGCGTTGGTTTCAAAATTACCTGTATCGGTTTCAAAAAGTAAATGGCACATGAACAATAACAAGATCTGACAGCTCAGTTACAGCTCTTTTTGTACCTATTCTGTGTTATATGTGGTTTATGTTGCACCATTGCACCAAGAAAAATTCTAGTTTGTGAACCCGTTCTCAAACAACGGCAATAAAAACCTATTCTGATTCTGAACATAAGTGTGTGTGAATGGATGAATGTGGAAATAGTGTCAAAGCGCTTTGAATACCTTAAAGGTAGAAAAGCGCTATACAAGTATAACCCGATGCCACCCGAACGCCTCCCGAGGGAGGTGTTTAGGGCACGTCCAATCGGTAGGAGACCCAGGACACGTTGGGCTGGCCTGGGAACGCCTCGGGATCCCCCGGGAAGAGCTGGACCAAGTGGCTGGGGAGAGGGAAGTCTGCGCTTCCCTGCTTAGGCTGCTGCCCCCGCGACCCGACCTCGGATAAGCGGAAGAAGATGGATGGATGGATGGATGGAAGTATGACCCATTTACCATTTAAATAATAAATTCTTGTATTCGGAGGTTATGGAGGTGGAGGGCAAGGAGGCGTTCCGGGAGGTCTGGTCCCTGGAGGCGTCGGTCGGACCGGCTTTGGTCCTGGAGGACTCGGAACAGGTATGAAGAACGCGAGCAGAAGTGCTGTTGGCGGGCAAAAGTATAATCTTCTTTTTGTGTGTTTAATAGGACAAGGCGGGAAAGGCCCTAAACCAGGTAGGATGATATTTGTTCCTTCTCATCATAATGTTGCATCTGTGCAGTCATTTTTTGTCGGGCGTCACGGAAAATGCTTTCCTTTCGCTATCAGTGTAAAACGAGGGTGTCCGAACCCCAGTCCGCGGGCCAAATGTGGAGTTCTGGCATCTTCCGTTTGGCCTGCGAGACAACTGCAGTATTTACATTTCAAAGGCCCATGGGTCTGACATGCGTGAACATTGTGAGAAACTTAGGTTGAAGACCTTGATTTGTACTTATATGACACAATCCAAACAACCTTCCCTAGTCATGGTTGGAAATACATTTTAACCAAATTCAAAGAGGTTGTCACAAAAATATCACCATCTGGGGCGGTATAGCTCGGTTGGTAGAGTGGCCGTGTCAGCAACTTGAGAGTATCAGGTTCGATCCCTGCTTCTGCCATCCTAGTCATAGCCGTTGTGTCCTTGAGCAAGACACTTTACCCACCTGCTCCCAGTGCCACCCACACTGGTTTAAATGTAACTTAGATATTGGGTTTCACTATGTAAAGCGCTTTGAGTCACTTGAGGAAAAAGCGCTATATAAATATAATAATTCAATTAATTCAATCTTGTGGACATTGTGAGAAACTTAGGTTGGCAACCTTGATGTGTACTTATATGACCCAATCCAAACAACCTTCCTTAGTCATGGTGGAAAATAGATATTAAACAGCACAAAAGGTCAACACACACGGTCACACATAACACAACCTGTTCACTGAACTTTATAGATGTTATTCAAAAAACGTCCCATCACCCTAAAAAATGTTAAATTACACCCAAGGCATGCTGGGTAAAAATGCAAAACAATCTTTCCGTATTTATCAATGGTTGACTTTTAGCTGCTTGATATTTCTGATTGATAAAGATTCAAAGAGGTCGTCACAGAAGTAAACTGGTCGTGCTTTCATATTCATTTCAAAGGCCCAGGGTTCTGACATGTGGCAAAATATCACCATCTTGTGGACATTGTGAAAAACTCAGGTCAATGACCTTGATGTGTACTTATATGACCCAATCCAAACAACCTTCCCTAGTCATGGTTGAAAATACATTTTAAACGGCACAAAACGTCAACACACACGGTCACACACAATACAACCTGTTCACTGAACTTTGTGGATAGTCTTCAAGAAAATCACCATAAAAAATTTCAAAATTAAATCCATTGCAAGGCATGATGGGAAAAAATGCAAAACACTCTCTCCGCACTTATCCATGGTTGACTTTTGGCTGCTTGATATTTCTGATTACAAAGCGTCAAAGAGCTACGTCACG
>NC_084623.1:51361376-51366376 GCF_033978795.1 Nerophis ophidion
GGCGCCAGCGCCCCCCGCGACCCCTGAAGGGAATAAGCGGTAGAAAATGGATGGATGGATATGAAAAATTGAAATGATGAGGGGAAAAAAACATATTTAGTGTTTTAATATGGTTTCTGCAGGATTAAAAACATGACACAAACCTCCCTGTTACAAAGCACACTGTTTATATTAAACATGCTTCACGGATTCGAGTATTTTGCGAGCACCGTTTTGTCCTACTAATTTTGGCAGTCCTTGAACTCACCGTAGTTGGTTTACATTTCGAAGACGTATTTTATGCCACTTCTTTTCCGTCTCATTTTGTCCACCAAACTTATAACGTTGTGCGTGAAGGCACAAAGGTGAGTTTTGTTGATGTTATTGACTTGTGTGGAGTGTGCTAATCAGACATATTTGGTCACTGCATGACTGTAAGCTAATCGATGCTAACATGCTATTGAGGCTAGCTGTATGTACATATTCAATCAATCAATCAATCAATGTTTATTTATTTAGCCCTAAATCACAAATGTCTCAAAGGACTGCACAAATCATTACGAATACAACATCCTCGGAAGAACCCACAAAAGGGCAAGGAAAACTCACACCCAGTGGGCAGGGAGAATTCACATCCAGTGGGACGCCAGTGACAATGCTGACTATGAGAAACCTTGGAGAGGACCTCAGAAATGGGCAACCCCCCCAAAGGTCAGCGTCAAAATAAAAACTGGACGCTGTACACGGCTCTTGCCCGATGTGCAAACGCAGATTGGGGCCCACCCGAGATTGTGATAAAATATCTGGAGAAAGGGCACACGTTCATTAGAGCAGATTCAATAAATGGCTCAATCGGGAAGAAAATGAAAGCTCAAGAAAACATCTATACCAGGGGTCGGGAACCTTTTTGGCTGAGAGAGCCCAGAAGCCAAATATTTTAAAATGTATTTCCGTAAGAGCCATATAATATTTTTTAACACTGAACACAACTAAACGTGTGCATTTTTAGGTAAAATCAACATTTCTAGAGTATAATAGGTCTCTTATTCTTAGTAATAACTTTGTTATGCTGAAGCTAATTGTGGAGGGGGGGTTGCCTGCGGGCCTGCAGCGAAGCGGGGTGTTGCCAGGATCGGCCTCGAAATCAGTGTCAGGTGCGTAAATGGCCCAGCTGGGCCTTGTTATCTAATCACCTGTCGCTCTGTTTATAAGTAGCAGCCAGGAGGAGAGACGGGGTTGGGGCTGGAGCCAGAGCGTGAGCGAGAACAAAAGAGAAAAAGACAATTGCTGGAAAGCAACAGAGAGACTTTTTGAAAAATAAAACCATATTGTAACCCTCAAACAGGCTCTCATGTCGGTGCTTGGTGGTCTGAAGAACCCCCAGGAGGGCAAGCCCCACACTAACCATTAATAAATCAATAATTTCTTACCATTAACGCGATTTCTTGAACAGGTGCGGTAGAAAAACGGATGGATGGATTAAAACTGCATGAGAATGTTTTATATTTTGAACATTATTTTTAACACTGTGATCCATCCATCCATTTTCTACCGCTTATTCCCTTTTGGGGTCGCGGGGGGCGCTGGCGCCTATCTCAGCTACAATCGGGCAGAAGGCGTCGTACACCCTGGACAAGTCGCCGCCTAATGGCAGGGCCACACTGTGATTACAAGTGGAATTATTCATTACTTTTCGTGTCAAGCAATGTCATCTCAGATTTAACCGAGAGCCAGAAGCAGTCATCAAAAGAGCCACATCTGGCTCTCCAGCCATAGGTTCCCTACCCCTGATCTACACGTTTGATGACTTTGTAAATCTTTGTAAGACAGCATCAAGATAGATTGCTTTTCCTTTGTTTTCTCAAAACCAGCTAGAAGTGAGTTACTAGGTTTTGCCTTTGGACGGGAGAATATTAATTGAGCAAATTGCAAAAGATTCAGCGACACAGATGTCCAAAATACTGTGTAATTATGAAGTGAAGTGAAGTGAATTATATTTATATAGCGCTTTTCTCTAGTGACTCAAAGCGCTTTACATAGTGAAACCCAATATCTAAGTTACATTTAAACCAGTGTGGGTGGCACTGGGAGCAGGTGGGTAAAGTGTCTTGCCCAAGGACACAACGGCAGTGACTAGGGTGGCGGAAGCGGGAATTGAACCTGCAACCCTCAAGTTGCTGGCACGGCCACTCTACCAACCGAGCTATGCCGTTGTAAAACATGGCTTGGCATTGTCCTGCTGAAATAAGCAGGGGCGTCCATGATAACGTTGCTTGGATGGCAACATAAGTTGCTACAAAACTTGTATGTACCTTTCAACATTAATGGTGCCTTCACAGATGTCTTGGGCACTAATACAACCCCATACCATCACAGATATTGGCTTTTCAACTTTGCGCCTATAACAATCCTGGTTCTTCTCCCCTTTGGTTCGGAGGACACAATGTCCACAGTTTCCAAAACCAATTTGAAATGTGGACTCGTCAGACCACAGAACACTTTTCCACTTTGCATCAGTCCATCTTAGATGAGCTCGGGCCCAGTGAAGCCGGCAGCGTTTCTGGGTGTTGTTGATAAATTGCTTTCACTTTGCATAGTAGAGTTTTAACTTGCACTTACAGATGTAGTTACTCACAGTGGTTTTCTGAAGTGTTCTTGAGCCCATGTGGTGATATCCTTTACACAGTGTTGCTTTTGTGATGCAGTACAGCCTGAGGGATCGAAGGTCTGTAATATGCCGTTAAAGAAGACGACTTTTAGCTGTGTGTGTGCGCAGCGTTCATACTTCCTAAACACGCGTGACGTCTTGCGTACACGTCATCATTACACGAAGTTTTCAAGACGAAACTCCCGGGAAATATAAAATTGTAATTTAGTAAACTAAAAAGGCCGTATTGGCATGTATTGCAATGTAAATATTTCATCATTGATATATAAACTATCAGACTGCGTGGTGGGTAGTAGTGGGTTTCAGTATGCCTTTAAACACTGCGTTGCCGAACATGCTCATGTGCCCGTTTTACCTGCAATGTCACAACGAGACGCCAGCCTGCCATGTCCGGGGGGAAAAAATAAAATAAAAAGTACAGGTATTTTTCAGAGAAAGTATTGACCATAAGGGTTGTACGGTATACTGGTATTAATATAGTACCGCCATACTAATGAATCATATTCGGTACTATACCACCTCTAAAAAGTGCCACCCACACTGGTTTAAATGTCATGACATTGCTGGTTTACGAGCATGTTCGGCAGCGCACACACACAGAGTACTTACAAGCAGACACAGTGTGTCGACAGAAAAGGGAGAACGGACGCATTTTGGCTTAAAAACTAACAATAAAGGTGAAGTTATAACACTGAAACACCCTCAGGAAGAGGTGCTTTAAGACATGGCTAACTAGCTCGCGGCTAATGTCCAGCCGCTGTTTGCAGTGTTTTAGCTACTTCCAAATCACTAATCCTGGTCTCCATGGCGACAAATAAAGAAAAGTTCTTACAAGTATCATCCCTGCAGGACGAGGAATAGCTAAGAATGCTTCACTACACACCGTAGCTCACCGGTGTCGCAATGTAAACAAACACTACACCTGACGTCCACTGTAATGATACCAACTACAGGAGCGTATCTAGTCGATACGACTACAAGTACATCGATATTTTTGAACATCACAAAATCTTTCTTCATTTAAAAAAAAAATTATATTATGTTTATATGTCCCTGGACACATGAGGACTTCGAATATGACAAATGTATGATCCTGTAACGACTTGGTATCGCATTGATACCCAAATTTGTAGTATCATTCAAAACTAACGTAAAGCATCCAAACAACAGAAGAATAATTGATTATTACATTTCAACAGAAGTGTAGATAGAACATGTTAAAATAGCAAGTAAGCTGATATTCACAGTAAATGAACGAGTACATTATTAATTCATTTTCTACCGCTTGTCCTTAATAATTTTGACAAAATAATAGAATGGGAAAATGACACAATATGTTACCGCTTATGCATAAATGAGCAGCTTTTGCTTGTTTACTCACTCCTAAAAGACAAGTTGTCTTGTGGCGGTATAGCTCGGTTGTAGAGTGGCCGTGCCAGCAACTTGAGGGTTCCAGGTTCGATCCCCGCTTCCGCCATCCCGTGTCACTGCCGTTGTGTCCTTGGGCAAGACACTTTACCCACCTGCTCCCAGTGCCACCCACACTGGTTTAAATGTAACTGTGGGTTTCACTTTGTAAAGCGCTTTGAGTCACTAGAGAAAAAGCGCTATATAAATATAATTCACTTTACTTGGTATGTTCATTTTTTAATTTAAGGTCAAACTTACTTAGATTTTTTGTTAAAATAAAGTCAATAATGCCGGTTTTTTGTGCTCCCCTTTATTTAGAAAAGTACAGAAAAGTATAGAAAAATATCGAAATACATTTGGTACCGGTACCAAAATATTGGTATCGAGACAACACTAGTAGACTGTTTTTAATTCACTAGTACCAATAAGGCATTTATATGTATCCATCCATTTTCTACCGCTTATTCCCTTTCGGGGTCGCGGGGGGCGCTGGCGCCTATCTCAGCTACAATCGGGCGGAAGGCGGGGTACACCCTGGACAAGTCGCCACCTCATCGCAGGGCCGCATTTATATGTATTACTTAGCAAATTTCACTGCTTTTTATTGTCCCTTGTTGCATGCAATTAGTTTAGTCTTTATTTGAAGGGACAATATACAGAAATATTGAACTCGAAGACAGATATGTTCTGTACCAGATTATAGCTAAATAGCTAATTTCCATCTGCAGTCCCCGGCTAACTAAATTAAAGGGATACAAAAATCATGCAATAAAATTATAACAATAAAATCGTACTATAGCATGTAATCAAATTAAGAAAAGTCATAAAATGCCCTTTAATGTACACATACTGAATATACAATACAACCACACCTCAATGACATCATCACACAAAGACAATACATGCTTTTGTTCACATCTGTTGTCATTTATAAAAAACAAGC
>NC_084623.1:51371376-51386376 GCF_033978795.1 Nerophis ophidion
AGCGTTACTAAAACGGCCTTCTTTCATCTCCGTAATATCGCTAAAATTCGCTCCATTCTGTCCACTAAAGACGCTGAGATCATTATCCATGCGTTTGTTACGTCTCGTCTCGATTACTGTAACGTATTATTTTCGGGTCTCCCCATGTCTAGCATTAAAAGATTACAGTTGGTACAAAATGCGGCTGCTAGACTTTTGACAAGAACAAGAAAGTTTGATCACATTACGCCTGTACTGGCTCACCTGCACTGGCTTCCTGTGCACTTAAGATGTGACTTTAAGGTTTTACTACTTACGTATAAAATACTACACGGTCTAGCTCCATCCTATCTTGCCGATTGTATTGTACCATATGTCCCGGCAAGAAATCTGCGTTCAAAGGACTCCGGCTTATTAGTGATTCCCAAAGCCCAAAAAAAGTCTGCGGGCTATAGAGCGTTTTCATTTCGGGCTCCAGTACTCTGGAATGCCCTCCCGGTAACAGTTCGAGATGCCACCTCAGTAGAAGCATTTAAGTCTCACCTTAAAACTCATTTGTATACTCTAGCCTTTAAATAGACTCCCTTTTTAGACCAGTTGATCTGCCGTTTCTTTTCTTTTTCTTCTATGTCCCACTCTCCTTTGTGGAGGGGTCCGGTCCGATCCGGTGGCCATGTACTGCTTGCCTGTGTATCGGCTGGGGACATCT
The DNA here is from genome assembly GCF_033978795.1 of Nerophis ophidion. Lineage (NCBI taxonomy): Eukaryota > Metazoa > Chordata > Actinopteri > Syngnathiformes > Syngnathidae > Nerophis > Nerophis ophidion. The sequence goes on from NC_084623.1 coordinate 51,372,065, forward strand.
CTGCGCTGCTGATCCGCCTCCGCTTGGGATGGTTTCCTGCTGGCTCCGCTGTGAACGGGACTCTTGCTGCTGTGTTGGATCCGCTTTGGACTGGACTCTCGCGACTGTGTTGGATCCATTATGGATCGAACTTTCACAGTATCATGTTAGACCCGCTCGACATCCATTGCTTTCCTCCTCTCCAAGGTTCTCATAGTCATCATTGTCACCGACGTCCCACTGGGTGTGAGTTTTCCTTGCCCTTATGTGGGCCTACCGAGGATGTCGTAGTGGTTTGTGCAGCCCTTTGAGACACTAGTGATTTAGGGCTATATAAGTAAACATTGATTGATTGATTGATAAGGCGCATTAAAGGAGTCATATTATTAGTTTTTTTTTCTAAATGTAAAACACTTCTTTGTGGTCTACAAAACATGTAATGGTGGTTCTTTGGTCAAAATGTTGCATGGATGATGTTTTACTGATCATCTTCAAGCCGCTTTCTGACAGTCGCTTCCCGATGCGGCGTTTTGTGGGCGGGTCTTATTCACGTGGCTCACTTTCCGCAGCGTCTTCTCCCCGTCATCTTTGTCGTAGCGGTGTAGAAACAACAACACCGCCGGAAATGTGTCCCGTGAAAAACCGTCCGACCGGAACTCTATAGTAACTAAAGTTCCTTGGGTGAATAATGTAAACTTTTAGCGCTTTCATGGCGAGTTTACTGACAGATATAATTAAGAACTTTGCACTACTTTATATTAGAAATGGCAGCATCCGAGGATGAATGTCCCATAACCAGAAGATAGAGAAGATGAAGAAGCTTATCAACTACGGTTTCGCAACGGACTACAAAGGCGGACGCGCACAAATTTTCAGGACTTATGCAGATCCATCCATCTATTTTCTACCGCTTATTCCCTTTGGGTCGCGGGAGGCGCTGGTGCCCATCTCAGCTACAATCGGGCGGAAGGCGGTGTACACCCTGGACAAGTCGCCACCTCATCGCAGGGCCAAGACAGATAGACAGACAACATTCACACTCACATTCACACACTAGGGCCAATTTAGTGTTGCCAATCAACCTATCCCCAGGTGCATGTCTTTGGAAGTGGAAGGAAACTGGATTACCCGGAGGGAACCCACGCATTCACGGGGAGACTTATGCAGATCCTAAATACAGATCAGCCGGTACCAGAAAGTAAGAAAGGTTGCTTTTGCATAATATTGCGAAACAAAACGCCTTGTACACTCACCATAATAATACTGGTATGTTGAAGCAAAGTACAACCCATCAAGTGGTGCGGCTTCACAGCTTACCAAAGTCGTACTAAAGCATTTTGATGGATTTTTGAGCGCCGTGTGTAATGTTCTACATTTCCAATGGAACATATAACATGTTGGTGTTGTTTACTTGAGTCATATTGCCATCATATTGCAGTCTATACATATCTCTTATGTTTGACTGCCATCTACTGGTCACACATCATTTCACCATGTACCAAATAAAATATTTCGAGGTCAGTAAGCAAAACCAGAATTATTCCCTACATTAGGTGCACTGTCGAGTTTAGAGGGGGGGAAAAAGTCATTTTAAGTGCGCCATATTGTCCGGGAAATACGATACTATTTTGATCATATCCATTTCTTCTCAAACATTGGAAGTATTTCAATGTCATAAATAAATCAGATACATATAATGGAGGCATCTTGTTTTTTCCACTCTACTGGTACTTTTAGTGGCGGTTTTGATGCAGAAAATGCCAGACCTCTGTTCTAGATCTTGGTTGTCTCGATGATCTGAGATGCAAAACAGCTTAGTATGATGTAATGCAAACGGACAGCACTACAACAAGGAAGGAATAAACAGCGTTGCATGAATAGTATCTGTCAAAATCTTTGTAAATGCAGATTTTGCCATACAAGTGGACTGTACTGCAACCTCGCAAAAAAAGAGATCAGACCGATCGACTGGAGAATGTTTGGCCGGCAGAAGATGAGCTCGCCTGGGATGCGAGTCCCCTGGAGCTCATCTGGTTTTCATTAGCGGAGCTCAGACCTGTCCTCTCCGCTGCCAGAGACTAGAAAAAGCCTCTGCGTGTAAACGCGGCAAACGTTCCCTAAATTTCTGGACGGTCCTCGCAGGCCTCATAATTTGTCAGCGCATCTGCACACACCGACGCATCAATAGCCGGTACGCCGAAGACATAACGCAGGGGAGTTCTTTGGATGTGTTCAGAATGTGAAGCACACAGTTGGTACGTTTATTGTCAGAGTTAGTTTGTGACGAACTCCAAAATGCAGAGAAGCATTGAACAAGTAAAACATGATTTAATAAAATACGATAACACAAGGCGGATAACAAGCTAAAAGAGCTAGCATTAGAGCTAGAAAACAAAAGGGCGTAGCGTGGAAGGTAGCGGGTAGTGAGCAGAAAAACAGAAGTCGTTACGTGTTGTATTAATACAAACTGAAAGCAGGGAACAAAAGACAGTAAGCTACAAACTGCTACCGAAATATAGTGTACCGCTTTCGCTGCAATGACACGACAGCGTCAATATCACTCTGAATTGTTCTCTTCCCCTTTGGTCCGGATGACACGATATCGAATATTTCCAAAAACAATTTGAAATGTGCACTCGTCAGACCACAGAACACTTTTCCACTTTGCATCAGTCCATCTTAGATGATCTCGGGCCCAGAGAAGCCGGCTGCGTTTCTGGATGTTGTTGATAAATGGCTTTCGCTTTGCAATGTAGAGCTTTAACTTGCACTTACAGATGCAGCGACAAACTGTATTTAGTGACAGTGGTTTTCTGAAGTGTTCCTGAGCCCATGTGGTGATATCCTTTAGAGATTGATGTCGGTTTTTGATACAGTGCTGTCTGAGGGATCGAAGGTCAAGGTCATTCAATGTTAGTTTCCAGCCATGCCGCTTACGTGGAGTGATTTCTCCAGATTCTCTGAACATTTTGATGATATTATGGACCGTAGATGTTGAAATCCCTAAATTTCTTGCAATTGCACTTTGAGAAACGTTGTTCTTAAACTGTTTGACTATTTGCTCACGCAGTTGTGGACAAAGGGGTGTACCTCGCCCCATCCTTTCTTGTGGAAGACTGAGCATTTTTTTGGGAAGCTGTTTTTATACCCAATCATGGCACCCACCTGTTCCCAATTAGCCTGCGCACCTGTGGGATGTTCCGAATAAGTGTTGGACAGCATTCTTCAACTTTATCAGTATTTATTGCCACCTTTCCCAACTTCTTTGTCACGTGTTGCTGGCATCAAATTCTAAAGTTAATGATTAATTGCAAAAAAAAAAAAATGTTTATCAGTTTGAACATCAAATATGTTGTCTTTGTAGCATATTCAACTGAATATGGTTTGAAAATTATTTGCAAATCATTGTATTCTGTTTATATTTACATCTAACACAATTTCCAAACTCATATGGAAACGGGGTTTGTACATTAACGCTCACAAGTATAAAACTACTTTTTTAAAATAATAATTTCTTACTTTAAGCATGAACAAAAATAATCATGATGATGTCAAGATAATGCCACTAGCATTTACATCATTTAAGAATATTTTTCAACATATTGATCAGGGGTAGGGAACCTATGGCTCTAGAGCCAGATGTGGCTCTTTTGATGACTGCATCTGGCTCTCAGATAAATCTGAGCTGACATTGCTTAACACGATAAGTAATTATTAATTCCACTTGTAATCACAGTGTTAAAAATAATGTTCAAAACATAAAACATTCTCATGCATTTTTAATCCATCCATTTTACCACCGCACCTGTTCAAGAAGTTGCGTTAATGGTGAGAAGTTATTTATTTATTATTGGTTTGTGTGGGGCTTGCCCTCCTGGGGGTTCTTCAGACCCCCAAGCACCGACATGAGAGCCTGTTTCAGGGTTACATTAGTATTTTATTTTTCAATAAGTCTATCAGTTGCTTTCCAGCAATTGTCTTTTACTCTTTCGTTCTCGCTCGCGCTCTGGCTCCAGCCCCAACCCTGTCCCTCTCCTGGCCGCTGCTTATAACAGAGCGACAGGTGATTAGATAACAAGGCCCAGGTGGGCCCTCTACGCACCTGTCGCTGATTTCGAGGCCGATTCTGGCAACATCCAGCTTCGCTGCAGGCCCGCAGGCCACTCCCCCTCCACAGTTAGCTTCAGAATAACAATGTTATTACAAAGAATAAGAGACTTATTATACAATAGAAATGTTGGTCTTTCTTAAAAATGCACATGTTTAGTTGTGTTCAGTGTTAAAAATAATGTTCAAAATATAAAACATTCACATGCATTTTTAATCCATCCATTTTACCATCACACCTGTTCAAGAAGTTGCGTTAATGGTAAGAAGTTATTTATTTATTATTGGTTGGTGCGGGACTTGCCCTCCTGGGGGTTCTTCAGACCACCAAGCACCGACATGAGAGCCTGTTTCAGGGTTACATCAGTATTTTATTTTTCAATAAGTCTATCAGTTGCTTTCCAGCAATTGTCTTTTACTCTTTCGTTCTCGCTCGTGATCTGGCTCCAGCCCCAACCCTGTCCCTCCTCCTGGCCGCTGCTTATAACAGAGCGACAGGTGATTAGATAACAAGGCCCAGGTGGGCCATCTACGCACCTGTCGCTGCAGGCCCGCAGGCCACGCCCCCTCCACAGTTAGCTTCAGAATAACAATGTTATTACAAAGAATAAGAGACCTATTATACAATAGAAATGTTGGTCTTACTTAAAAATGCACGCGTTAAGTTGTGTTCAGTGTTAAAAAAAAATATTATATGGCTCTTAAGGAAATATTTTTTTAAATATTTGGCTTCTTGGCTCTCTCAGTTATAAAGGTTCCCGACCCCTGATATAGAGCAACAAGGTGCATTTTGTTTTCTACCAAGAAAAGTGCACTTGTTATTAGTGAGAATATACTTATTTTAAGGTATGTTTGGGTTCGTTGAGGTTAGCAATTTTTACTTGTTTTGGAAAGTCCTGACAAAACGAATTTTGTTGTTTTATTGGCAGATAATTTTGCTTAGTTCAAGTAAAAAAAACCTCATTTTTGTATTTTTTTTCTTGTTTTAGAACACTGACTTTTTGCAGTGTGTAAAATACATTAAAGTATCTCTAATGTCTAATGTTGCAAACAGCTCCCTTATGTTAAAAATACTGCAATAAATGCTTAATCGTTGCTATTTTTGCTATTACTACAAACATCTGGGGAGGTGCTTAGATGAATTTGTTTTGTCTCCCACCCTTGCTGGTCTCCCACTCCACGTTGTCCCGCTGGTAAATAATGCACACATTGCAGTCTGTTTGTCGTTATTGGAAACATTTCCTAAAAGGTTTTCTCCGATGATGTAACCAGATCTTCTTAGCATCTCCATAATCCTCCGAAATATTCCCAGAAAGTGCGGTAATTGAAAAAGCAATGAGAGACAAAAAAAAACCTGAAAAACTAGACGTGGCTTTTATTAGTTTTTTGTTGGTGTCTAATCAGTTATGCATGCTGCACGTCTCAATCCAACAATATCCCCATGTGGAACCTGAGCGTCTTGCCACAGTTATTTGTTTTTGAACGCTCTCCGGGTGACTTAATGAGCCGTCCCTTGGCAAAGTCCGACAAATCTTCCCGGCTTTTGTTTCCCATTAAGTCTGGGGGTAATGAAGCGCTGTCCTTGCGCGTCTGGCAACTTCCACTCGAATTAAGGAAACAGAAACAAATATTTACAGTAAACAGGAATTAGACTAAACCCAAAACACATCCAGGATAAGTTGGCAGACTTTTTATTATCAATCAATCAATCAATCAATGTTTACTTATATAGCCCTAAATCACTAGTGTCTCAAAGGGCTGCACAAACCACCACGACATCCTCGGTAGGCCCACATAAGGGCAAGGAAAACTCACACCCAGTGGGACGTCGGTGACAATGATGACTATGAGAACCTTGGAGAGGAGGAAAGCAATGGATGTCGAGCGGGTCTAACATGATACTGTGAAAGTTCAATCCACAATGGATCCAACACAGTCGCGAGAGTCCAGTCCAAAGCGGATCCAACACAGCAGCGAGCGTCCCGTTCACAGCGGAGCCAGCAGGAAACCATCCCAAGCGGAGGCGGATCAGCAGCGCAGAGATGTCCCCGGCCGATACACAGGCGAGCAGTACATGGCCACCGGATCGGACCGGACCCCCTCCACAAGGGAGAGTGGGACATAGAAGAAAAAGAAAAGAAACGGCAGATCAACTGGTCTAAAAAGGGAGTCTATTTAAAGGCGAGAGTATACAAATGAGTTTTAAGGTGAGACTTAAATGCTTCTACTGAGGTGGCATCTCGAACTGTTACCGGGAGGGCATTCCAGAGTACTGGAGCCCGATCGGAAAACGCTCTATAGCCCGCAGACTTTTTTTGGGCTTTGGGAATCACTAATAAGCCGGAGTCCTTTATGCACTTTTTGAAAATATCTGTGTTCCTGTTCCTCAAGCGTTCTATTATGTACCTTAATGCCGTATTTGTGCCGTGAAATACAGTCTGGTGTGCCGTGAGATATGATTTAATTTCACCTATTTGGGTTCAAAATATTTGTTGCAAACCACTAATTACATTTAGGCCTCCACTCAGGCTTGATCCCAGGGACCCCAAAGGATTTTGGTCCAAAAAATAATTTAAAATGTGTCCTTATTTTGTATTATTGTTATTCAAGGTTTAAATCTGTAGATCAGGGGTCACCAACCTTTTTGAAACCAAGAGCTACTTCTTGGGTACTGATTAATGCGAAGGGCTACCAGTTTGATACACACTTAAAAGGAAAACATTATCACAATTTCAAAAGGGTTAAAAACTATAAAAATCAGTTCCCAGTGGCTTGTTGTATTTTTTGAATTTTTTTCAAAATTTTACCGGTCTCGGAATATCCCTAAATAAAGCTTTAAAGTGCCTTATTTTCGACTCTCTGCGAAGACACTGGCCATTTCCCTGTGACGTCACACAGTGCTGCCAATGTAAACAAACAATGGGAATACCACAGCAAGATATAGTGACATTAGCTCGGATTCAAACTCGGATTTCAGCGACTTGAGCGATTCAACAGATTACGCATGTATTGAAACAGAAGGTTGGAGTATGAAAATATTTAAGAAGAAAACTGAAGCTATTGAGCGAATAGCTATTGACGCTATTCATAGCCATAGCATGGCCGAATAGCTGCGTTAGCATCGCCGGTAAAATGTGCGGACCAAACGATCAGGACTTTCGCATCTTTTGACACTGGAGCAACTTAAATCCGTCGATTGGTAAGTGTTTTTTTCGCATTAAATGTGGGTGGAAGGAAACGTAATATAGTTGCAAATGCATCTACAGGTTATCCATACATCTCTGTGCCATGTCTGCTTTAGCACCGCCGGTAAATAGCATGTTAGCATCGATTAGCGTAGCATGTTAGCATCGATTAGCTGGCAGTCAACATCAACAAAACTCACCTTTGTGATTTCGTTGACTATATCGTTGCAAATGCATCTGCAGGTTATCCATACATCTCTGTGCCATGTCTGTCATCGCCGGTAAAATGTGGAGACACTCTGGTACATTCAATGGGGGTCTGGCGGCAGACACTTTCGCATCTTCGGGCCAGTGGTGCAACTTGAATCCCTCCCTGTTAGTGTTGTTACACCCTCCGACAACACACCGACGAGGCATGATGTCTCCAAGGTTCCAAAAAATAGTCGAAAAAACGGAAAATAACAGAGCTGAGACCCGGTGTTTGTCATGTGTTGAAAATGAAAATGGTGGGTGTGTTACCTCGGCGACGTCACATTCTGACGTCATCGCCTCCAGAGCGATAAACAGAAAGGCGTTTAATTCACCAAAATGCACCCATTTAGAGTTCGGAAATCGGTTAAAAAAATAGATGGTCTTTTTTCTGCACCATCAAGGTATATATTGACGCTTACATAGGTCTGGTGATAATGTTCCCCTTTAAATAAATTGCCAGAAAGAAACAATTTGCTTAATTTACCTTTAATAAATAAATCTATACATATAAAAAAAAATGGGTATTTCTGTCTGTCATTCTGTTGTACATTTTTTCCCTTTTACGGAAAGAGAATAAATTATGAAAAAAAAAACTACTTAATTGAATGGTTTAAAAGATGAGAAAACACGGAAAAAATGAAAATTAAATTTTGAAACACAGTGTATCTTCAATTTCGACTCTTTAAAATTCAAAATTCAACCGAAAAAAGGAGAGGAAAAACAAGCTAATTCGAATCTTTTTGAAAAAATTAAAAAAATTATTTATGGAACATCATTAGTAATTTTTCCTTATTAAGATTAATTTTAGAATTTTGATGACATGTTTTAAATAGGTTCAAATCCAATCTGCACTTTGTTAGAATATATAACAAATTGGACCAAGCTATATTTCTAACAAAGACAAATCATTATTTCTTCTAGATTTTCCAGAACAAAAATGTCAAAAGAAATTCAAAAGACTTTGAAATAAGATTTAAATTTGATTCTACAGATTTTCTAGATTTGCCAGAATAATTATTTTTAAATTTTAAATCATAATACGTTTGAAGGAATATTTCACAAATATTCTTCGTCGAAAAAACAGAAGCTAAAATGAAGAATTAAATTAAAACGTATTTAGTATTCTTAACAAAACAAAAAAAAATTACTTGATTTAAATTATCAGGAAAGAAGAGGAAGGAATTTAAAAAGGTAAAAAGGTATACGTGTTTAAAAATCCTAAAATCATTTTTAAGGTTGTATTTTATCTCTAAAATTGTCTTTCTGAAAGTTATAAGAAAGCAAAGTAAAAAAATAAATGAATTTATTACCGGAAGTAGCAGACAATGTGCGCGTGACGTCACGGGTTGTGGAGCTCCTCACATCTGAACATTGTTTACGATCATGGCCACTAGCAGCGAGAGCGATTCGAACCGAGAAAGCGACAATTTCCCCATTAATTTGAGCGAGGATGCAAGATTCGTGGATGAGGAAAGTAAAAGTGAAAGACTACAAAAAAAAAATCCAACCGTGTTCGCTTGACATCTCTGTTCCATAGTATAGCTTGACTGTCATCTTTCGGGAATGTAAACGATGAAACACCGGCTGTGTTTGTGTTGCTAAAGGCGGCCACAATACACCGCTTCCCACCTACAGCTTTCTTCTTTGACGTCTCCATTATTCATTGAACAAATTGTGAAAGATTCAGCAACACAAATGTCCAGAATACTGTGGAATTATGCGACGAAAACAGACGTCTTATAGCTGGGAACAGTGCTGGAAAACATGTCCTCTACAATGCGTGACGTCACGCGCACACGTCATCATACCACAATGTTTTAGCATGATACTTCCGCAAAAAATTTAAAATTGCAATTTAGTAAACTAAAAAGGCCGTATTGGCATGTGTTGCAATGTTAATATTTCATCATTGATATATAAACTATCAGACTGCGTGGTCGGTTGTAGTGGGTTTCCGTAGGCCTTTAAGTCGGTCTGTCAGAACGTTTTTATTGTCACCGATGTCCCACTGGGTGTGAGTTTTTCCTTGCCCTTATGTGGGCCTACCGAGGATGTCGTAGTGGTTTGTGCAGCCCTTTGAGACACTAGTGATTTAGGGCTATATAAGTAAACATTGATTGATTAGATCCGCTCGACATCCATTGCTTTCGGTCCCCTAGAGAGGGGGGGGGTTGCCCACATCTGAGGTCCTCTCCAAGGTTTCTCATAGTCAGCATTGTCACTGGCGTCCCACTGGATGTGAATTCTCTCTGCCCACTGGGTGTGAGTTTTCCTTGCCCTTTTGTGGGTTCTTCCGAGGATGTTGTAGTCGTAATCATTTGTGCAGTCCTTTGAGACATTTGTGATTTGGGTCTACATAAATAAACATTGATTGATTGATTGATTGAATCAGACATTATTGTGAGGTTTTGTTTTAGTGTTCCCAAAAATAGATATACCGGCCCCCAGACACTTTTTTTTTTTCTCTAAATGGCGGTATAGCTCGGTTGGTAGAGTGGCCGTGCCAGCAGGTTGCAGGTTCGATTCCCGCTTCCGCCATCCTAGTCACTGCCGTTGTGTCCTTGGGCAAGGCACTTTACCCACCTGCTCCCAGTGCCACCCACACTGGTTTAAATGTAACTTAGATATTGGGTGTCACTATGTAAAGTGCTTTGAGTCACTAGAGAAAAGCGCTATATAAATATAATTCAATTAAATTAATTAAAATAATTGTCCAGGCCTGCCCTAGCGTGACCCTGAACTTTATCATTCGCATAAACCGTTTGTTTATGAATGATGGGAGAGTCTGCAGGTACAGATGGAATGTGGGATGATAGTTTTATTCCCAAAACATCAACACAGCCCACTGGGAAAACTCCCAAAGCTTCTCCTGTCCTCTTTACCCCTGCCTGGTCTCGAGGAATGTATCGGGTCTGAGGCTATTTCAGCCGTCTGCAGGTTTGCAAGGCGTCCCTGGTGGTTGGAGCACCCCGAGGTCAGTTTGCTTGTGCAAGACCTCCTTTTGTGCCATGAGTTATCTCAGATTGTTTCCCTTTGTGTTGTATTCCCCATGATTGCGGCAGTGAGACACGCAACAGATGGCTGTGCTGCGTTCGCAACCTTTTTTGTAATGAGTGAGGAACTTGGAAAGGGTTTTTTTTGGGAGCCGGTGCATCTAACGTCAACGTTTCGACGTTGTTAAGCGACCCGTCCAACGCCGGTCTCCCGTCTCAACCCTGACTTGTCGGAAAAGTATTCGGCGCAATGGCAGTCAGATGCACATGTGGACCATCTGGGAGGGGGGAACACACTTGGCCCCCACTGTACATACCTTGCCTCCAGGCTTAGCATTTTGACATGAGTTCTAACCCGATTCCTAGTTTGTTCAATTAATCTTGCTCAAATATGTGATGTTTTCTCCACATGCTTTCTGTGTTCCATAATCTAATGCTTGCAACGTGTTCCTGACCCGTCCGAATAGCCTTCGTCGAGTTCGTGTGCCAAGCTCAAAATGGTTTGATGAGCACCGAGTCGGAGATACCGCTCAGACATGTTCTGAGGGCTCGGAGTTGGCAGAGCAGCACGGGACATTCCTTCAAAGTGGATAAAGAGTAGCAGAGCTGTCTCGGTTCTAACAAAAACCAGGAAAGGTCAAATACTCTGCGGTGTGGTTGAAAGGGCTCCGGTCTGCTTTGATACGTAAACGATGACATCACAGACTGGATAATGGTTTGAGGCATGGTTTACAAATTAGTACCGTTTCTAATCCAAACGGGAAGAGCAATCTGTCACCACGGCTATGGAGCGACAACGGGAGACGAAGTTATTGTTGTCTGGAGAAAAACACACCCCCGTTTGTTTTGATCCGCTGCCCGGATCATATTATGTTTGGATTGTTGAATCTGTTAGTTTCCATATCCATCCTCCCATCCATTTTCTACCGCTTATTCCCTTTGGGGTCGCGGGGGGCGCTGGTGCCTATCTCAGCTACAATCGGGCGGAAGGCGGAGTACACCCTGGACAAGTCGCCACCTCATCGCAGGGCCAACACAGATAGACAGACAACATTCACACACTAGGGCCAATTTAGTGTTGCCAATCAACCTATCCCCAGGTGCATGTCTTTGGAAGTGGGAGGAAGCCGGAGTACCCGGAGGGAACCCACGCATTCACGGGGAGGACATGCAAACTCCACACAGAAAGATCCCGAGCCCGGGATTGAACCCCAGACTACTCAGGACCTTCGTATTGTGAGGCAGACGCACTAACCCCTCTTCCACAGTGAAGTTCTCGGTTTCCATAGCTACGTATTATCTTCACTTGCCGCTTGTTCCAGACGCACACCAGTTTTTGTAATCACTGTTGTTATTTAAGCCTGCGTTCTCCCGTCAGTCCGTCTGGCTTCCTAGTTTGTGTTCATACAACAAGTGATGACTTTTGTTGTACGTAAACAATGACATCACAGACTGGATAATGGTTTGAGGCATGGTTTACAAATTAGTACCGTTTCTAATCCAAACGGGAAGAGCAAACTGTCACCACGGCTATGGAGCGACAACGGGAGACGAAGTTATTGTTGTCTGGAGAAAAACACACCCCCGTTTGTTTTGATCCGCTGCCCGGATCATATTATGTTTGGATTGTTGAATCTGTTAGTTTCCATATCCATCCTCCCATCCATTTTCTACCGCTTATTCCCTTTGGGGTCGCGGGGGGCGCTGGTGCCTATATCAGCTACAATCGGGCGGAAGGCGGAGTACACCCTGGACAAGTCGCCACCTCATCGCAGGGCCAACACAGATAGACAGACAACATTCACACTCACATTCACACACTAGGGCCAATTTAGTGTTGCCAATCAACCTATCCCCAGGTGCATGTCTTTGGAGGTGGGAGGAAGCCGGAGTACCCAGAGGGAACCCACGCATTCACGGGGAGAACATGCAAACTCCACACAGAAAGATCCCGAGCCCGGGATTGAACCCCAGACTACTCAGGACCTTCGTATTGTGAGGCAGACACACTAACCCCTCTTCCACCGTGAAGCCTTTGGTTTCCATAGCTACGTATTATATTCACCTGCCGCTTGTTCCAGACGCACACCAGTTTTTGTAATCACTGTCGTTATTTAAGCCTGCCTTCTCCCGTCAGTCCGTCTGGCTTCCTAGTTTGTGTTCATACAACAAGTGATGACTTTTGTTTTACGTAAACAATGACATCACAGACTGGATAATGGTTTGAGGCATGGTCTACTAATTAGTACCGTTTCTAATCCAAACGGGAAGAGCAAACTGTCACCACGGCTATGGAGCGACAACGGGAGACAAAGTTATTGTTGTCTGGAGAAAAATACACCCCCGTTTGTTTTGATCCGCTGCCCGGATCATATTATGTTTGGATTTTTGAATCTGTTAGTTTCCATATCCATCCTCCCATCCATTTTCTACCGCTTATTCCCTTTGGGATCGCGGGGGGCGCTGGTGCCTATCTCAGCTACAATCGGGCGGAAGGCGGAGTACACCCTGGACAAGTCGCCACCTCATCGCAGGGCCAACACAGATAGACAGACAACATTCACACTCACATTCACACACTAGGGCCAATTTAGTGTTGCCAATCAACCTATCCCCAGGTGCATGTCTTTGGAAGTGGGAGGGAACCCACGCATTCACGGGGAGAACATGCAAACTCCACACAGAAAGATCCCGAGCCCGGGATTGAACCCCAGACTACTCAGGACCTTCGTATTGTGAGGCAGACGCACTAACCCCTCTGCCACCGTGAACCCCTTGGTTTCCATAGCTATGTATTATCTTCACCTGCCGCTTGTTCCAGACGCACACCAGTTTTTGTAATCACTGTCGTTATTTAAGCCTGCCTTCTCCCGGCTTCCTAGTTTGTGTTCATACAACAAGTGACGACTTTTGTTCCCGGTTCTGTACCTGCTAGCTTCCACGCTAGGCCCTTTGTTCTTCTAGCTCCCATGCTAGCTCTTTTTTTGCCTTCTGTGTTTTGAGCAAGTTTTTCTTTTTCACAGTCTGATTCATTTTTTAAAAAATCATTTTTTCTTACTTTCACGCTGTGTCCGAGGCTCGTCAGCGTTCCTGGGAGAATGAATCCGCATCACCATGCGACCAGGTCGTTACACCGTTGTCTCACCGTTGGGGCGGCGTAGCTCGGTTGGTAGAGTGGCCATGCCAGCAACTTGAGAGTTGCAGGTTCGATTCCCGCTTGTGCCATCCTAGTTACTGCCGTTGTGTCCTTGGGCAAGACACTTTACCCACCTGCTCCCAGTGCCACCCACACTGGTTTAAATGTAACTTAGATATTGGGTTTCACTATGTAAAGCGCTTTGAGTCACTTGAGAAAAGCGCTATATAAATATAATTCACTTCACTCATTGGTACAAACATTACATGCACAACTCATGGTCAAAACTTTACATACACTTGGAAAGAACAAAATTCAATGGTTTACTTGAGTTTCCAATCATTTCTACAACTCAGTGGTAGGGAACCTATGGCTCTCGAGCCAGATGTGGCTCTATAGATCAGTGTTTTTCAACCACTGTGCCGCGGCACACTAGTGTGCCGTGAGATATTGTCTTGTGTGCCGTGGGAAATTATGCAACCTCACCTAATTTATGCCAAAAATATTTTTTGCAAATCAATAATTATAATCTTCAAATAATGTGCCGTTGCTTAGTTTCTGTGCCGTGTAAAACTCGGCAGGGTAACCACGTAATACTCCATGTCAATAGGGGGCAGCATTGCTTTGTAAAAGTCGGAATGTGTCGGGTGAGACGAGGAT